>NC_044067.1:14360985-14623485 GCF_902167405.1 Gadus morhua | reverse complement strand
CACACACACACACACACACACACACACACACACACACACACACACACACACACACACACACACACACACACACACACACACACACAGCATTCCAGATAACCACACCCAAACAGGTTGGGTGATAAATCACAGTGCTCGGTAACCCTGATGGTTCTCTTGGCTACTTAAAATAAAGCACATAACATGCTAAACACAAATGAAGAACATTTTCAGCCAGATTCGGTTGTTGAAATACACTGAATTACAGACAACCAGACAGCCAAGAATTGGTCGATTGGTAATAAAATTTGTACAATCCATTTTAATTGTTTAAAGAAAACAGCAATAAAAACTAGTACAAACATATACAATATAACAACAAATGTAATTTTTATTTGATTTGCTGCTGTTAAACCAAAACCACTTGCCAGAGGCAATAATATATTATTTGAAATCCAATAGGGTAGAAAGCTTATAGAACAACCCCACTCCGGGTCTCAGTGGGTTGGGTCTGGGGCCTAACAAGGTTAGAACCATGATGTCGTTACATCAATCACATTTGAACTCATCCATTTCCTATTTGGTTGTGTGGTGTCGCTACACAGGGCCTGACCAGACGGGATCAATAGATCAGCAGACAGGTCGGAGGTCAGAGGGGCCACCGGCTATGTGGGTCCCTCTGTGTGTGTCAGTGTGAGTGAGTGAGTGTGTGTGTGTCTGTGTGCAAACACACAAATGATACGTGTTTGTATACGTGCAATTATCTGTGTGTGTTGGTGCGTTTGGGAGTGCACCTGTGTGTGTGCATGTGTGTGCGGGTGTTTTTCTGTGGGTGTGCACGTGTGCATGTGTGTGTGTGCATGTGCATCTGTGGGGCAAATTGTGGAGGCGTATGTATCAGAGATGAGCCGGTGACACCCTCCTCTCCAAGATAGATTACACATAAAAATTATACATTTGTTACCTTTTCTCAGACTGTGTCAAAACTCGCAAGTCTGTAACACGCACAATTATCACGCTGCCTTAATGAACTACAGGACGATCTTTTTATTGACACCGCAATGTGTGGCTCAATAACAACTTCCATTCTCCATTCAGTCGAGCAGACTGAACGCCATTATTTTCACACTGCTAATTGCCTTCTAATCGTATTGTTCCAGTGAGCTCCAGCCCGGTGTACTGTAAGTTCAGAGATTCATCCCATCTCCGCCGGCTCCTCGCCGCGCGCCGTATTGCCTTTATCAATCTACTGGAGCACAAAACAAAGACCTTCGTGTTCAAACAGCAATTACTCTCTCATCTCCCGAGACAATCGGCCCGGACCCTAATTGGATTGAAATGGACCCCCCCAGCGCCCCTCCCCCGCACCACTCTCCTCCACCCCTCCAAAATCACAGCATGCCCCCCACCTTCCCCCTTTTGTTACGGAAAATAGCATGCAAGGCCGGTTAATTAAGATCCGTTACTGGGGCCCTGCGTGCAGGGGCCCCGCCGGTCGCTTTCATGTCTCGCTCTTCAAACACGGGCGGAGCGGGGAGGGTGGGGGGGGGGGGGGTGGTTGCGTGGAGGGCCCGTGGCGGACAGCTCCACGTGGCGTTTGGCTAAAGTGGAGGATGTGATAAAGGGGTGGTGGTGGTGATTAGAGCAGTGGTGTTGGCGACCATGGTGGCGATGGTGGTGGTGGTGGTGGTGGAGGCGGTGGGGGTGTTGGTTGGGATGATTTGGTTGGCGTTGATGATGGAGGTGGTTATAGCGGAAGTACTGGGGATGGTGGTGGTGGCGATGATGCTGGTATTGTTGGTGTTTGTGGAGACAGTGGTGGTGATGGTGGTGGTGATGGTGGTGGTAATGGCAGTGATGGTGGTGGTGTTGGAATAGATAGTGATGGTAGCGGTGGTGTGTTGGCCTTTGTTTGTTTGTGAGTATTGGGTGAGCATGAGGATATTCAAGCAAAATAGCAAGAAGTCAAAAAGTTACACACGCTAACAAAACTCATTTGCCTACGAAGCAGGGAATCATTGGAAAGTCACAATATGATCTAGCCCGATGCCTTCGATAGCTGATTAAAGTGTCAAGTTAATATTAGCTATATACTGTTAACTTGCTAAATGAACTATTCTACATGCCTCTGCAAATTACACTTCAGGGAGAAATAAAGTGTTGTAGATTGATTTAATAATAAAAGCATTTGGAGAAAGATTAAGATTTAGACTTCTGACTGAGAAAATATGTATTCTTATATTATTCCTCAGTGATCATAAGTGCAGTAATTCCTTGAATAATTTCCCACCATTATAACAAACTTAGCGGGTACAGTAATAACTAACTTGTAAAGTCTGCCCTAAGGACACTTTATATTTACTGTCAAGAGAGCAATTTATGCATTGTTTGTTTGTGTGATGAAAATTTCAGACAATCGATGTGATCACCAACATCAAGATAAATTGCATTGAAAATGAATCAGTAAGGATAAAGCAGAAAGAGGAATAAAGGCGAAACATAGTGATCATGAATCAATTAAAAAAATCAATTGATGATATAATGATTAGATAGACACATTGTAAGAGCTGTTCTATGAAGATATGATGCTTGGGCCCGAGAACCAATGAAATTGCCTTTGACTTCATCCGCCAATCCGATAGAATGAATCCGATGACTCATCTCAATGGTACATTTCCATACATTTCTCAATGAACTACCATAGTGAAATTGTCTTTTCGTGGCCAGATTCTAGCTCCCATTTCCCTTGATAATCTCAACACTGTTAGGCCCGTGTCCATTAACTCAGCTGTGACACGCAGAGATAATAACTGCTGGATGGACTGCGGTATTCATATTGTATTTCTAAATGCTTGATTTCTTTTCTCATTGGGGGAAGTAGGGACTTTTCGGTTAAGCTGGGGCAATATTAGGTTAAGCATGTACACAGGGAGCAGTGTCAAAGAACCTGCATTCTTCATTTTTTCAAGCATGGAGTCTGGAGTCTTCTCCATTATATCTGCAAGCAAATTCATGTCATTTATATTCAAACTCCAAGACTGTGTTAACATTATGGATTTGAAGAGCAAAAGCAATTATACACAGCACTCCATATCAATGGGCCAAAGATGACAGTGCACTTGTATGTGATTCTGAATGTGTGTATGTCTGTCTGTGTGTGTGCATGCGTGTTTGCGTGCGTGCGTGTGTGTGTGTGTGTGTGTGTGTGTTTAAGCATTTGTTCGAGTGCAACTCGTTCATGTGTTGAAGGAGAGCTTGTTAATGTACTGTGGTAATATGTATAGGTGAATAAATTAATTTATGAAGAGGCTGGTTGCATGAATTTCGCCTATCCAATTTCAAATACAAATAACGACAGTTTAAATATTCGTTGTTACGGAATGCTGTATTTTCTTTTACAGAATTATGAAAAATTTTGATAAATTTCTACTGTCAGTAGAGCAGCTTAGTCAAATATACCAATTGTGTGTGTGCGGAACTAAAAACTATATTTCCTACTCTATTTCTATCTGTCTTTCCTTCTTCCTTTCTTCCCTCTATCTCTGCCCATCTCTCTGTATATCTGTCTCTCTCCCTCTCTATCTCTCTCTCTCTCTCCTTTCTCTCTCTCACTCTCTCTCTCTCTCTCTCTCTCTCTCTCTCTCTCTCTCTCTCTCTTCCTCTCTCTCTCTCTCTCTCTCTCTCTCTCTCTCTCTCTCGCTCTCTCTCTCTCTCTCTCTCTCTCTCTCTCTCTCTCTCTCTCTCTCTCGCTCTCCTGCTGGTCAGTCTATATGGCCCGGCGTAGTTGAAACAGTAAAACAGTTGCAAGTGTTTTGTGAGGGAATTAATCATGATGATTAATTGGCCTTCAGGTTGAATATCCATTGAGTGACGGCGGGGCCGTCAGGCAAACACACACGCGCACACCCACACACGCTCGCACACCCACACACACACACACACACACACACACACACACACACACACACACACACACACACACACACACACACACACACGCACCCTAAGACACGCACACAAACACACCAACCCATCAGGGATACATTGACAGGCCTTTAAGGACAGGCAGATTGATTCACACAGGGGCTAATGATCCCTCCTCTAAGAATGGAAGAAAAGATAAACAACACGGTTATTTTCCTTCATCCTTGCTGTTGGTCTCCAGATGCACTTTGCCGACAGAGTGAAACAGTGTTTAGAGTTTCTGACACTTTGGTTCAAGTGCCCCCCCCCCCCTCCTCCCTCCCCTCCCCCCTCCCTCCCCCCTCTCTCCCCTCTCTGTCCCCCTCTGGTTGTTAGTCCGTCATGACAGCCCAACTGAAGGGCTGTGTGAGAAACGAGGACCACCTGGTCATACTGGTTATAAGTATAATAATAAAGAGCAGATTTCCTGAGGTCAACAACATTATAGTGCTGTTTCAGGTTATGGATTATGAATATTGTGATTACCCCGGATACTACTCCATTAATGCATGGGTTATGATTTGGTTTATGTGTTGCGGTTCCACCTAGCGATGCATTTCAATGTCACGTACCGACAATAGAGAATCTTGTTTTCTGTTGGGGTTTTCTGTCAAGAGAAAATGGGGGAGACACCTTGTATGTAGATGCACCTCCCCCACCACCCCCCACCCCCTACAACCCAGCCTTGTGTAGCGCCCGGTGCTACATAATGGAGGGGGGAAGGGGGTCATGGCTTTGTGGGGGTCGGGCTCCCCTCGTTGTTGTGTTTTTGATTTTGATGTTCAATGCTACCTGTTCTCTCTCTCCCCATCTAACACCCCCACCACCTCCACCTCCTCCTCCTCCTCCTCCTCCTCCTCCTCCTCCTCCTCCTCCCCCATCTGCACCTCCACCTCCCACTTCCCCTTTCTCTCTCTCCCTTGCTCTCTCCTTCGCCCCCCCCCTCCACTCCCCAGCCCCTCTGATCTGCTCCGTGGCTCATTAAAACCCACCCTCTCCACCTCCACATTAGCATCAGAGTCATGGTCAGGTTGCTTTGTGTTATGAGGCTGGAAACCCCACACTCACATACACAAATAAACACTACACACACACACACACACACACACACACACACACACACACACACACACATACAGCATGCATGTGCTCAACACACTTCAGACACAGACACACACACACACACACACACACACACACACACACTCTCACACACACACACACACACACGCACACACACTCCAAACACAAGCTACCAAACAATATCAATAACAACAACAACAACAAAAAACAATAGTAGCCTTTAGTCCGAGCAGGGGGGAGGAGACGGGGTCTTTGATAGCGTACATCAAAGAGAGAGACGGTAAAGTACACACGTTGAGTTTTTTTGTATTTTCCGCCCGCCCGCATGCCAAGGTTGCGTCTCCTCATGGGCCTGGCCGCGCGCTGCAGTGCCCAGGGAGGGGGGGGGGGGGGGGGGGGGGGGGGGGGGGGGGGGGGGGTGGAGCTGTGGGGGGGGGGGGGGGGGAGGATGAGAAGTTGAACAGGACAACAGCCGGAGGAAAACAGCCTCCCCTCTACTTTGAGAAAGTTGGAGCCGTTGTTTCCGTGCATCGTTACTGGTATTACTACTGTAAATATACATTTTTCGATATCGCCAATGAAAATTGCATATATTTTACCTATGTCACAAATGTGTATTTATGCATGGGAGCATGACATCTGCATTTGGTTGGTAAAGTGACTTTACAACTGCACTCTCAGGAATAAAGTGCTTGCCCGTCCACGGTCAGAGCTCGGTTTGACTCTGCACTGTACTTGGCCCTAAAAAGCCTTCTGCTTGGTGCCCTCTGCCCACCGAGATAAATGAATAGTGCTTTGAGTCAACTCCCCCCCAGAGACGTGGCACGTCGTTTGTCAAATCCAAAGCACAGGGTGAAACACAACACTATGACAACTTCTATCCCGGGCACCGATCCTTCTTTACAAGACACGGACGCTGCTTGCATCGCCCGCAGAAACCTGAAATAGAAGCAAATTCCCTTTCCTCCTTATTATACGCCACGATGCAACCGTTTCTGAGTGGCAGGAAGCTGTGAGTTTCATAGCCGTGTCGTTATTGGCCTGCTGTGTTTAAACTGGGAATCATTCCAATGATTTATTTGGTTCTACTGTACACTTATTATTATTATTGACTTGCATCAAACAGTGGATCCTACCCCTGAGCTACCATCAGGCTTTTTCTAAATTTGGAGGCATGGCCTGCCTCTCTCTCTCTCTCTCTCTCTCTCTCTCTCTCTCTCTCTCTCTCCGCATCACTCTCTGCGAGTACGTTCTTCTGGCACACGGTGTTAGGAGGGTCAAGCATAATCCGGCCAAACTCTGGCTGATTATGCTGTAGCTGCTGCCACGCCAGCTCTTCCTCGAGGCAAATGTCTTTTTGATCAGTATCGTTCCCGTGACTGTTTGAATCCACACCTTTACACGGGTGCTGGTTCTGAATCATGTCATGTGATACACACAGAGGTGGAAACGCAGCAGTCATTCTTATTTCGTATTAGAGGCGCGCTTCGGTTGCAGGTAATTGGTTAAGTTTGGCCGACGGTAAACAACGTTAACAGATTTGTCGAACGGAGGAATAAACACATATCTTGGGGGGGGTTGCGGATCCAGGAAAAGGGGGATTTGGAAGGGGTGTTATTGGAACATGTCGTATTAGACATGCCACACGTATCGGCAGTTACTTAATTTTTCTCTATTTAATATTTCCTACTTACTGCCAAATCCACCTGAGAAGCCTGGCGGACTACAGAGAGCTCCTGTAATCACCAGGCCCCAGGAGGGGGTTGCTGGAGAAATCCATCTATTCATGAAGGGCCCAGGGCCGGCCAGAGTCTGGCGGGCCAGCGAGGCCCTCAGGGACGCCGGGCTGTTTGATTTGGCCCTTGGCTGGCTTTGGGGCACAGGGCTGCAGTTGTCCGTGCCCACAGCCTGCAGAGCTGCAGGTATTTCCTGAGTCAGTTCCCCTGTCGCTTTGCAGTGTTATTCAAAAGAGACGGACTCAGCCAGCGATTGTGTATGTACGCCAGGACATCCAAACGCAGACGTTGGGATGCTGACACAGCCTCAATGTGCCGCGCTCGTGTCGGGCGCGATGAACTGGGCTGTTTGTTTTGTTTGTTTTAATTTTATTTATTTTTAACTTAGCAGTCTGTAGTGGTCGGTGGTCGGTTAATTGAGGTGTGAGTCCCTTGGTGCATCGGGACATTTCAAACGTTAATGTTGTTCTATAAAGAACATCAATATTTTAGAACGTTTGAACGGCTGGGAGGAATGTTGGACAGGAAGGTTTGAAGCTCACAAAGGAAACGGGAAATGAAAGACTCTCTCGCTTCCCTTTCTTCCCCCTAACCTCTGCTTTTTTTCCATTTACAGGCAGAGCAGCGCGATGGGGATGCCATAAGTATATATTTTGAATATCAAAATATACCAGAGCAAAGGAACCTCATCTCCTCTCAATTTCCTATCTGTCACTTTGATGCCAATCCAGATGTTTCTGTTATATGACGTTGTTTAACATAAATATTCAATAGAACCCAACGCGCTTGAAGCCAGACCATTATTTCAAGATCTTTAGCTATTATGCTAATGTCTTTAGACACTCAAAACTTGGCAAAGCAGAAAGCCACACACCTGTACATGCACTAACACACATGCACACTCGCACGCACACACACACACACACACACACACACACACACACACACACACACACACACACACACACAAACACACAAACATTCTCTCTCTCACACTCACTCACACACACACAAATACACCACAAGCACGCACATACACACATAAGAACACTCACAACATATACACGCACATTCTTTCTCTCACACTCAATCTCAAACACACACACACACATACACTCACACACACACCTGCACACACACGTAGACTGCGGTAGAAAGCGATAATATCTGTCCATTTCCCTGCTGCATTACCTGATCTATTCCTTCTCATTTTGGCCCCTGTGAAATCATCTGTTGGGATTAATGAATCCCGATTTCACCCCCCCCCCCCCCCCCCCCCTCATTTAGACGTAATGGACCACACAACAGCGATGTTTAACCAGTGCTGTAGTCCTCTGGGTATCCTCATTTATGGCACATCAGGGGATGGTAATTGACGGTTCCACTGCTGTTAAAGTGATGATCCCGAGTCTTCTGCCTCCTTGTTTTATACGATGGCTCTTTGTAACGGCCTAATACAAAACACTTAGCAGATGGGCTGCTCCCCCAACTCACCTATTTACATTTCTCTAAATATCCCATCTTCACTCTTGTTATGAACTCAATAAGGATTTCCAATAGCAAAGATCCAAGGGCCTTGTCGGAAAAGAGCTAACTTCAGGGCCGGCGTCTTCTTTGGGTATTTTGTTGTCTGAAGAAATGCTTCTAAGATATAATGAATACAATTATTCACATGGCCGTACTTAGAATTCTCCATGGTTTCTTTTTTCCTGTCTCTTTCTTCTCCCTCTCCCTCTCTTTCTCCTCCCTCTCCCTATTTATTCTCCTTCTCTGTCTGTCTTTCTCTCCATCCCTCGTTTTCTTCTCTCTCCCTCCCTCCATCCCTCCCTGACTCGGGCGGTCTTTGATTCAAATGCACAGCGGTGGGTTGTGGGTGGGTGGGGGGGGGGGGGGGTGTCTCATGCTGGGAGGCTCTCCGAGAGACTCAGGGAGACCTCAAGGTCGCGAACAGAGTAATGCTCGGGACCACAGGATGGGGTGGAAGAGCCGCGCTCCACAAACAGACCACAGACAGGCCTGAAACCCCCAGGTCTCCTGTGTGCTCTCTGAGCTGCGGACCACATACACAAACACACACGTGGCCCCTGAACGACTCGTGACGACCGGTTCTTGCAAAGCATTAAAGGTACAAATAAAGGGGCCGGGGCTTGACATTGTCAAATCTTTGTGTACTGTAAATGAATGCACTAACTGGGGTGAAAATACAAATATACATATACATATACATATACATGTGCATCATTACAGGCATGAACACACACAAATTACAGATTGCAGTGGCCCATTGAATTCTGAGACACAAAATTAATCATATGATACAGTTGCCTTCATGTGTTTTTGTGTGTGTCTGTGTGTGTGCGTGTATGTGTGTCAGCGTGTGTGTGTGTGTGTGTGTGTGTGTGTGTGTGTGTGTGTGTGTGTGTGTGTGTGTGTGTGTGTGTGTGTGTGTGTGTGTGTGTGTGTGTGTGTGTGTGCGTGCGTGCGTGCTGGTGTTTATAATAGCTGGTCAGCAGGCCATAATCAATACCGACCTTTTGACAGACTCGTAAGGGGAGGTTTCAGCAACCCAACACTACGTTTTCTTGTGCTCTTTTCTTCTCATGCCTAAGAAAATTGGACCCAAAACATCTGGTTCCTGGAATGGAAAACTTGTGGAACACAGATGAAGGCCCTAATATCCTTTGCAATTTTCTTCTTCTGAGGCATTAACATATAAAAGTCCAACCAAGAAACCGCCCTCGGCCAGAATGACCAAGCTGCTGTGAATATTGAAGACTTTTCACCAAGCGGGAAGTGGAGAAACAAAAAAATCACAGGGTAGGGATGCCTTCATGGAAACCATGATCCAAATGAAGGAACAATAGTCAAATTACCTGAAATATGGAATATCTCACTATAGACAAATCCTTCTAGCGAGAAGGATTTTTTTGTAAAAAGCAGGAGAGAAAGGGTGAGAGAGAGCAAAAAGGAGCTAGAGAGAGACAGAGGAGAGCGAGAGAGAGAGAGAGAGAGAGAGAGAGAGAGAGAGAGAGAGAGAGAGAGAGAGAGAGAGAGAGAGAGAGAGAGAGAGAGAGGAGAGCGAGAGAGAGAGAGAGAGAGAGAGAGAGAGAGAGAGAGAGAGAGAGAGAGAGAGAGAGAGAGAGAGAGAGAGAGAGAGAGAGAGAGGGAGAGAGAGAGTGAGACTGTAGAGAGAGAGAGAGACAGAGAGAGTGAGACTGTAGAGAGAAGAAAAAAGAGAGAGCCTAGAGGAAGAGAGGAAAAGAAAGAGAGAGAGAGAAAAGAGAGAGAGGGAGAGAGAGAGCGAGAGAGAGAGAGAGAGAGAGAGAGAGAGAGAGAGAGAGAGAGAGAGAGAGAGAGAGAGAGAGAGAGAGAGAGAGAGAGAGAGAGCATTAAAGGAAGGCCTCTTCACCCAGCTTCCTTCATGAATAACAAATAGAGAGCCCATTGCTCAGCCAACACAACACAAGAAAAACATTACTGGATTCCCTGAATTTCTGGTTCTCTGTACACTGTGCTAGTGAGGTTGGAAACATTCAAGGATGGTGTGTTTCTTTTTTCATTTGGGTGATTGGCAACATTAACTTTGTTTTGTAACATAGCCATGACATACACATTAGGTAAATCTACACATATTATACATGTTCAAATAAGGTAGTCTTATAAACGACTAGCACGTCAGCATCCCATTAAATAATTTTTTGTCCAAACAATAACGCAAATTGTAGCAGTTGTTTTAGCAGATTGAAGAATTGTATTGATAAATAGCGTGGATAAATTCTGCGTTCGAAAAATAAGATCACATGGAAACTTTTCTAATTGAATGTATCCAACATTTTCTGTGTTCGCTGGGACCAGCTGCAGAGTATCTGACCCCCAGTCCCGGAAGCCTCGTTTCATTGCGCTTTTTTAGGGGGTAAATCCGTGAATACTCCGACGTCCCCATAACGAGGCCTCTTGACTCATTTGAGGGGGGGTCGGAACCCCCCTCAAATGATTACCAGTATCCATGGTAATCTGGATGGTAGGGACATCAGCACATATAGTTAAGGAGAGCTGATGTCCTGGTGTTTCTGTCCGTCTGGCTGCGGCTCTGTAACGGGGTTAATGAATGTTTACGAGTTAGACATTTGCAAGGGACTTAAACATAGGCTCTCAACCTTGCTGAATCAAGGCCATCGCCTTAAAGGCCGATATGCAAGCACTTTATCTTCATTTTCGCATGCGCCAATAGATTTTATTCACAAAACTGTTCCAAATCGGTCAGAAGCACGAAGCCGTTGTGTTATTACCAGTATGCCCCAATCCATAGGCCTATAACAGTCTGCTCATAAAAGTTAAGTTCACTCAAATTAACACTAATGTAAATGTTCACCGACCGCTTAGGCGGCTACATGCAGCCGACGTGTCCTTGAACGACTGTTTGTTGCAGAACTCCAACCCAGGGCTTCGCTCGCACCTTGAACTCCTCCTGGCCTCTCCTTCCCCGAGAGGAGCGCATTGAGATGCACGGCGCGTCCCGACCCCCGAGGCGGCCGGCCGGGCTGACACAAAAGCTTTGGTGCGCTACACACCCAATTAGAACCTTCCGTTTGGGTTACATTTGTTTTTTGTTTGACCCCCGTTTACAACACAATAAATAACCACACGATCAATAATAATTAAACAACAGTATCCCTATATTGATGGTGATAACAATAATACTAATAAGTAGTATAATAACAACGACAACTTAATAAACAACGCAAACAATAACTTAATAGGCTGCTAAATATAATAGATTATTATATGAGTAGGCTCAGATTATGCTATGAGCCTAATTTAGTAGCACAACAAATGATTTTCTAAGTGGGCATATTTAAAAACATGATTTCTTTAATCATATTACGTGGTCGTGCTGACAGATTTGTCGAACAAAAAAATCATCATCATGCCATTACCAATATGGCTTTTTACTTGTTCGAACTAGGCTACTTGGAAGAAGCCGCACATCAAGGCAGAGAGGATTCCTCCTCTCCATAATGTCCAATCAGCCGGGGCCCTCTTACAGCGCAGGGCTGTAATTGGATGAGGACAGGATAGGCGTGCGTGCTCCTCGCGTCGGGTAAACACTCGCGTCTTCGCGCTTCAGAGGACGCGGTGGGAGCCGGCGGAGAAGAGACACACACTGCAAGACACTGGACGCGGCGTCAAGGCTTCTATTCTTTTTTTTAGAGTTGGTTGATCGTTTGAATTCCATTGACATCAAAACCTTAATTATTGCACAGCGGGGTGACAACAAGCCGCAGAAAACATCCAAGAGCTTCCTCCTTTGGTAAACATCACAGAGACATTTCCTATTGATACAGTCTTGAGATAATGGATTAACCACACACTCGCGGTGTTAATGGAAAAACAAACTTTTTTGGCCAAAGCTCCTTTCGTAGCGGACTGCGTGATGACGATGATGATGATGATGATGATGATTATGTTGAAGTCTGATTTTGAGGCACCACTCATATCTTCATAAGTCAATTTTTTTTAGATTAGTTACTGTAGGCACTTCTCAGCTACCGACCGGCCTATATGGACAGCAACAAGTAAGGTAAACACAGCACTGCAGAAGAGCGATCACTACTCCGGCATATATGGTTTGGGGAATGGCCGCAGCCACCTCCAGTCCATACCTCACAAGTAACAGGATCCTGTCGTCCGGCTCCCTCATCCACTCCGACAGAAGGGGAGGCATGCAGCCCGGAAACACAGCGGTCACCTCGGTTTCCGGTGGCTACAGAGGGGACCCCTCCATCAAAATGGTACAGAGCGACTTCATGCAGGGCGCCATGGCAACCAGCAACGGGGGGCACATGCTGAGCCATGCCCACCAGTGGGTGACATCGCTTCCCCACGCGGCAGCCGCAGCCGCCGCAGCCGCGGTGGCCGCGGCCGAGGCCGTCTCCCCCTGGTCATCCAGTCCTCAGCCGCAGGACGTCAAGAGGAACACGGGCAGGGAGGACCTGCACCCAGGCTCTGCGCTCCACCACAGGTCTCCCCACCTGGGAGCTCACCAGGCGCACCCGGGGGCTGGCTGGGGCGGCGCGGCGTCCTCGGCGCACATCAGCATCTCCGAGGGACAGCAGCAGCAGCAGCAGCAGTCCCTGCTCTACTCCCAGCCCGGAGGGTTCACCGTGAACGGGATGCTGGGCTCACAGGGGGGCCAGAGCCTGATGCACCCAGGACTCGTGCGCGGGGAATCCCCGGAGCTCGATCACGGAGGACACCACCATCACCACCACCACCATAGTCACCACGTGCACCATCACCCGTCGCACCACGAGGTGAGCCACGACCCGCACTCGGACGAAGACACCCCCACGTCAGACGACTTGGAGCATTTTGCCAAGCAGTTCAAGCAGCGGCGGATCAAGCTGGGCTTTACCCAGGCGGACGTCGGCTTGGCGCTGGGGACCTTGTACGGAAACGTCTTCTCGCAGACCACCATATGCAGGTTCGAGGCGCTTCAGTTGAGCTTTAAGAACATGTGCAAGCTCAAACCCCTTCTCAATAAGTGGCTGGAGGAGGCAGATTCCACGACGGGAAGCCCGACGAGCATCGATAAGATTGCAGCCCAGGGAAGGAAGAGGAAAAAGCGCACCTCGATCGAGGTGAGCGTAAAAGGTGCGTTGGAGAGCCACTTTCTGAAGTCTCCGAAGCCCTCTGCGCAGGAGATCACCTCCCTGGCTGACACTTTGCAGCTGGAGAAAGAGGTGGTAAGGGTGTGGTTCTGCAACCGCAGGCAGAAAGAGAAGCGAATGACGCCGCCTGGACTTCCACACACACCGGAGGACGCGTATTCACAGGTGGGATCCATGAGCGCAGACACGCCACCCCCGTCGCTGGACTGTAAGAGAATGTACAGCGACACGTGAACCCAAGGACCCCCCCGAGCACAGCCACAGAGCGGACGGCTAACTTTCATATGTGAAAAAGTTTGGGAAACAGACATTTTAGAAAATATTTAACAAGGTACTCGCCCATTCAAGTTTGCTCTTCTATTTATTTACCTCGTAAACTATTACCAAGTGTTCCCTTCGTGCGTCCCTGTGGTCTGAAAAACAAGCCATCCAAATGTTTTTATTCTATGACTTGCAAAGAATTATTTCGTTTTCTCTGCCCTCTGTGTCAGAGAAGTGTTTTGAAAGTTTAAGGTAGAGATCATTTTCGTTGAACTTAAACTTTACAATTACAGTCAGCTTTTTCTTATTAGTTCATTTAGTAACTTTAAAATAAAACTTATTATAAACTTAATGAAAAATTGAGTGAACTTCATTTTCAAAGACTATGTTTGAGGGGGTTTCCTTGTAATGCTGCAGTTAGCTTCTTTTCCCTTAAATATTTTTTGTAGCAAAATGATAAATTAATTTACTCTATTTTTTAGGATGTGTTTATGTAATAAGCAATAATATCATGTTTCTTCATACAGTTTCTAATGTGTGTGTGTCATGTGTGTGGTGCATCAGTTCTGATCATATTTGATGATTGCGTGTTTCAAAATAAGTTTTGTATGGTGAATTATTAATAGGTATTTTAAAACAAGCACATTATTCCCCTTGGTATGCACACATAGGCCAACCGTGTATTTTTTGTGTAATGATTTAGACTATTTATTTTTGTTTGTTGTGTTTATTTTCATGGATAGTATGATTATTTAATAAATTTGTTTAGAAAAGGTTACGTGAAATGTGCATTGTAATGAAATGCAATCCACACACGCACACACACGCACACACACGCACACACACACACACACACACACACACACACACACACACACACACACACACACACACACACACACACAGTCTGTTGTTGGGGAAGCCCAAACATTAAATCGACCTCCCCAAATGTCACTGCGGTCGCTACCTACATTTATTCAGTACAGCAAAGACAACATGAGGGTGTACAACATCTAGATGTACAACCATTGCACCCGCCAAGCCCAGACACGTGTACACATTTAAAAAACAAAATGGAGCCAGGTCCTACTCTGTCTTTACCTCAGTCGCCCCCCCCTCCTGCACTACGGTCTACCGTTGTGGAGCGTCGCCAACAGAGGTCGTTGGCCCAGCTGGCAGTTCACCTCCGCACTGGTTGCCAAGGTGACAGCGCAATGGAGTGACAGGAGTGGTGCGGGGGCTCTGTGACTGGCTCTGTCGCCACACATGATGGTGTTTTCTTTTTCTTTTTTTTACAAATCTAGATTGTAGAGATTATCCATGTGAGAAAAAACGAACACACACACACAAACACATGCTGACACAGGTTTACACCGGTGAGCCAGGGTCGTGTGTTTTTATTATCGACCAACATGGTATAGGTCAGGAGGGGGGTACGTGAAATGCGGTCGAGTCGAAACGATGCAATGATGGCGTCGGTTCTTAATATTGGTATGGGGACGTATCTCTCCCAACCCTATACCCAGAGTATACCTTATGCCTGCAGGCTAACATTATATAATATACTGCAATAAGTGAAACAAGGAGGGTTCTGGTACATGGCTCAAGTCAGCCCTGCGGAGGTGTTAAGTGTTATTCGGTGTGTACAGTAGGGAGGAGAGTCTAGCCTCAAGGTTAATGTGTTATCCTGCAATGTTGGTGACGGCAGGTTGAACATGAACTTCCTGTTGAGTGCAGGCCCAAGAAAAACACAAAAGTCGTTAGCAAGTAACACATCATCGCTGTCCTATCTAATTCTCACTCCTGAAAAATGCCCTTTTTCTTTTACACACATGGTAAAGGCCGCCAAATATTGATCAGGTTTGGGTTTGAATTAATGTTAAGAACCAAATTAACAAGAATTAAGTTGCTATATTTGAATAAAATACATTTGAAATGAAGTGAGCAAAGGTAAGTGGAGCAAAGCCATGCATACATTTAAGGCCTGTGCGCTCACACACATACGCACACACAGACACACACACACACACACACACACACACACACACACACACACACACACACACACACACACACACACACACACACAGACACACACACACACACACACACACATACACACACACACACACACACACACACACACACACACACACAGGCAGTCACGGCCACACGCACCCACACACACAAACTTACACATTTGGGCAATTGTATACCCACCACTGAACATTAGCAGAGTTACAAGGAAACTTGGGCCTCGCAGTTATAAATAGACATTTAACTGCTGAGACGTGAATGGACCATTTGAGTTCTGCAGGTATAAAGAAGTCACTCCAGGTCAACTGAACTCTGCCTCAGTGGACATACAGCATAGCATACACTTAATTCTGTTTTGTCTAGGAGAAGCAAAACCACACTCAAGGTTTCATGTCGATACAACATTTCGGTACATTTTAAATGTATAGGCTACAAACAAGAAACTACCACAATAGCATACAATACATATTACATGTAGGCCTACATCTTGACTAGCTTATTATGTGGGGAAAGGAATGAAAAAGTGTCTGGAACATACTGAGCCAAGCAGGTCATGCCATACTGCAGCAGCCGATAACCGTCCACAGTTGGCCCGCGACGGGTTTCCCAGAGCTCAGAAAAGCTAAAGACGAAGATAAAGAAAACGCAGGCCAAATGTAAGCTCATAGGATTGTAATGTGATCCCCTAGAAGCTTAAGAGCCTTAAAGGTGGAAGATGCTTGTGGAATTAGAGGATATCATCAGTCATAGCCTGCAGGTGTCTTGCTGGAATACAAATGATGCTATCCAACAGGAACATGTGGAGGACGGACTGTTATGCCTGAGAGGTGAGAACCACCTCATGTTCTAGTTAGCACGCCTGTTCTCTTAAACCACGTCTTGTGTGGTGCTTTCATGTCTTTTGTCGTGGTGCATGTGTGCTTGGCCCAATTAGGAAAGGAGTTATTTTAACTTCAAATAACTAATGTAATTGCATGCACACAGCACTTGTTGTAATTGCGCCCTGATTCCTTTACACAGTCAACGTTGAAGAGTAGTAGGCAAGTTATATTTTCTGTACCAAACCCCACCACTTGATGCCAGTTGCTGTTTGAGGTCTGCCTGTCCATGCTTTAGCGCTGACATAGGCCTACATTTAGAAACATTGATTAACCACGCTGTGCTTTCCGCCGTCGTCTTGCTCTCCCTCTCGTCTGCTCATTACCAGTCCCCACTGTTTGGTGTTAATTATTGTCACATTGCGGAGGTTGGTTTACCACCAAACTCTAACACTGATTAACAAGCTGCGCCTTCCTCAGTGTGAATTGGAGCTCCCCTCTGCAGAATTAAAACTGCGGTGTGGGATATATATATTCTTTATAACATGGAGGACTCATTTTACTCTGAGCTAACTGGAATGTGTGTGTATGTAGACCTATGTTTGTGTGTGTGTGTGTAGGCCTAGGTGTGTGTTTGTGTGCGTAGGCATCTGTGTGTGTGTGTGTGTGTGTGTGTGTGTGTGTGTGTGTGTGTGTGTGTGTGTGTGTGTGTGTGTGTGTGTGTGTGTGTGTGTGTGTGTGTGTGTGTGTGTGTGTGTGTGTGTGTGTGTGTGTGTGAGACAGAGTGAGATTGAAGGAGAGAGACAGAGAGAAGGCGGGAGGGAGAGAGAGAGAGACAGAGAGAGAGAGAGAGAGAGAGAGAGAGAGAGAGAGAGAGAGAGAGAGAGAGAGAGAGAGAGAGAGAGAGAGAGAGAGAGAGAGAGAGAGAGAGAGAGAAGAGAGAGGGGGGGGGGGGGGGGGGGGGGGTTGGAGGAGAGTGCTCTTTTCCTGAGGCATTTCTTGTGGAAGGTATGATGCAGAAGGCATCAACGTCATTGTGATTGGCACCAATACTTTTCCTTATTGCTATTTAGTGTTTTTATATTTTTTAATTAGCCTATAGTTTGCTCTTTTGAACGATGAAGTAGCCTACTACTAGACTCTCCCCAATCAGAAATAAATTAAAGCAAATATCTGTGGAATAATGGTCAGGGAAATGAATTATCTTCCCAGCAAGCATGTTGGGTGCTACTGAACGTGACCAGCATTCGTGCGCCGGACCGATGGAGTGGAACTCGTTTGATGCGTACGGTCGACGCATGGGCACGATGCCAATTTAGACAAGCGTACCCACTAAAAGAATATAGTGCTGCATGCTAAGTGTGCGAGTATTACTCCATGTGCGTTCATGCCTGGCCGGGCGTGTATTTGCCCGCTTATAAGAGCATACATGGACTTTATTTTCTTCATTCAGAATTCTGTCTCTAGATTATGGTCTACATGTAAGCCTATTCCAAATTTTACAAAAGGTTTGCATTTGTTAGTGATTTTGTATGTTTTTTTAATAAAAATTACTATTCTTGTTCGGGGTTGGATCATTAAAATGGCAATCAATGTTATAAAAGAAAGTGTTCGTTTTGTACCTTGAGCGACAATTTTGAAATAACAACGTCGCCCTCTTCTGACCAATGTTTTTAGTGCATTTCAACGCGATGGATTAGGCTACGCTGATTACAAATATGATATAGAGCTATTGTAGGCCGGCCTACATGGAGATATACAAATACAATTGATAAAGAAAAAAAAATCGTAGAGGAAGTTTTTCCTTGGGAGGCTTCGACCAACTCTTGTTTGTCGACAAACCACCCTTAGTTGCATGTCGTCGTGGTCCCCAACCTCATTGAGCTTGTGCTGTGGTCTAGTAAGGATAAGGCTCTGTTTTCTCCAAACGTCTCCTCCCTCTCCCTGTGTGTCTCAGGTCTACTGATTTAAAGACTTCTCCCCTGAGAATCTCCCTGTTGTTTTACATAAAACATGAGTATTGCACCTAAGACTGGTTCAGTGTCTATCCCAGATGTTTGCACGTGTCACACGTTACCTTGCTCTACACAAATGTATATTTAATTAGAAACTAAATATGGGGTAATTATTTGAAATTATTCAAACACGTCAACTGTAGGTCTTTCTTTTTGTAAGTGAGAAATACAATGGCTCCTAATGACATGTTAACTCCAATTAGCTCATACATAGTAGGCCTACAGTGTCTAGTGTCTAAGTTTTCTTGATGTACATAATGGATTACTGCCTTCAAGTGGGATTCAGCATGCAGCTGGGGCTGGTTTGTGGGCTACTTGTATAGACCTGAGGTTGGTACAAGAACACAACACTTCATCACACAGTGTGCATGGTTGTGGTCAGCAGTGTGCGATTCTGAATTGGGATATAAATATTCACAAATTGTAGGAAAATGTACATGACCATACAAATGACTTATAGCTATTGATTCATTACTTATAGCTATTGATTCATAACACACTTATTACCCTTTATGGGCTTTCTCCACGGGCTAAGCTCTTGGACAGCTTTACCAACTGATGAGTGTGGCCCAGCAGTGCCATCTGGTGGCGGAGATTGAGTATGGCACATACTGCTCTGACAGGCTATCAATACTATGTTTCAGTTATTGTATAAACTCCTAGAGACCAAAAAAAAATCCCATTATAGGATGTCCTTTACCTTAACTAACACTTGCTCATTGAAAAATTGAAGTCCAAACTAGATTTATCTAGGTTAATTAATTTGACCCATAACATCTAAATAGAAATACAATTATTTATTCTCATCGGCAGTGACAATTCAGATCGGTTATTGTCCAGACGCGTATAAAACCCTTTTATATCAACTCTGACTTGCTTTGAGTGTAGGTCGTCAAAAAGTATACATAGCTCTACTGATAGTAAACTGGCAGTAAAGGCCAAGAATTGGGAGTTCCACTGAACCCTGCTCCCCCCCACAAACACAAGACACAAGCAAACAGGAGCCTGTACCACTCTCCGTACAATGCCATTCACAGGTTGGAAAGTTACACGGAAACCAAGTCAGAAAATGTTTGCGAGAATAGTCATGTTTATTACTTCATGAAATCTACACTTTTTTATAAATCCTAACCAAGTAGTTTTGTTGCCTAAACCCAATCAAGTAATTTTGGTTGCCTAAATCACGTAAGTCTATAAAAGACCATGGACCAACAACCCCTGGGAGAAAGACCTGAATACGAGCCATTCATCCACTACAACCTCCTAACCTCCATGTAATTTGTGGCTCTTTATACTACATCACCTGACTTTCTTAAGGCTTTCCGGCAGGAAGCCATGAACACAAAGCGAGTGCTAAGGGCCATGGCAGCTATTTTTCTAAATGGTCTCTACAGACCTGCTTAAGTATTAGGTATTAGGAAATCAACCCAGAGTTTCTGGATTCAGTCTATAGTCAAACTACACACTCGATGGACTCAGCCAATGTAGTGCAACAGTTCCCACGCACCCCTTAATTCTCCATGGTTCTATTGCATTGAGTGCAAAAAAAAGATTATCTGTAGGTTCCAAAAAAAAACAACAGCTGTGATCATCATACTATCTTGAACAAAATGATTAGCTTGCATTTAAGGTCCATCGCCATTAGAGGAGGATGTATCGGTTGTTATCATGACACATATGGACATATTGACAGACAGCTTACATTTAGGGTTGATTATCCACTATTGTGGTATGTGTGTTTCTGTCTCCAGCTGTAGAACTCTATGTTATCACCCCAAGGCCCAGACACGAGACAGGCAATGTATTACAGTACACTATGTGTACAATGTCATTGTATGTCATTTCTAGAGGAATATGAATATTTCTACAGTCGGCAACTTAGCTTTGATTGGGTGTGTGTGTGTGTGTTTCTGTGTTTCTGTGTGTGTGTGTGTGTGTGTGTGTGTGTGTGTGTGTGTGTGTGTGTGTGTGTGTGTGTGTGTGTGTGTGTGTGTGTGTGTGAGTGTGTGTGTGTGTGTGTGTGTGTGGGTGTGTGTGTGTTTGTGTGTGTTCAGTGCCCGCACACACAATTATTCCAAAAATAGGCATTGTTTTTTTTCTCTTTTAACTTTAACGCTGCCATTTTATTGTGTTGTTTGTGCTTGCCATATGTTTATTTATTATTTTATCCAAAGTGTACCTGTCAGCCTGTCATTAAGGATCAGCTAGGGATTTGGCTTCTCATTTAAGGATGCCTTGATAAAGACTGCCAACTTGGGGCCCAAACAAAGTACTTAAGTTTAACACCAATATTCTTCTGACATATAATGGGAAATAAATGTATTTGGTATGATGATGGTATTTATATGTTAAAAGGTGTAAACTGCTGCTACCTAACCATCAAATATGTTTAGCCATCCAGTCATGCATTCATAAGATCATTGACATACATTTTTCAAAAGTCAAAAGAAACAAGTGAGTGATACTGTATTAAAAGTTACTGAATTTTATTCACTGGCTTCAATAGCAGGAATCCATGATACGCTTCATGCTCATGAACCTCTGGCCGCTCATGCCCATATCGCTGAAGCTCCTGTACTCTCCGGGCCTCATGTACATCATCTTGCCCTTGTAATGGGGCTGCTCGTACATCAGCCAGTGGCCGTCCATCACGTTGCAGGACTGGCAGTCGGACATGCGGTAACGATCCTGGATGTTGTCACAGTCGTCCATCATCTCATTGGACTGACCACCGAAGTTCTCGTTCTCGTAGATCTTCATCCTGAACTGGCCTCTGTGCTGCAAGTCAACATACGTGGAGAGACACATTTCAATCAGCTGTAAATATTAAAAACAATCAGCACTAGGGTTTGACTTTAGTCAAGGTACAGAATACAATTAGGCTATACATTTGCACAAAAGAGGATGTGTGTTTTCAAAGTCAATGTTTAATACCGCTTACCATGGGGATCATGCGGCAGGACCTGATGCAATCGCTCATGCCCATACGCTGGTAGTCGGAGTACTCGCCCCTTCTAACAAAGTACTGGTTTCCCATGTAGCTGGAGCGGTCGTAGACCATGAAGCAGCCGCTCTCCACCCTGCAGGAGTGGCACTTGCTCAGGAAGGAGGTCATGTCGGAACAGTCATTGCTGGTCTCATAGGAGCGGCCCTGGAAGTTCTTGTCCTCGTAGAAGATAATCTGAAAAGAATTTCCAAAGAGGTCACTATCTTACTGTAAAGCAGTGTATTTCAGATGTGTATTACATTAACCAAACACCAGTTTGATGAAACATTTCAAATTACTTCCCACCTTGCCCATAGTCATGATTGCAGTTGGTTGTGTATTGGCCCAAAGTGATTGCACAGTTTCATCTGTGTGTCTCTCTTGCTTTTATACCTGACCCCACACCCAAAGAATACATGACCCTTTTGTTCAAATTCCTGACAGAGCAACATGGAACAGAGGCCCCCTGTACAATAGAACTTTGTGTATCAATGTGTACCACAACGTGGACTTCAAAGCACCTGATTTGTGCTGGTGGCTTATGTGAAAAGAGGTTTGGCTATTGTTCTGATATGGGTATTGCTGATAAGGGGGTGACTGTGAAAGTGAAAATATAAATGAGCTAAAAAAGTGTTCATGTTACCATTTATATTTGTTTTGAGATACTTCAACTGTAAATGAGCTATCAACCAACATGGGCATTCTAAATATCTAAATGACATTGAGTATAGTGAAGAGATTGTTAACAATAAAATAAAGTACTTCATCTATTGCTGCAGAAAAATAGAGAAATGCTGCAGTCATATTCTATTACTGCAAACCATCTGCATAATGGGACCTAATACAATTGACTATTTGATTGCTTATTTGTGTGATATTTTCAATTTACCGATGCTCAAAACATAACATAACCTTAAACATGTTACAGTTTTTTTCAATTGCTTGAACACGTTTTGCAAAATTTGGCTCGTTGTGTCAAAACTCAACACACAAGCAAATAAGATAACAACACTGGGAAATAAACCATTCACATCTATGTCAAATTTAAACTCGGCTATCGAAACCTGGCACTCTGATGTCAAAATGAAACACACTTGCATCATATGAATATACTTTCAGATCAGCAGCAAAACACTGCAGTCTTTCATGTTCACTGTTTTTATTCAGTTCCACAGAGGGCACGTTTTCACCACAACCAAAAGAAATACTAAATACTGTACATTGCAGTACTGTACATTACAGTGCAGTAAATACAGTTTGAGCAAAAATAAATAAACCCTACTGTACTGTGAACACAGAAAAACATGGCAATTTTGCATGGGTGGGCTTATGGATCCTGCCGTCTGTTGGGGTCTGGCCATAGGATCTCATCAACATCACAAGCAATATTTTCTTCCGCTAAGCATCGGGGAAAATATTGCCTTGTGTGCTGAATCCATCCATGGATTGACCCTATGTTGATGTCTCCCCAGGCCTGTTCCATTGCCTGCAGAAGAGGCATGCGAGCATGAGGTTGGCGGTCATACACGCACCATCTCCAAGCCGAAAATAATTCTTCTATGGGGTTTAGAAATGGTGTGTAAGGGGGCAAGTATAGGACTTCAAATTGATGATGGTTGGTGAACTAGTTGCGTACCAGAGCAGCCCGATGGAAACTAACATTATCCCAGACAACAACAAACCTGGGATGCTCTGGTCTGTCCTGTACAGCTGCATCGTGAAGTGCATCCAGAATTTTTATTACAGTTTTTTTCGATCGCTTGAACACTATAGACAAATGCTTAGACCAAAGCAACACAACTTGAAGTTTTTGTTTCTATACCTTAAACACATGTAACCATTCCTTAAACAAAAGCGTTGCTTTGCACTTTAGTTGCAATTGTGCAACACACTTGCTCCTTTCTGCAACACACTTGCTCCTGCACACTACACACTATTTCATACATAAGACACTTAATTCAAAAAGGACGTCTCATTGTACCATTGGGAAAACACATCTATTCAAAATCCTAAACACATTGGTTAATTGAGAATACTTACTAACACACCTAAAAACACTTTCTTCCAAAACTGAACACCAATCAGCCAGCTGCAAAAAGGCCTCAGTTAAGCCATTTTGAGAACTTTGCAAGCATGGATGCAGCAAGAGGCAGAGGTAGAGAAGGAAGAGGAGGACAGAGACAGTGGACATGGAAGAGGCCGTGCAGGGAACATTATTTCCGATGACATAAAAGCAACTTTGGTGGACCATGTCATAAACCAAGGTCTGACTATGAGGGAAGCTGGGCAGAGAGTCCCCCCTAATCTAAGACGTTTCACAGTTTCATCCATAATAAGGACATTCCGACTGGAAAACAGGTATGTCTTCAACTCTCTACTTTCTACTCTACTAAGACTGTATCTAGAGTATTTGCAGTACTGTACCATATCACATGTACTGTATTGCAGGGTGGCTAATGCTCCTTTTTGAACGAAAGTGGTAGTTTTGTGATTACCTACATTGAGATGTTTCAGTACTTTCTATGGTATATACAGTAAAGTACAGTATATACAGTACTGTAAAAATGAAGCAAACCAATACAGTAACATTTTGTGGTTGCTTTTTTCTATAGAATGACTAGAAGACCTTCTGGGGGCGGACGCCAACGCCTGTTCACCCAACAGCAGAAACTTGCCATTGTGGACACAATGCAATCCGTCTCAACCAGCTACAGCAACAAATACTTGCAGATAGAGAAGTATTCAATAACATAGAGCGAGTGAGCATTTCCACTATCAGACGCATCTTGGTAAAGCACCAAATTACCATGAAGCAATTGTACAGGGTCCCATTTGAGAGAAACAGTGTCAGGGTCAAAGGACTTCGACGTGAATATGTACAGGTAAGTGTTACAGTCCTTTACATTTACAATACAGTATTGGTGTCATCCAGTTACAGCTGAATATGTGCCATTGTATCAGTACCACATAGATACATTCAGAGAGGTACCAGGTACCTGTTCGATGGGGTGGGGGTTCTGTATGTGTAGTACTGTAGTTGAGTGTTTTGAGTAATGCCATCTAAAATATGTATTGCATGTATTTTGTTTTGTTACAGCGCATCTTGGAGATGGATTGAGCTGCACAGCCTCATGAATTTATTTACATTGATGAGGCTGGATTCAACCTCAGCAAAACAAGACGACGGGGTCGTAACATAATTGGCCAAAGGGCAATTGTGCAAGTCCCGGGGCAGCGCGGGGGAAATATCTCATTGTATGCTGCCATAAGCCTTCAAGGGCTACTGCACCATCAAACAAAACTGTATTGAATACTTTTCTATCTGCAAGTATTTGTTGCTGTAGCTGGTTGAGACGGAGTGCATTGTTTGCTCGGACCAGGCCCACAATGGCAAGTTCCTGCTGTTGGGTGAACAGGCGTTGGCATCCGCCCCCAGAAGGTCTTCTAGTCATTCTATACAAAAGAGCAACCACGAAATGTTACTGTATTGTTTTGCTTCTTTTTTACAGTACTGTGTATACTGTACTTTACTGTATATACCATAGAAAGTACTGAAACATATCAATGTAGGTAATCACAAAACTACCACTTTCGTTCAAAAAGGAGCATTATCCACCCTGCAATACAGTACATGTGATATGGTACAGTACTGCAAATACTCTAGATACTCAGAGTAGAGTAGAAAGTATAGAGTTGAAGACATACCTGTTTTCCAGTCGGAATGTCCTTATCATGGATGAAACTGTGAAACGGCTTAGATTAGGGTGGACTCTCTGCCCAGCTTCCCTCATAGTCAGGCCACGGTTTATGACATGGTCCACCAAAGTTGCTCTTATGTCATCGGAAATAATGTTCCGTGCACGGCCCCTTCCACCACGTCCTCCTCTATGTCTCTGTCCTCCTCTTCCTCCACTACCTCTGCCTCTTGCTCTTGCTGCATCCATGCTTGCAAAGTTCTCAAAATGGCTTAACTGAGGCCTTTTTGCAGCTGGCTGATTGGTGTTCAGTTTTGGAAGAAAGTGTTTTAAGGTGTGTAAGTAAGTATTCTCAATTAACCAATGAGTTTAGGATTTTGAATGAATGTGTTTTCCCAATGGTACAATGAGACGTCATTTTTGAATTAAGTGTCTTATGTATGAAATACTGTGTAGTGTGCAGGAGCAAGTGTGTTGCAGAAAGGAGCAAGTGTGTTGCACAATTGCAACTAAAGTGCAAAGCAGCGCTTTTGTTTAAGGAATGGTTACATGTGTTTAAGGTATAGAAACAAAAACTTCAAGTTGTGTTGCTTTGGTCTAAGCATGTGTCTATAGTGTTCAAGCAATTGAAAAAAACTTGGCTTAAAGCATTCTCTAAACGTAAACTTGATCCAAGGCCTGATATCGTCATTACCTACCATTTTGATTGATTAAGAGATTTCACAGATAGATTGAGAGTTTCCTACAGTTGGTGAGGAGTTTAATCTCTTCAACTGAACTGCTACTTTTCTTGAAAGGAGTTCCCTTTCTTCTTCTTCTTCTTCTTCTTCTTCTTCTTCTTCTTCTTCTTCTTCTTCTTCTTCTTCTTCTTCTTCTTCTTCTTCTTCTTCTTCGGTGGCCGAGGGTGAGATTCACTAGCAGGAAGGAGTTGCTTGAAATATGTCATACCAGGTGGAAATATGTGGTCCAGGGGGCTTTGCCCATGCTGCCCATGCTGCCCCTGCTGCATCCCCCCCCCCCCCCCCCCCCCCCCCTATAATAATAATAATACATTTAATTTAGAGGCGCCTTTCAAGGCACCCAGGGTCACCTTACAGAGCATAAAGTCATCATAAATCGTTTAAAAACAAGACATTGTGGAAAAAAATAATAATAAAAAAAATAAAATAATATATACATATATATATCTCAGATTCAACTCCTTGACCTCCACTGGGGGCCATTGACGGCCCTAAGACCCCCAGCACAGGGGCCTGTACACTACTTGTGGCCCTTCTCACAAGAAAAGGGGTACTTACCATTACTGTAAAAAAATAAATCTGGTTACTTCATTTAAGAGAGATTGTGAGCGTGCTAAAATCCCTGATCAAAAATACTTTATTTTCCTCTGTTAAATTGTTGGGTTACCCAGGAGTGCCTCAAAACAGAGGTAACTGTTGTTTTTTGCATACAGCAATTTAAACCTGCACTATGTCATTTTTATTCTGCCGCTGTTTACTTTGGAATTTTTCCCAACCATCATGATAAAATCTATAGCAATAACTGCAGCTCCAACTCAAGCCACTAGATGCTGCTAATGGGTCAATTTAAATAGAGCCGGTTTAGGCTTTTTATTACCACAACGGTACTAAATGAAGATAGATGGTAGGATGGGTGGTGGGATAAACAAATGGAGGGATATCTGCATGGGTGGATATTTGGATGAAGAATGGATGGATTAAAGGTTGTTTGCCTGGCTGGATGGATGCCAGCAGGGTTGAATGCATGGATGAATAGAATGCTGAAAGTATGAATGTAACAACAACGATGCAAGGATGGAGAATTGTATTGCGGAATGCTGACTGAATGGTGTATTGGCTGGCTGACTGGATTGATGGTTGGATGAAAGATGATAGTGTTTGACGAAAGTCAAATACAGCAATAATCGTATCTGTCAATTCAGAGGGTTATGTAATCTTATTAAAGTAACTAACTCTAGTTGGGATGTCAGGCCAATTGAACCACCAACACTTTCACCGCTTTAAATAATGACATACACTCCTACAAAGCATTGAGAGGGTTAGGTTTAGCAGTAGCCCTAAATCCAACTTTTTGCAAGTAGATCCACTGCTATATATTAAAACTAATACGATACTATAATGCTATTATAGTATAGTTTAAAGAGCCCATGCCATTAAAATCACATTTTTCCTGTTGTTTGTTAAATAACATAGGTTTGAATAAGTTTGTGAGCTGTGGTAAGTTTGAAATCTATGCAGTGTGTCTGCTGAATGCAATAGGCAATGAAAGGAAAAAGGCAGAAGAAATGAGCCAATCTGGATAATGTGACACTGTGACGTAGCGTTGTCAAACTATTATTCATGGCCCTGCCCACTTGGTTGGTTCGTAACCACCCACAAGAATTCTGAAGGAGTCGTGATTGAGCTAGTGCTAAATGCTAATATGTGTATGGTAGTTGCTTAGTTCGTAGTAACAGGCTAGTTACAGAATTTTGAATGCAATGGCAGAACGACATCGAAGTACATGAACTGCGACATGCTGCCTGCCGCGGCGCGAGGCACCACCGCCGCGAAGCACCACCGCCCGGCAGCGGGCAGCCGGGCGGTGGTGCCTTGCGCCGGCAGCAGGCAGCGCGCGGTTCTGTCTACTACAGATTGATGTGGAAGTGGAAGAACCAGAGACGTCGGAGAACCCGACGAAGTCCTTTGTGATTCATTATATCGTCTGGACGTGCACACAGCTTTTGGCCGTGATCATATGTATTATTTGATATAGATATCTATGATATTATTTAGATATAGAGCTCCAGGACTGTAACGCAAGTGTTGTACACTTCCTTGTTATTTGGATAACCGTTCTGCTGTTGGTGTGATGGCGCATAACACGTCGGACTCTCGTCTCTGGTATTTCTACAACGAGACTCGTAGTGGGGGTTATCTCAGCCATGGTTGAGAATGAATTGGGGGAAAGGAACATTGGCTTTGACTCCCTGAAGTAGGCATGAACCACAACATGGAGGAGAAAGGGATTGTTGACCGCGGTCGTCTCCCGCCGGAGCCTCGCTGCCGATGGACCACCGCTTCAGGAGGCGGTGATTAGCGCTGACCGCTGCCGAGGCGGCGGGAAGCAGGCCTCAAGCGGGATACATTCGCGGCCAACAATCCCCTTCTCCTCCATGTCGTGGTTCATGTATTTCAGGGAGTCAAAGCCAAAGTTCCTTTCCCCCAATTCATTCTCAACCATGGCTGAGATAACCCCCACTACGAGTCTCGTTGTAGAAATACCAGATACGAGAGTCCGACGTGTTGTTTAGATCCTAATAACAACTCCAGCAGCGTTACAGTCCTGGGGCTCTACATCTAAATAATATCATATAATACATAGATATCTATATCAAATAATACATATTATCACGGCCAAAACCTGTGTGCAGACGATATAATGAATCGTAAAGGACTTCGTCGGGTTCTCCGACGTCTCTGGTTCTTCCACTTCCACATCAATCTGAAGAAGACGCGGTCGTTTGATCGTCTGGAGGCTCACACAGCTTTTGGCCGTGATAATTATGATATAGATGTATAAAATGGGTTTCTAAGAGCCATTGCGATACATCCACCGTGAACAGCGCATGGTACCGTGGCTACAAGGTGCTCAGGGCCAGGTGATAATATATATTATAGATTATATGATATAGATATGTATAATATGGGTTTATAAGAGCCATTGCGATACATCCACCGTAAACAGAGCGCATGCAGGGCCAGGTGATAATATACATCATATATTAGATTATATTATATAGATATCTATGTATAATATGGGTTTCTAGAGCCATTGCGATACATCCACCGTCAACAGAGCGGCGAGCGCATGGTACTGTGGCTACAAGCTGCTCAGGGCCACACCCCCACCCCCCTCCTTGACCTGCCTTGACACGCCCACCGTAACCAGAGCGCATTGTACTGTGGCTACAAGCTGCTCAGGGCCACACCCCCACCCCCCTCCTTGACCTGCCTTGACACGCCCACCGAAACAGCGCGTTTGGGGGAAGGTCAATGTGCGACTGGTTTGGAGTGGCTGTAACTCTGCACCACGGCTGAATTTCGGGGACGTCTTTGAATACTGTGTTTGTAGCCAACTAATACCTATATTAAAGCATCCATAAATAGCATGGCATGGGATCTTTAAAGTTAAACTATATACTATACTATAATATATATAGTGTATAGTGAATAGTATATACTTTACTATATAGTAAAAATAGTAAAAAAATATATTTGCTATTAAAGTAAATATATTTTACTTTAATAATAAAATATATTTTTTCAATATTTTTTTGGGTCAAATTTTATTGACAAAGACCACACAAGTAACACAACAAATTAGCAACAGATGAAATACTTTATTTTATAATAGTGCTTTATTTGTTAATTTACAAAATAAATTAACACATGTCAGTGATACGCCTCATGCTCATGAACTTCTGTCCGCCCATCATATCCTTGAAGTTCCTGTACTCTCCGGGCCTCATGTACATCATCCTGCCTCTGTACTGGGGCTGCTCGTACATCAGCCAGTGGCCGTCCATCACGTTGCAAGACATACAATCGGACATGCGGTAACGATCCTGGAAGTTGTCACAGTCGTCCATCATCTCGTGCATCTGGCCACCGAAGTTCTCCTTCTCGTAGATCCTGGCCCTGTAGGCTCCCCTGTGCTGTATAGGGGAGACATAGAGAGGCAGTCGTTTACAGTTTGGCTGTGTTTGATCAGTGAACCCATGCATGTTTGAAGACCAACAATGCTGGCTGTATTACAGCTGTAAAACAGAACTGTATCACCAACCATCAGTGGTAGCCACAAGTCACATTCTGAGATGTCACGGTGCTAAATATGCAGTGTTGTAACAAGTCGTACCATGGGGATCATACGGCAGGAACGGATGCAATCACTGAAGCCATTCATGCGCTGGTAGTCGGAGTACTCTCCCCTCTTCATGAAGTACTGGTTGCCCATGTAGTTGGAACGGTCGTAGGCCATGAAGCAGCCGCTCTCCACCCTGCAGGAGTGACACTTGCTCAGGTAGGAGGTCATGTCGGGACAGTCGCTGCTGCTCTCATAGGAGCGGCCCTGGAAGTTCTTGTCCTCGTAGAAGATGATCTGGAATACAGAATGAAAACGTTACCATGTTTGCAATAAACAATTAAAGATAGTAAATGATGAGCAGAACAATGTTCTGCTCTGTCCACTGTGAGCGTACCTTTCCGTGCATGATTGCTGATGTAGTGGGCAGTGCTGTAGCTCTAATGCCTGATGGAAGCCTGTTTTATACCGAGAGAGGCATCCAAACAATCTATGGGACCATTGTAGGAAAGCAAGCAGTCAGCAGTATGCAATGTCATTCATTGTTTGCTTCCAATGTTTCTATACACTAATGTTTCTATACGCTAATGGAGAAAATGATTCTAGACCATCAGCCTTTTCTATACCCATAGTTTTGAATACAGTTTGTTCACTCTTGAATGTAGTAATAAAATAGTGGTTTAGTTTAATTGTGTTCACTCTTGAATGCAGTAATACTGGTTTAGGATGACACTGTATAAAAATTTAAGGCAGTAAGAAAAAAATAATATATTTAGATATTATTTACTCAACAAAGAATAATATTGAATATTAAATTGAACAATTGCAGAAGATATGAATGGTAGAAATATTGTAGGAACGTTTTAGTTAAGACCAGTAAAGGTTTTGTCTTGCATTACACAACAAAATTAACTGTTCAATTGTCGTTCTATTTGTATACATCATTCTTTTACAGATGCATGTGTGTTACAGTGTCTGCCGTAGATCTTGGAGGGAGATTGGATCACCCTGTGCGTTTTGACTGTCTCTAGGAGTCCGCCTTTCTCCTACTCAACTAGAAACACCTGTGGATCATCTTAATCAATGCTTCCTGCTTCGGCTTCCCAACCATTCTTCGCCAGATTGGCAAACAGTCTAGCAATGTCAGTAGCGTTCTTTGTCTCTATGTATCCTCGTTGTTATATTCAAGAACGTCGGGTTCTAACCCACTGCTTCTGTCTTGATCTTCTCTCTACTGCGGTGCTATCATTCCACACCTCCTTCCTGGTTTCCCCATCGACCCGGTCGGCCCTCCGTATAAACCAGCCTCTCCTCATTCCCATCAAATAAACATTTTAACTTTACAAGCCTTGTCTGTCGCCATTTGTTTGGGCTCCCTCATTCTTGGGCCGTAACAATGTGTTGGCATGAGGTGCAAAGACATCTTATGTCATCCAGAGGGAGGGGAAACTAACTCATGGCCGCTTGTTCAAGAGAACAGCTTTTTTGTGGCACACAGGATCATATAAAAACATTATACATAACTACAATTCACAATCCAATCATCAACTCAACCAGGGTGGATTCAAAATACTAACCTTTATGTAGAACACTAAAATGTTGATGCTGCAGAAATAGTTCTTATAGTTTGGCAACTTAGCTAGAAACTATATAAGGATTGTTCATTTTATGATAAAAGCGTCAACATTGGTACACTTGTAGCCAAAGACAAATAGAACAAAATTAGATGTGGAGGAATGACAAATTTTCGATATGGCTTCCATTTTCAAGATGGCCGCCAGTGACCGCCTGTTTGAGATTAAATTTCACATTAACAATGGATAATAGGTGATAGAAACATGAAATTTAATAGTAATGCTAAAAGACACAAATGAAAAACAATACAGATATTGACCCATCATGCATTTTTTAAATAGCGACCATTTTGCAAATGATATGAGAAATGTTTGATTTAAGCATAGCACTTGGGAACCTTCATTTGAATTGCTCCTTTTTCAATACGGTGGCGGGCATGCCACCATATGCCTGGTCGCCTAGGAAAACAGTGCTTTCAATACAATTGCAATTATCTTGTTTGGATATCAGTTAGGGTAAGAGTTTGGGTAGTCTGTGTACATTTTGGGGTCATCCCTATGTTCCCCGGGTCCTATGTTCCCCGTTTTTCCCAAAAAGGGTCCTATGTTCCCCTGTAGCCATACATACGGCGGGGAGCATAGGACCCTTTTTGGGAAAGCGGGGAATCTTAGGACCCTTTTCTGGGAAAAGGGTCCCATGTTCCCCGCCATCTATCGATCTTTAAAAATATTTAAACTTTGAAGCGACATTCGCGTGATGACAGCCAATCGGCATTCAACAGCGTGGCCACTGAGGGACATGTGTAACGTAACAGCCAATCAGCTTTCAACCGGGCAACTCGGTGCAGTGCAGTCCGGGGTGAACTGCAGCATGGAGGAGAAAGTGATGTTGCCGTTTGCGACTCCCGGAGCTCTTTATATAATAGTATATAATATAATATAGTATAATATAATATAATATAATATAATATAATTGTATAATAATATCACGGCCAAAAGCTCTGTGCGTCTCCGGATGGCCGTAGCGCGGGGAGCTCTCGTAGGGATTGGGCTTCTCGGGGTTTGTTTACCGGCGTATGAATAGACTGCGTCAGGTTCTCCGACGTCTCTCCCTCTTCCACAAAAGGTAAACACATGCAATGGTAGTTATCTCGGGCGGTATTTGGCAGTTATGGCGGCAAAAATTAACAGACCGGGGAACATAAAACCCTTTTTTTTAAAAAAGGGTCCGATGTTCCCCGGTCAAATACATATCGGGGAACATAGGACCCTTTTTGGGAAAAGCGGGGAACATAGGACCCTTTTTTTTTAAAAAAAAGGGTCCTATGTTCCCCAGTCTCATACAAAGAGGGGAACATTGATAAAGCTTCACTTATTTGTGGTAATTTAGTGATAGTTTAGTGGTAGTCTAGTTTAGTTTCCTAAATGCTATCTAATGTTAGCCCCACATCTAGTTGTTGATGACATGATGTAGTTAGATAGCCGCACCTGAATAGACAGGAAGTGCCAGCGCGGGAGAGCCGAACCAAGGGTAAAAGGGCCGGGCTTTAAATGACTTTCATTAAATTACCCGGCCGGAAGGTGTACAGAACGCACAGGAATTAAATGTCACTGGATGAACGATCGGGCTAGGTGTAGGGTAGTTATCACATCTGAACCTAGTTGTATCCCATAGCACATTGGTAAAAGGATAGTCCCTCTGCCTTCACTTAAGAAAATGGCGAAGAACTTTAAAGTTGTGAATCTTGTTGGTAAAAGGTCTACATCTAAGGCTGACTGGAAATCTCTGTGCAATATGTCAGGAAGTCAAAGCACAAGAATCATTGACATGGTTAATGCGAGTGCAGTCATTCAAATTCCTCGGAGTCCACATCTCTGCTGATCTCTCCTGGTCGGTCAACACCTCAGCGCTGGTCAAGAAGGCCCAGCAGCGGCTACACTTTCTGAGGGTGCGCAGGAGAGAGCATCTAAACGCACAGCAGCTGGTGACCTTCTACCGTTCCACCATCGAGAGCCTGCTGACCTACGCTGTGTCAGTGTGGCACTCCAGCTGCACGGAGGCCGACAGGAAGAGACTGCAGAGGGTGGCAAACGTTGCTCAAAAAATCATTGGCTGCCCTCTGCCTTCCTTAAGCACCATCTACGGCTCCCGCTGTCTCAGCAGGGCCAGAGGCATCCTGAAGGACACCACCCACCCCGGCTACCATCTCTTCAACCTGTTGCCCTCTGGCAGGCGCTTCAGGTCCATATATGCCAGAACAAATAGACTCAGGAACAGCTTCTTTCCTAAAGCTGTCACCATACTGAACTCAGTTCTGCACTGATGTTTTTTTTTTGTCTGTTGGTAGTCTATTTATTTATATTATATATTGCTTTTGTAATTATTATATATTTATATTCGATTACATGTATGCATGTATGGAGCTGCTCATTGCATTTCGTTGTACTTGTACAATGACAATAAAGCTTTCTATTCTATTCTATGCCCATTGCAAAATAGGCGAGTAGACAAGGGGAGTGGGTACAGTTCAGTTGCAGAGCATTTGACAAAGTTCAATTAACTTGAACAGCTCCCTTCAATGTTCGCACTTGGATGGTTAGATGAGGATTGATCTGGTGTGGGACCGCTACTGGTCTGAAACCTTGAAAGCTGCTACAAGAGCAAAACGTGGCCAAGGGGTGCAGAGAGACGTGTGGTGGGTGCTGCACCCATTCCCAGGAACTGGCAAATCTTTCTTAGAGTTGACAGTAATAAGACCGAGTTGTTCACCTTACTCTCAGAGGCTCTGCTCTGGGAATTATGCTGGAAGACCAACAGCTCGTTGGGTGCACTCACACTAGGCCATCTGGCCGTGGCCGCTCGCCTATTTTGCAATGGGCATGTCAATGACTCTTGTGCTTTGACTTCCTGACATATTGCACAGAGATTCCAGTCAGCCTTAGATGTAGACCTTTTACCAACAAGATTCACAACTTTAAAGTTCTTCGCCATTTTCTTAAGTGAAGGCCGAGGGACTATCCTTTTACCAATGTGCTATGGGATACAACTAGGTTCAGATGTGATAACTACCCTACACCTAGCCCAATCGTGCAAAACTGGCCCCATTGTTCTCTGGCCTGCACTTACACTAGGCCATCTGGCCGTGGCCGTTGGCCGTCGCAACTGTGGCCTGGCCACGGTAGGCTCTTGTACATACGTCATCACGTCGTAAGTAAGTCTGCCGCCAGTCAGAGTTTTAACAACAATGGACAACAACACAGAGAACACAGTTCACACTTTGCTGAGTCTGTTGCTTATTTGGAGCCGTTCTCAGATAGAGACCACGCTCACTACTGATTTTTTCGAGTACGCAAACAAGCGTAAACATCGCTTGACGCCATGTTTACCGTTTAATGGGAAAGAAGGCTCGTCGCCTTTATTATGTCCATGGTCGTCGCATGGACTATACGTCATCCAGCTCAGGTTGCGTAGCCGTGCGTGTGCGCGTGTCGGCTCATTAGCATCTGTACCGCGGCGGCCCGTACCGTAGCAGCACACCTCTCCCAAGTGGCCAAGTTGGCCTGGCCTGGCCAGACTGGCCACACTCACACTGGCAGATTTGAGCACGGTTAGGTGTGAAAACGGCCACGGCCACGGCCAGATGGCCTAGTGTGAGTGCACCCTTAGCCACCACTTCATGATCTGTCTTCAATTGCTCCATGTACACATGAGGAAGCTGATGGTAGAATGTTATTACATGTGGCCCATGCAGCAAGAAATGGTGATTGATGATAAAAACTGTTGATACTGATGTTGTGGTAGTGGCTGTGGCAGTTGCTCAGGATCTCCAGCCAGAAGATGAGCTATGGTTGGCATTTGGAACTGGAAAGGGTTTTCGATACCTTGCAGCCAATGCAATTGCAGCAGGACTGGGGCCTGAGAAGTCACAAGCCCTTCCAGTGTTCCATGCACTGAACGGCTGTGACACTGCATCCAGCTTTGCTGGCCATGGGAAGAAGACTGCATGGGCTCTATGGATTGTCTTTCCAGAACTTACAAATGCATACATACCCCAAGATGTTATAACTAAAATCGAGAGGTTTGTTATACTGCTATATGACCGAAACCATCCAATGCTGTCTGTTCTGTCTATCCCACCGACAAATGCTGCCCTAGAAGAACATCTCAAGAGAGCAGTTTACCAAGGAGGACATGTGTGGGGTCAGATGCTGGTACCTACACCAGAACTACCTTCACCATGTAAATGGGGCTGCTCAAAGACATCGGAGGGTTAGTATGCACCCTTCTGGACATGCCTGTGGGATGCAAGCCAGTCCAGATATGAACTTGTCTCCTGTCAATGTAAGAAGGGTTGTGTTAGGCAGTGCAGGTGCAAAAAAGCTGCTTTAGAATGCACAGCTCTCTGTTACTGTGAAGGGGAGTGCTTAATAGACTTTCCTGCGCTGGACCTACTTAGACTATCACATATTTTGAGTCTTAAATTGCAGCTTCTGAACAATTCTGATGTTCATTTACTTTACTTCAGATCCAGAAAAATATAACGACACAAAGATCATCCAAATCAGAGAAATCTATGCAACTTTATTGCAACTACCATTCTTTGCTCGTTGGCTGCCATCTTGGTCACCATCTTGAAAAATAGTATGATCTAAATGATAGTTCACAAGTGCAATGCAGACAAATCCAACATATATCCTTGATATATAATCAACATCACGTTATATCCCTCATTTATTTGAAAATTTATCTGAAAGCAGTTGTCACTGGCAGCCAATTTGGAAAATGACCACCATATTGATCATTTATGGGTCCATATCTGTATTTTTTTGTGTATTTGGCCATAACGGTACCAAATTTGATGCTTATATTACATATTATCCATTGCTAATGTGAAATCTATTATATATTATCTATCTATAAACAGTTGTCACTGATGGCCATCTTGAAAAAATGGATGCTATATTGAAAATTTGTCGTGCCTCCACATCAAATTTTTATCATATTGAAAAGTCTTGATCCTTCCACATGTTCCCCATGTCTTTGGCTATAACTGTAACATATTGGATGCTCCTATCCCATGTTATCTATTGTTAATGTGGAATTTCATCTAAAAACAGTTGTCACCAGTGGCTATTTGGAAAAATGGCCACCATATTGAGAACTCTTGATCTATCTACATGTTCCCCATGTCTTTGGCTATAATTGTACCAAAATGTATGTTTCTATCACCTATTATCCATTGTTAATGTGAAATTTAATCAAAAAACAGTCATCACGGGTGGCCATCTTGAAAAATGGCGGCCATATTGAAAATTTGTCGTGCCTCCACATCAAATTTTTTTCTATATGCCTTTGGCCACAAGCATACCAAATTTGACGCTTTTATCATAAAATGCACAATCCTTCTGGTTATCTGCCCCACTATTATGTATGTCGCTTCTATCCAAACTGACATATATAAGTGCATTTATCAGAAGAAATAAAAACAATATATCGGTGTGGGGACAGTAAGGATGTTCATAGAACAATTTTTAGGTTAATCCATTCGCCATATGCAACAAAGATAGTTAGGATAAGATGCTCCAAAACACCAATTAATTTTTGGTATTGTAAAGTGCCAGGACATACAACATACAATAATTGTGTACATTAAGTGCCATGATATACAACATCAAATGAGTGAGTAAGAGGGGTGTGGGGGGATAATAGGGAGGCTGTGCAGGGTCTAGGTCTAACTCTGAACTATTTTCTTATTTCCCCGAACTATTTTCTGAATGTTAATTAAAGGGGATATATTATATGTGTCACCTTTACACCAACTTGTGATGTCAAAAGAGGCAAATACTCAAAAGTGAGAAGCGCCAAGTGCAAGTAGCTTTGTGGGCGGTTCTACGGCGATGTCGCTAGTTTATCGGCACGAAAAATTACTCCATGAGTGCATTTGAATATGACGAGTTGATATTATGACAGCGTGTCTGCAGTCTCCGATGAGACAGATGCACATGAATTTCAAACTGCAAATGGCTCAGTTTATGACAGTCAGTTTTTAGCCAAATAATATGGCCTAATTCACACATGGAATAAGGTTTTCTTCCACAACTTCAGAAATACTGAGTCCTCAAATACATTTCGGCCTATATGATATAACATATGATATGCGGTAACTGCGGTTCTATTTAATGATATACACCAGGGGTGGGGAACCTTTTTGTCATCAAGGGCCGGATAAATTTTTGTAACTTGTTTGGAGGGCCGCACTTTTTTTAGGCCTATAAAAATAGCTCATGTCAAACAAAATTGTTTAATATATATATATATATATATGTATATATATATATATATATATATATATATATATATATATATATATATATATATATATATATATGTATACATAGGCCTATGTTTAAATGTATATATTTTAAAGCTTATCTCCCTGTGCAACGAAATACTGCTTTCTGATTGGCTAATGGGGTTTCCATTAAGTCCATGGAACAGTATACCTTTGACGTAATCCCAGTAGAAAAGTTAAATCAGGTATCATATCAATGCTCTTGAATAGTTACTTACCATTAACAACCAGTAGGCCTATCACCAGAATTAATCAGGTTATTATGCCTTTTATTTTCCTTAATGTAAAGGCATTTCTTAATATTAATAAAAACACATTTTGTGGATTTTGTAAACGGGAGTTAGCGGGAGACTTCTTCGCCACGCTGTGTCCATTAAGTCTGTAGAATTGTAGGCTACAACGGTCGTTATCCCTTAATTAGGAATTCTCCCATCAAACAACAAAAGCGAACACACACTGAAATAATAATAAAATTGATAGCCTAACAATAAACTAAGTATACGTAAAACATAGCCTGCATCAGGAATAAATGTGGCAAATGCAGACTGAAACGGAGTTAATGATCAAGGTAGATTTATTTTAACATCAGCAATAGAGGAATTTACAAAAAATATTCCAACATTAAAAAAGAACATTACACCTGATTTAACAGTTTAATTTGATAATAACCCTTGTAGGCTAAATCACAAGCGGGGGATAACAGCATGGATTGGCAGTGGCACGCACATTAACATTAACGCACATTCAGTGCGCAGCTGACTGAGCAGCACAGACGTATTAAATAACGATACTTAGCTAACTTGTACACTACTACATATCATACTAGGCTACTACTAATACTAAAATAATAACAATAATCTTGAATTTTTTTTAATTTATAAAGAGGAGATGCATGAACTGACCCACTTTCCTATGGACAGCCCAAGCTGCTCAGTGAGATGGCTGCAACTGCTTCTCTTTCACTAGGCCTCTGATGTCGGATGGCGATGAAGATGAAGCTACCCGCAGTTGATTTTCGAGGTGTTGGTCTGTTAATCTTGAGCGGAACCGAGATTTTGCTAAAGTCAATTTTGAGAAGAATTGCTCACAGCAGTAGGTTGTCCCAAACACAGACGCAAATCTCAGTGCATGTCGCCTGAGAACAGGAAAATCTGTAGCAGGCACATACAGTTTATAGAACTCAAGCAGAGGGAGGTTGTTGTACTTTGCTTTGAGCTCGTCATTGCTTTGCAGCTCAATGATTTTGTGTTGCAGTTTGTCAGGCACGTCAGCTGGTTCCACATTAAATGGCGTTGCAAAAATGTTGAGTTTGTTTGTCTTACCTTTAATGTCCTGAAACCTCTCACCAAAAGCATGAAGGAGTTTTGCGCACTCTGCTGCATATTCAGATGTCACAGCAGGCTTCTGCTCTTGCAAAGTAGGAAAGTGCACGCTGTTGCCCTTTGCCAGTTGCATTTGCCACAGCTTTAGTTTCCCTTCAAGTGTCTTCACATTGGAGACCAGAGCACTGAGTAGCTGGTTGGGACCTTGGAGCTTGACGTTCAGCTCAGAAAGGTGTTTGGTGATGTCCACCATGAATGCCAAATCACACAGCCACTTGCTATCTCTGAGTTCATCGACAGGCTTGCCCTTCATATCCATGAATTGTTTGACTTCTTCCCTCAATTTGTAAAACCGTGCGAGTATCTCCCCACGACTCAGCCATCGCACTTCACAATGGTACACCAGATCTCCGTATTCCGACTCAAGCTCACTTAGAAGTTCCTTGAACTGGCGGCTATTCAGTCCTCTGCTTTTGATGAAATTGATGGTGGAAACGACTGTTGACATGACATGACAGAGCTTCAGGGAATGTGCGCACAAATTCTCTTGATGTATGATACAGTGGCATACAACTAACTCACTCGGATCTAGGTTTTGACGGCTCATTTCTCTTCTGATCAATGCGGTTAATCCCGTTTGGCCGCCGACCATGGCTGGGGCCCCATCTGTCGTAAGGCCACTTAACTTTTCGAATGGAAGTTGAAACTGGTTCATAGCTAACATGACTTGCCCAAATAAATCCTCACCTTTGGTCGTGCCATGCATGGCTTGCAGTGAAAGCAATTCCTCTGTAGAGTCGAACTCCGCAGTAATCCCACGCACAAAAATGGCTAATTGGGCAGCATTCGTGATGTCTGTTGTCTCATCACAGGCTAGTGAAAAAAACTAAAAATTCTGTGTTGTGTCCTTCAATGTCTTTGCAATATTCACTGCCATATCCGTAATCCGATCGGAGACAGTTCTTCGCAACAAACTCACACTTTGGAACAATTTGACCTTGTCAGGGGCAAGCAGTTCTGCTGTAGCGACAAGGCACTCCTTCACAAATTCCCCATCTGAATGAGGTTTCAGCTTCTTGGCTATTAAGTCACTCACCACATAACTTGCCCGCACAACGTTTTCTTTCTCCAAATTCGGTCTGGTGAAAGCTGCTTGTTGGGCACCCAAACTTCGCTTAAGTGCGTTTTATCTTGTCAGAGCGTAACTGCCCCAGCAATTCACTTAGCCTAGCATGTTTAGTACTGTAATGACGTTCCAGGTGGGTCTTTTTCATTACAGCGAGCGACTCAAGGCAAACTGGCCTGCCCCTTACTTCAACGAAGAAGTAATCATCAGTCCACTTCTCTTGAAAAACACGACATTCACTGTCAACTTTTCTTTTCTTTGCTGATGCCATGCTAGCTGTCAGATTCAGTAGCTGTTACAAATTGAATTGTGACAAGTGGTTGTTTAGGCAACCTCACGCGACCCTCAACATTCCAAACAAAAAAAGAAATATCCTTTTTTTCCTTCATTTCGTACAAACGTTGTCACTTATGCTGGTAATTTGTTAACATTTTATTTCATATTTGATTTTATTTAATATTATAAAAATATATAGCCTATTTATGGGTTTCTTGCGCTGCTTTTTTTTTTGCCTTGCCTTGCCTCCGCGGTCAGGACGAAAGGCTTTGGCGGGCCGTACGTTCCCCACCCCTGTTATACACAATACATTATAAACATCTTTTCCTATCATTATTGTAAGCATTATCGTTATCGACTTGTGTTCCTAATATGCATGTGTCCCCCGTTAATATACATTGCCATGGACTATATTATGCGTTACGTGTTTAGTTTGCGTGTGTTTAAACTAGCAACGACACATGCGCCAGTGATTAAGTCAATTGCGCCGGAGGCAAGATAGAACCCCTAGTGCATATGTCACCTTTAAGTGCTATAAACAAAGGCCTATCAGTTGTTTTGAGGTGATGCTCGTTGCTCTCTTAAGGACCAGTTCTGACGCTAGACTCCTCGGCTTCTGTATCTGCTAAAGGTAATATGTAACACATTACTACAATGTTAGTGAAGTTGAAATGATAATAATGTTACTAAAGTAACATTGTAACATAAGGTTTTCCTTTAAAATGTAGTAATAATATGTTTATCACATTTGAAAGGTAATCGCCCAACACTAGTCATTATCCAGATGCATTTGCTAGAATATAATTGAAATGATAATAGTGCATTAAGCCTAGCCTTGGAACCAGACGATTCCGCAAGCTTTTCATTTGATCTGGCATGTGACTGGCCCCACTCCCATTCAGACAGTTCAATGTGGCTGACTGATACGATGACTGTACAGAGGACTGCTCTATGGGAGCGCTGCTGAGGCCTGTTCATAAACAACAAAGATGGCTGCCGCTGATGTTTCATCCATTTGGCGGCTCCGATTGGTTGTAGGTCTTTCCAATTGTTTGCATTGGCATTTTGGCCTGCACCAGTTTATAACACCTCTTGGATTATGAAAATTAGCTGAGAGGTTTTAGACTTATATGCATTTGTGAAGTGGTCTGGTGGTATCAAGCCACATGAAGCCCCCTAGTGAAGGGCTAGGAGGGGCTAGACTCGTGGATCCTTCATAGTTATTTTCTAATTATGTGTAATATTTTACTATAAGCTCATTTCAATATTCAAAATATTGGTTGTTTCACTTACACTCAAACTGCTTTGTGCATCTGAAAACAAATATGCAGATTCATGGCTTTGAATTAAATTAGATTTTAATTACAGATGTTACATTTCTAACACATGTCAGTGATACGCCTCATGCTCATGAACCTCTGGCCGCTCATGCCCATATCCCTGAAGCTCCTGTACTCTCCGGGCCTCATGTACATCATCCTGCCCTTGTAGTGGGGCTGCTCGTACATCAGCCAGTGGCCGTCCATCACGTTGCAGGACTGGCAGTCGGACATGCGGTAACGCTCCTGGATGTTGTCACAGTCGTCCATCATCTCATTGGACTGACCACCGAAGTTCTCCCTCTCGTAGATCTTCATCCTGAACTGGCCTCTGTGCTGTAATGCAGAGATTCAGAGAAACAGTGTAAGCAGACTAATAACCAATACTCAGTCAATGAAAAACAATGTGTAAGTAGGTGAAAATAAATTAATTGTTGAGTTATCTTACGAAGGGGATCATCCTGCAGGACCTGATGTTGTCAAACATCATTCCCATGCTCTGCATGCGGTGCATGTCGTTGTACTCTCCCCTCCTCATGAAGAACTGCTGGCCCATGTAGTTGTTCTTCTCGTAGACCATGAAGCAGCCGCTATCCACCCTGCAGGACTGGCACCTGCTCATGTAGGAGGACATGTCGGAGCAGTCGCTCATGCACTCATAGGAGCGACCCTGGAAGTTCTTCTCCTCGTAGAAGGTGATCTGAAAAAATATAGATGTTTTCAATATTGTTAAATTGACATTCAAAGATAAAGCTTAGATATTTGCAATGCTCTACAATGAATGTATTATTTAATATTTTTTAGTTGCTTACCTTGCCCATGTTCATGCCGGTGGTGGTCATACTTGAGCTGTGGTACTGGTGTTGCTGCTGTCTGGTTTGGTTTTACCCTTACTTTTATACTTGCCAATACCTACAAAGAATTTGTGGCCCCCATTGTGAAAAGCCCTTAGCCAGCAACAGTATAGAGGCCTGTATAGGGCTGTGTGACCCTGTCATGTGACTGGTCTCTCGAAGACTCGATTTTTTCCTGATCCCTTTCATCAGATAACACAATGCATTTTAACAGTCGTCATTGAGCCAATGGCATTCTATTGTCTTGTGCTGTTCGATAGTATCTATCTATCTATCTATCTATCTATCTATCTATCTATCTATCTATCTATCTATCTCTCTATCTCTCTATCTCTCTATCTATCTATCTATCTATCTATCTATCTATCTATCTATCTATCTATATAGGTAATAGGTTGTTATTTTAGACATTACATTTTTTTGTACAAGATTTCATCATATATATTTTTTAACATAAACAAATGACTATAGATCATATTTGGTTTGAAAAATATAGAAATACTATGTCTTGCCTTATGCATTATCTAAAAACGAAACCTGTGTCAGTTTTCAAATTAAACCGACGCCATTGGTAGTTGCTCTAACAGTTAGCTTTAAAATATTTATACTCCTGTAGATCAACTATTCTCATATAATATTATCCTTGCTGAGACAACACACATACAAGCATTCTTACTCTTCTGTATTCTTTTGTGTGAAATTTGTTGGTAGGTATTTTGGAATGAAAAAAGAACCAGTGCTGAAAAAAAATACCCTGATTTCATTGTTGCATCTAATTTTTGTAACGTTAGGCCTATAGCAGTTTCTCAATATAAAACTCCACATTCCATGCTTTTATTCTTTTTTACGTCTAAATAGACTAATAAACTGGTAAACATAAAATTGTACACTTTAATTTATTAACCTGTTGCATATTGCTTAGTCTAAATTGATTTCCGATCTGTATTCATGTAGAAAATACACTAATATGTTCTCAAGTTATGATTCTTGTTTGGATCAGATATTCTTGTGGCAGCAAGGTGTCCCGGTTACACCAAAGCGGAGAAGGTGAGAGCCATTGTGTAAAAGGTGTGCATCTCATCAGCTTGCCAACTTTAAAGCCATGTTCAAGTTTGACAAAAAAAAAAACTGGCAGCTCTTCACGTAGCAGTGGTTCATGATGCAGAAGCATCCATGCATCCATTAGCCATTAATCTGTAAACTCCACTCAGTTGCTCATGGATGAGGTGGAAGAAAATGAGAGCGACCATGCATCCATAAGCCGCTCATCTGCAAGCACCACACAATTTATGTCTCTGATGGATAATCATCACCAAGACCAGTGTAGCTGTGTAGCTGTTTTTACATTTAAGAAAAATACACAATTCACACATTGCAGCAATGTTTCACAAAAAATATTTAACTTTGTAAAGAGTTGAATTTTATATTATTTTTAATAAAATCAAAATAAAGAACAATTTAGCTATGCTAACTGAATAGTGACTAGATATGCTGATTTTCTTCTGATCGAACTGATCTGAAATATGTAAAAAACAGACACTGTTTATTTGGACTTCATTGACATTTAAAAATGACATTTTTTCCCTGTATGATTTCATCATTTTGTGAACAAAATCACTGCTGATCATTTCAGCCCTACTTATAGGCCGAATCTCATTAATTTGCTCCAAGGAAAATCTCAGCCCTACCCCTCGCTGTTGCGCGTTCACGCGCCGTGGAGCCATGTCCCAATACCAGTTTAAAGGTAGCTTAAGGGGTAAGGGGGAGGGCTAACATCCCCTCAAAATTGAGATTTTCGATGGGCACACTCAAAGCGCTTTAGTTCTGACTTGCTCCCACAATACCTTGCGAGAAAACGGAAAATCAAGAAATATCCTAGACAAGATGGAGGGCGAAAAGATGCGACAGGATTGGAAAAACACAAATGTAAGTGTTTTCTCTGTAATTAACTATTAATTATTTTATTACAGTTTTTCTCAGTCGCTTTGATTCATTTCTCAGATCAGAATTGAAATTCACAAAACTACCTGTTCAATCTTCACATCATTGTGTCACTTGTGCACATGAAAAAAACTGTTTCACATTTATTTGAACACGTTGCAAATGCTTTGGTACATCCATGCACATGATTATGTACAATTCTCTGCTCTTTCCTACATTATCAATTGCTTATGTCATGTTGATCAAAATGTATTGTAATGGTCTCTATGGAATAGTCTCACCCCCACAACATTTAGGTATTAGTTCATTGCATAAGTCTTTACATGCAAAATGGTTGAACAAGTTGTCATAATATGTCAAGCATATTTCTATACATTTCTACACACTGGCATTAGACTCATTTTTTTGGTCTTTTTTCTAAATCTGTCCTGAATTGTTCAATTGCTACCAGGTGAATCTTGACTTTCTCTAAAGAAGGGAAATGTGTGAAGTGTGAGATAAACCAACGATCAACCAGTACTGGAATAGCTCAAAGGTGCATCTCCTGAACCATGAACTGGCAAGTATATATATAGCTGGAGCACAACACAATGTTACATTGTCTGAGAATTTGTGGCCCAACAGACAGGAACGTCAGGAGTTGTAGGATGACTGCACTGTAATTCCTACAGCAATGGATGTACAGTTTACCCTAAGGAGATTTTCCTATGTTCACATTTCTAGCAATGACATGTTCTGTCAACAAATTATAGTACAAACAGTCAAAGCGTAAATGTGAATCTTGTCCAGTCTCTTGCAATCAATCTCCCACATACACTAAGTTGTAACTTACAATTTGAAATAATTGTCTTCAAAACTTTAGCCATAGTTTACATCAGAACATCCCTCCAGAGTACGCTATTATATTGACAACATGACTAAGCAATTTGACTGTCTTATCCGTAGACAATGACACAAGGACTTGTCATTCTGATGGCACTGACATGTTCATTGAAAGAGATATTTACTTTTGAGAGATGAACTAAGGATTTTGAGCTAGAAACTGGCTTTTGCAGGTAATCCATGGTGTTTTGCTATTTGAACGCATTGTTTTGAGAAATGCACTTGCTGGTTTGCAAATTTTAATTCTGATCTGAGAAATGTACCAAAGCAACTGAGAAAAACTGTAATTATACTCTGCAGCCCGGCCGCGGGCTTCGAAGCCCGGCCGCGGACTCTCGGAAGATCTGGATATCATACGACATGAGCCCGGCAGCTCCCCGACCGCGGGCCGCCCGACCCCAGTCCTCGGCTGGGCTGCAGAGCCCGATCACGGGCTCTGTAGCCCGGCCATCGACCGGGCTACAGATGTCAGCCTGCAGAGCCAAATTATTTATTTTACCCAACCAATTCCCCTGCTATGTATGTGCTTCTGAGAAGCCCGTTTGTTGGGTTGTTTCTGCTCTGTATTAGCCAAAATAGAGAAAAAATAGAAAGAAGTTGTCTAGCTCTGATAGTTTAAATCTAAATCATCATAATAGCCTAATTACAACAAACACAGTCTCTAAAGCTGAACCAGAACGAAACAGCAAGTGAAGGTTAATGCACTATTGTGTGTAGATGAAGCGTAATCTTGATGCCTCTGGTATCGTTGATTCGGGGCTAGGTATGACTCAACAGATTGGTAAAGGTTTAATAGTGTTTTATTCAGAGATTCAAGGTATATGGAAATGGACTCTGGAGGTGGTTCATGAAGCATCTCACGCCTATAGAGTCTGATTTACCCAGGTCTATCCTCTGTCTATGTTGGTATAGGCTGAATGGTAAAGAAGCCACACCTTTAGTTTCTTATTCATCTCAGTCCCACAAAACGCTTTTGTCTTGACCACTCTATATGTAGAAGCACAAACTTACCAGAACTGATGTAGGCACTATGTGTGGTCCAATGACATAATAATAATGTTTGATTTACTGTAATATTGTGTGGCCTAATGAGGAAATGGAAAAAGTTAATTTCAATCAGTGTCCACCCTTTACTATGTTACCTATTTTGTATCTAGCGCCACACATCTTCTTGGCTAGCCCCAGCCTGACATCAAGGTCATATTTGAGGACATTTGACAGGAAGTATAGATTTCTCCAGAGTCTCTGTTTTTGAGCTGAGGAAAAGGTGGAAGATCTGAAGGTGCAGACAGGGATCATTATTCATGTGTTGATTATTGATCGTATGTATTGGTCGGCCCAGGTGAACTGACCTGTATCGTACATCATTGATGTTGACTGTAATCTTGGCTAGCCTCAGCCTGATATCAAAAGGATGTTAGAGGAAGTACAGAACACACTGCACTAGCAGGAGCTGAAGAAGAGGCTCTAGTATAATATTTTATATTTTAAACGGTGGATGGAGGTGAAAGAGACGAAGAGCAGTCACCTTGTTTAGAAATTGGCATAAAGCAGAGGAAAGTGCTTGAGCGATGGTATGAAGTAAAGCAATGAAAGAGGGTTAGAAATAATTCCTATTAACTTTGTCTCCATAAGCTCCCCACTGCAAGTGTTCTCAATCGAAACCACAGCAGAATTTGACTGGAACTGGTGCGATAACACACCTAACACACCGCACCTAAGTTGGATTACTGTGTTCACAATGGTGTTGTGGAGTTTGGTTCCTTGTTTTTCCTCAGTACTTTCAAGTTCCTTCAGTAAAAACATTCAACTTAAGGCAGGGGCCTACCCAAGTTCAGCATTGACCGGCAATTGTCACTTCAATGTAACCTGAATAAGAGTTACGTTAAGAAAATAACTCAGAGGTTAAACACAAACGTTTCCCTAACAAATACCTCATAGGCCTATACCCAACTACCTAAACCACTGCCAATTCCAAAATAATCAGTTTTCTTCTGTATATTCAGTTGTTATGTAAGTTCAAATAACCAGTGAGAAAATAGGAAGTTCAAGTTAGATCATGTTTTATTGATGATCAACTAACACATGTCAGTGATACGCCTCATGCTCATGAACCTCTGGCCGCTCATGCCCATATCCCTGAAGCTCCTGTACTCTCCGGGCCTCATGTACATCATCCTGCCTCTGTACTGGGGCTGCTCGTACATCAGCCAGTGTCCGTCCATCACGTGGCAGGACTGGCAGTCAGACATGCGGTAACGATCCTGGATGTTGTCACAGTCGTCCATCATCTCATTAGACTGACCACCGAAGTTCTCCCTCTCGTAGATCTTCATCCTGAACTGGCCTCTGTGCTGTATTGCAGAGATTCAGAGAAATGGTGTAAACAGACTAATAACCATTACACAGTCAATTTAACAGTAGATGAAAATAAATTGAATTTTTGAGAATAGAATTGTTGAGAAATTGTTGGTGAGTTCTCTTACAAAGGGGATCATTCTGCAGGACCTGATGTTGTCAAACATCATTCCCATGCTCTGCATGCGGTGCATGTCGTTGTACTCTCCCCCCCTCATGAAGAACTGCTGGCCCATGTAGTTGTTCTTCTCATAGAGCATGAAGCAGCCGCTCTCCACCCTGCAGGACTGGCACCTGCTCATGTGGGAGGACATGTCGGAGCAGTCGCTCATGCACTCATAGGAGCGACCCTGGAAGTTCTTCTCCTCGTAGAAGGTGATCTGAAAGAGTAGAATAATTATCACATATTACTTATGACAGAAAGGTAGAACACAGAAAAATGTCCTGTATTGTAGAATAGTTATCCTTGGTTTGCATACTGTCCCCCATTGTCTGTGGCGGTTCAGTGTGGCCCTAGTCCTCTATTTGATACATGGCATCCATGTTTGCATGCTATCTGAAATAAAACCCCTTTGTAAACCTCTGCAGAAATGGAAACTGCAATATGTTATCCATGTATCTAAATACGTTTACAAATCAGCCGTACCTTGCCCATCATGTTCCTGTCAGTGGTGGTCATGTTGCTGTTACTGGTGAACTGCCTTTCAATCTGTTATACCAAGGTCCTTTTATATGATTTCAAGCCTAAACAACCAGAGGCCCTTCCTGTCAGAAAGTCCTTACTCAGCTACACAATCCTTTTGATGCTGAGGGGATCCCCCTGCATGTTTCTGGCATCTCTGTTGTCTTTCTCTTTAGAAAGCCATTTCACTGACAAACAAATACTATTCATATATGAAGGATAATAAGTGTATTTATACGTGAAGGACAATTTGTCACTCAATTGTGATTATTCCCAAATTAAGAGGTACAAACATGCATGCTCTTTCATGGGAAAATTATATTTAATATGATATAATTTGTGATATAATATTACAAATAAATAAAAACCTTATTTCATTAGTAGGTACAGATTATTTATTTATACAGTTTAATGTCTACGTTTATAACGTTTACCTAGAGGTAGCTTCCTTCCTCACTCCAATTGAAAGAGGTTTGGTCATTAGCCTTTGTATCATCACTTTATACAAGACGTTTGATACTATCGCCATGTTATCCCTGGCCTGACTTCTTTATTGTGTTAATTCCTTTAGTTGTCTTGCATTCCCACTTCCCCCCATTAACTTTGCCTCCCCACCCCGGCCCATCCAAAACACTCTTATCCTCTCCACAGTCACTCCCTTTACCTAAGGTTTGCTAATATCAGACCTAATAATCTTTGCAATGTTGACTGCCCACAATGGGATGAGATTCATTTAGACGCTTTTTTTTACCTGAAGATGTTTGGTCATCTGATAATGCTCCATTAAAACAAATACTTTGCTTTCAAGAAGAGTCTTACAAGAAATTATTTTTCATCATGGTTTCATTTCGTTTTGGGGTACTCACAAATTAAATACCAATCTTCTATAAGTAGTTTACTTTTGAAACACCTATTTTTTTTTTAATTTTCATAAGCTATTTATGTAAAGAATCAGCAGACTAGATTCAAAGGTGATGTTTTTGACACTGCACCCTGGCAGAATTAACAGAAGCTGGGTATTGTCGCCATACGATTTAATAAGAACAATTTACAATAATTACACTAAATCAGGTGATTACCTTTCTTTTTTAAGATTACATATTGTTCTAACACCGTCTAGTAGCACTACCTCCACTGTGAAGACCAGTGTCTTAGATAGACAAGCATTCTATGTTTATTTGCTCTAATGTTGATGTGGTTGCTGAACTATTGTGTACTTTACTACGCTTATGCTGTTATACTTTGATTGCTCTCAGCCTCAATAAATAAGTAATTGTTTAAATAAACATGCGATAATAAATGACATTAAAATACAATTTTATTATTTATTGTGTAGTATTATCGCTTGTGCAATTGCAATGGAATATATAAATCTGTTGCTTATAACATATTACATTTGTACATGACAAGAAACCTTTTATCATTACAAAATATCCACCAATAGCAACATTTGCTTTTATGCAGTCAAAAGAGGAATAGAAGAAAATAGAAAATCTTTATCACAATCAACCAATTAAAGGGTTGGCTTAGCTCAGGGGGTAGAGCGGGTTTACTTGTAACCGGAGGGTTGATAGTTTGAGTGTTGAGCAGTCCCTGAGGAAGACACCTAACCTTAACTGTTCCTGACGAGCTGGCTTTCAGAATCAGAATCAGAATCAGAAAAGGTTTATTGCCAAATACATTTACACATATGAGGAATTTGTCTTGGTATTCGTATTCGTTGCGCACGATCTTAACAAACAATAAACAGTAAACAATAAACAATAAGCAAGTATTGAATAATAAGTACTGAAAAAGATAAGAGTAAATAAAAAATATAGTAAATTAAAAAAATTAAATAAATAAATAGAGATACTCTATATACATATACATATGCACCGTAATAAGATAAGAAAAGAAAAGAAAAGAAAAGAAAATAATATACGTACAATTGTGCGTGATGGTGAAAGTAGTGCAAAACTTGTTGTCATCATAGGCAGATGACTGTGGGTGTTGATGGGGGAAGGGGGGGTAGTGTGCGTGTCAGTGTTGGTGGGGGTCCGGGGCCGTTGTTGATGAGGCCAGTTGCAGACGGGAAGAAACTCTTTTTGTGGTGGGAGGTTTTGGTCTTGACAGACCTCAACCTCTTACCAGAGGGCAGTGTTTTAAAGAGTATATGTCCGGGGTGGGAGGGGTCCAACATGATCTTCCTTGCACGCCTCAGTGTCCTGGAGGCATGCAGGTCCTGGAGGGACGGCAGGTTGCAGCCGATCACCTTTTCAGCATATCGGATGATACGCTGCAGTCTGCTCCTGTCTTTGATGGTAGCAGCAGCGTACCAGATGGTGATGGAGGAGGTGAGGATGGACTCTATGATGGAGGTGTAGAAGTGCACCATCATGGCCTTTGGCAGGTTGAACTTTTTCAGCTGCCGCAGGAAGTACATCCTCTGCTGTGCCTTTTTGATACAGCTGACGTTCTGCTGCCACTTGAGGTCCTGGCTGATGACTGTGCCCAGGAAGCGGAAGGACTCTGCGGTGTTGACTGGGGAGTCACACAAGGTGATGGGGGAGGGTGGGGCTGCGTTCCTCCTGAAGTCCACAACCATCTCCACTGTCTTTAGAGCATTGAGCTCTAGGTTGTTTTGGCCACACCAAGTCACCAGGTGGTCAATCTCCCACCTGTAGGCAGACTCATCTCCACCAGAGATGAGCCCGATGAGCGTGGTATCATCTGCAAACTTCAGGAGCTTGACTGGTGACTGGAGGTACAGCTGTTGGTGTACAGGGAGAAGAGCAGGGGAGAAAGAACGCAGCCCTGAGGGGATCCGGTGCTGATGGTCAGGCTGTTGGAGACGTGCTTCCCCAGCTTCACATGCTGCTTCCTGTCAGACAGGAAGTCAGTGATCCACCGGCAGGTGGAGTCGGGCACGTGCAGCTGGGAGAGCTTGTCCTGTAGCAAAGTGGGGTTGATGGTGTTGAATGCAGAGCTGTAATCCACAAACAGGATCCTGGCGTAGGTTCCTGCTGAGTCCAGGTGCTGGAGGATGAAGTGGAGGGCCATGTTTACAGCATCGTCCACAGACCTGTTGGCTCTGTAGGCGATCTGCATGGGGTCCAGGAGAGGGTCCGTGATGGACTTGAGGTGCGACTGGACAAGGCGCTCAAAGGACTTCATGACCACAGAGGTCAAGGCGACTGGTCTGTAGTCTTTGAGTTCTTTGGGCCTTATTTTTTTGGGGATGGGTATGATGGTGGAGGATTTAAAACAGGCTGGTACATGGCATGTCTCCAGTGAGGTGTTAAAAATGTCTGTAATTACTGGAGACAGCTGATCTGCACAGTGCTTGAGGGTGGAGGGGGAGACAGAGTCCGGTCCAGCTGCCTTGCGGGGTTTCTGCCTCTTGAAGAGTCTGTTACCTTTTCATGGATGACTCCGCCGTGAATGTGTGTATGAAGCGTTGTAAATCGATTTGGAATAAAGTGTCTATAATTGGCTAATTACCCAAAATTTTTAATTAGCCTCAGTTGCAATCTAAGGCCTCAACAAACCAAAACTCAAGTATAGAGCACATGTATAGAATGCAAACTCAAAATGCGTTGACGTTGTATTCACACGTTAATCATTAAGCACCACCCCTCCTATTTTTTTTGCACCCACCTGATGTTTTTCAACAATTTTTTTTTAGCTGATCAATTATAATGACCTAGATAAGTGAGTCCACGTGGGATTTATGCCTTCTGTGGGAAACAAGAATGCAAGAAAGTTCCACTTGAGCTTTGGTGTGTGGAGGGCTTAAGAGAATCTTAATGCAGTGCGTATCTGTCCTAAATGTAATATTTTTTTCTATTTGGGTAGCTATTTCAAATACGGCTATGAAAATATGCATTATTACATTCTGAATATAAGAAAGCCTTAACATTGAAGTCAGCCACCAAAGACATTACTTTTATAAACCAACCATTTAAAATCCCCCACTCCTTACTAATTAAGGGATTTTTTTCTTGCCCTCTGGGGAGCTAGGGGCAGGGGGGTGTCATAGATATATGGAATGTTAGGCCCTTTGAGATGGTACCTGTGATTAATAGCATTGACTTGATTTGATTATACCCTGAAGCAGGATTTTATTTTTATTTTTTGAAATATGTTATGATTTTAAAATAGTATTTGCCGAATATGTAGGTGTATTACAAAGTTCACATCAAGCAACAGCTTTTAATTTTACCAGTTAATCATTTTGTATCTTTATTTACATTTCATTTATCAGGATTTACATGGAATCCATGATACGCCTCATGCTCATGAACCTCTGGCCGCTCATGCCCATATCCCTGAAGCTCCTGTACTCTCCGGGCCTCATGTACATCATCCTGCCCTTGTAGTGGGGCTGCTCGTACATCAGCCAGTGGCCGTCCATCACGTTGCAGGACTGGCAGTCGGACATGCGGTAACGATCCTGGATGTTGTCACAGTCGTCCATCATCTCATTGGACTGACCACCGAAGTTCTCCCTCTCGTAGATCTTCATCCTGAACTGGCCTCTGTGCTGTTGGGATTAAATAGAGAGCTTAGAATGTGGTTCATGAGTATGATTAGAATTTAAATGGAAGGAACGGACTCTCTCTTACCATGGGGATCATGCGGCAGGACCTGATGCAGTCCCTCATGCCCATCATGCTCATATAGTCGGAGTACTCTCCCCTCTTCATGAAGTACTGGTTTCCCATGTAGTTGGTGCGGTCGTACACCATGAAGCAGCCGCTCTCCACCCTGCAGGAGTGGCACCTGCTCAGGTGGGAGGACATGTCGGAGCAGTCGCTCATGCACTCATAGGAGCGACCTTGGAAATTCTTCTCCTCGTAGAACGTGATCTGTAAAGGAGTGTTTTAAAGTAAGAAGTTCAACATCACTGTTGGAATTTGTTCATATTAACCTTCATTTAAGAAATTTCAAAGTGTGGTGACAATGCTTACCTTGCCCATGGTCATGATGGCGGTGGTTGTTGCTACGATCTGTGCTATTGGTACACTGATGTTGTTTCTGTTAAAAGCCCTTACTTTTATACCTGAGCAACCCCCTACCCCTGCATTGTTTAAACCCCTGACCCAGCAGCATGGTATAGGGGCATATAGAGGGCTAAATGGGGTTGGTCACATGTCCAGTAGCCTTGATGGCCATAGAAGAACTAATAAAAGATCTATTGGATGGTGCACACAATACATGAACATGCAGCACAATGTAATGGACAATGGTTATTTGGAAACACATTCTATCTAAACATTTCTAGATTGTTCTAAATCTAAAAAAACATTAGCCTTTTTTGATTTGCCTTAAAATTGTATGATACAATATGTAGTTGGTAGGCATTGTTGCATTGTTAATGTAAAATAAAAAAGACATTGGTCCATTGGAGCCAAAGAAAACTGATTTTGCAGCAACCTATCAAAAATGAACTATTTAGTATGCTGAAGGGTTTGTTTTCAATGGTTTGGTTCCTGCAACATCAGTTTAATGTTGATGTTGATATAACAGTTGACATGGGAAATTAATATTATATCATGAAAATTTGCACAACTTCTTTCCGCTTCAATAATCACCATCAACCATGAGAAGCTGAAGTCAGAATAGGGCGCTTGTTGTGGAAAGTACAACACATTTAGTCTAACAAGGAACGAGATCGGAAAACCACTGAATACATTTACATTTGCAACTTTATTGAGAATGTTAAAAGAGTATTACAAAAGCTGAGCTGGTCTACAGAACACCTGCTTTCCAGCTTGGCAAACACTTTTTATTGTCTGCCTCTGTTATTCCTCCCATAAGCTCCAAGCCAGTGTTGTAATCAAACAATGCACATACATGGCTCCAGCGTCAAAAGACTGCTGTTGTTTCCATTATGTTTGTGGTCTCCAAGCAGAACTTGGCTTTCTACGTACTGGTGGAAAAAATTTCACCCAGTTTCCCTCATCCTTTAACCTTGCCTCCCTTATCCATCAAGGAACCCCCAGTCGCCCTAATCCTTTAACCTCACCTTCCTTATCCATTCCTCTCACGACACAAATTATTCACGTTGTTTCACAACTTGACAATAATATTCAGAATATTTATATATATTGCATGTGATTTTGTCATAGAAATATAAAAATGTTCTATGCCCATCCCTCTCTCTGTGTGTTCTCCAGGATCTCATCGTACAGCCAGCTCTGGGTGAACTCCTGACTCCTCTCACGACACATAATGATTTTAATGAATATATATATATATATATATATATATATATATATATATATATATATATATATATATATATATATATATATATATATTTATTTATTAGTATTTATTTTATACTTTTAATTCGCATTTCTCTTTTCATGTTGATCTTTTGTGTTTTTAAAATATGATTCCTGCCAGTGACAAACACGAAAATGAGAAGCTGCATCTAATAATAATATAATATATCTTAATATCTGCATATTTTACCTGCACCATGGACATTGGTGTACAGTTTGCTTTGTTTGTTAGGTCTAATGAACCACATCATTATTTTTGGTGTTATAGAGTCAGAACAGTCAAATACATTCAAAAGTATGTATACCAACAGTATAGATTTTGCAGATGATACACAAATCAGAAGACAGAATTTGAAGCCTGGGGCCTCACAAATCATTAAGATCCTGTTTTAAAAAAGATTATGGTCTCCCATTAAGTGTGCATGAGGTGTTTCTCTGTGCCTGATGGAGTGCAGTGCAAGTTACTTGACTTTGATAAAGACAATGATGTTACTGCAAATGGCCTACATCAAGTTCTGATGACCTGTCTGAAAAGCATGAACTCGATATTAGTTGCATCACAGCAAATGCAGCAGATAATGCCAACGTAAACATTGGAAAAAACACCATTCCATTTACAAGTTATGAACAGTGGCAACAATCGCATTCGAAAAGCTTATTGCCCAGCTAATATAGCTTATAACAGTTCATCTCATTGTTTTAAAGATTGTGGGAGTATGTGTGGATGAGGGATACTTCACCCATTTAGAACCGGCGTTCTAACATTATAAAATCGCTTGTAATATAAATAAATATATAAATAAATATCAGTCTAAACCAGTCTCCCCTTGGCCCATTTTTTCTCATCTCATTTTCTCCCGAAATGATGTCAAATGACGCGTTTGACGTCATTTCGGGAGAAACCTCTTGTCCCGCTAGAAGGGCCGAGGACTACAACACACTTTTGGTGGCAAATTTTTCCACCAATAAGGAATGAGAGGGGGCGGGAGCTCGCGTACTGAGGGGGAATGAGGGGGACGGGAGACCGACAGGTGGGCGGGGCAGCGAGCGCAATGCACTGTGGTAGTTGGAGGTTTTCTTACTTTGAGCCAGCGAGACCATGAAAACACTCTTTCTGCCTTTTTTCAGGCTAGGATGAACCGATTTCAATTTTTTTTTCACATTTATAATACATTGAATTATTTAATTCATAAAACCTTCATATTCCCACCGGTGAAGTATCTCTTTAAGCGGCCTCACCTACCAGAGTCTGATTGGACTCTGGGGCTGGGTGAGGCTGCACACCTGTTGCACATTGATTAATCAGTATGCACAGGTTGAACCAGCCATCTCCACACACACTAGGGAGAACTCCTGTATGGCGTGGGAGCACTCTTGCCATGTTTATCTTCATAATTTTGCATTAAACCGGATTTTCAACACCATCGTCCTTTGTATGGAAGAGCCCAAAATAAGTCACCTAGGAAGTGTGGCAGCCATCTAGGTTGTGTGCAGTAATGGTGTGTGCTACCTCGCTCTACAGCCACTGCTCAGTATTTGTTTCCCAAAGAGAGGGACTGTGTCCATTTTCTGCCTTTGTTGACATTTAATGGTGTTAAATGGACATGTCATTTTATTAATTTAGTTTCCTTTCTCAACCTGTCCTCCAGATGTTCTTAGACCATTCCCCTCCCAGAGCTCCCTGTCAATCTTCCCACATGCACCTCATTCCCCAATTATTCTCTCCCACCAGTTCACTTCCTTATTCCCTTGTTCCCCTGGTTCGTTATACTTGTCCCGTCCCTTTGTCTACGTTGCACTGCATTTCATATAATGATAGAACATACAACCACATATGCTATTTAAAGGAGACATATTATGGCATTTTCAGAACAAGTAAACATAGTATTTGAGTTCCAGAAAACATGTTTTTGAAGCTGTTTGCTGGAAAAAGCTTTTGGGAAAAAAATCTCGCCTACCGCTATTCCCATCTGTTTCAGTCCCTTCAAAATGCGCTGTTTCTGGTGTCCGTAGCTTTAATGCAAATGAGCTGTCAGATGTCAGCATGGAGGAGAAGGTGTTTGCGGACTCCTGGAGCTCTACATAATATAATATAATAATAATATTATGCATGGGTATTTATATAATATTATATGTCTAATATCACAGCCAAATGCTATGTGCGCCGTTTGACGTCTCTTGCACTTTAACAACAAGTAAAGACTTGTAGTGTCCATGAACCGCGCGCGCGCAAAAGAGCCTCTCGCGCGTGCAAATTACCTCAGCCCGCGCAAAACAGCCTCTCGCGCGCGCAAATTACCTTAGCGCGCGCAAAACCTCTCGCGAAAGATGTTTTTACGCTCTCGCTCGAATTTAATTTTGGCACTATGGGGGAGGGAACCAAGGAAGGGCGGGCTTTCCTATGATTGGCCGTTTCTGAAGCGCGATATTTGATTGACAGCCCTCCTCAGCCCTCCTCTCATTCAATTCTGAATTGTACAGTAAATGGCTGAAACGATAGTTACGTATTGTAACTCCAGATGAGTAAAGGCGCAGCCTTTTAAGTGTCGGCCTCATTGTCCTTTAAATAGCTGAAGAAAAGCTGTTTATTGGGAGCAGAACGTCCGCCGGCGCCCGACTATATGTGCGAAATGCGGACGTCGTTGAGGCACGCCGCACGCGGACGTAATTGAGGCCCACGCTGTTGGTGGTCGGGGATTACAAATTTTTCAGTGCTACGGCTCACGCCTAGGGATAACCCAATAGCGATAGCCTTAAAAGGCTGCGCCTATACTCATAGAATCTAGAGTTACAATAAGTAACTATCGTTTCAGCCATTTACTGTACAATTCAGAATTGAATGAGAGGAGGGCTGAGGAGGGCTGTCAATCAAATATCGCGCTTCAGAAACAGCCAATCATAGGAAAGCCCGCCCTGCCTTGGTTCCCTCCCCCATAGTGGCAAAATTAAATTCGAGCGAGAGCGTAAAAACATCTTTCGCGAGAGGTTTTGCGCGCGCTGAGGTAATTTGCGCGCGCGAGAGGCTGTTTTGCACGCGCTGAGGTAATTTGCGCGCGCGAGAGGCTGTTTTGCGCATGCAGAGATCATTTGCGCGCTCGCAGTTAATATCTACGCGTGTGGAATAATATAATACGCCCGAATACATCTTTTATCACATTATTGAATTATGGCACTAATGTGTCGCCATACTCATCCGCTGGTCCACAAAATCGTAGCTATGCTCTGATTGGAGGGGAGTGGGGAAGTGGGAGGTAATATTCAAATGTACCCCCTTCCTACGTAGGGGGTGCGCTGAAACTGACTCGCTCGTTTGGTAACTGTAGGCGGGGTACTTTCAGAAATGCATATCTCACTCAAAAAATCGTGTACAGACTTTTTTCAAAGTTTATATGCGTGTGGGAGCACCAGAGACCCAAAACAAGTCCCAGGAAATGCGTTGTTTTTATAATATGTCCCCTTTAAAGCAAATAGCAGGGTACAATAAAATAATTCTGGAAAACAACTTTATCATGTATCGGTCCATAGTCTTATCTAGAATCCAAACTCTCAATTATAGTGTGCTACTCAAGAGGCACACATTTGCAGGATTTCTTTTTCTACGCATTCCTCCAAAAATATTACACAGTCAGATTAATATTTAGAAATTAAAAAAAATGAACTGAGAGGTTCATGGGTGTGGGGTAAACTATTAAAGGGAAATGATGTACCACAGTTTAAAGTGATGTATGCCTCTGTTTCAGCAACGCATGATACAGATGTGGTTGGTAGGTAGGCGATAATTCACCATATCATGAATAGACACCTCCCCGTAAATGCATATTAACGTGCATTTTTCCCAAATGCTGCAGCGTATTTGGTTGTGTAGGTTTTTTATTTTGGAGGTCTAAACGTGGCCATTAATGAAAATAAAAAGCCATTGAATTATAAGCACTGAATATTTATGAATTTAAATAATGAATCTGAATTTTTTGCCTCTGAATTTAACTTATTTTTTCAATAAATCATTTTCAGCTTTATTTTCTCAATGTTAACTAATTCAACCTCCCCAAATTCAACATGCCAAATTCAGCTGCAAAATTCAACGTATGAAAATTCAGTGTTAACATCCGGGGAACCAAAGAAGAGCAATCAATCCTAGATGCTAGATCGCGGTCAAGCAAGGAGTGCGGGAATAAGAGCGTCACTGGTTCTTTCTTGATACAAACGTTAATGCTCAAAGGTAAATCAACGTCGTTAAACACTGACTGTAGCTTTTTATGGGGAGAAAAGCAACGGTGGTGGACCGTATAAACGCCCTATCCATTGTATCGGTCTGTAAAATGCTAATCAAATCAAATTTATTTACTAAGCATATTTAATAACAAGGTGAGGCGGGGGGGAGATCTTATGTTTTGATTATGTTTTTGTTGTAAAGCACACCGTTTTTCGTTTTTTTACTGCAGTATGAAATAAACGATGAACTAATGCCTGTAGGTGAAGTCTGTGTGTGATTGCAGTGACTTGGCTGGATTTACATGCAGCGTAAGGGTAATTGTAGTGGGTCGAGGAGCCCAATTTATTAGTTGGGGCAATCCGCAGAGGTCACTTTGCCTATGTTTGGTGTGATGAACGAGAGCGCAGAGCCGACAGTATTGCGCAACTAAACCGGCAGCAACCTGTAGTTGCAGTGGAAGCACGCCGTGCCTCGGTGAAGGCGCCCGACAGCAACTGGCTTTTATTTGTCATCCTCATATCTGTATCATGTCACTCTGTGCGGAATAGTGTTGGCTCTGCGCACTCTTTAAAGTCAACATGTCGACATTAAACTTGAAATGTCGAGAATAAAGTTGAAATATTATGTTGACTTTAATCTCGATTTGTCGACTTTAAAGTCGACATTAAACTCGAAATGTCGAGGATACAGTTGAAATTGGTTGGGAGAGATAGCAACCGCTCCACAGGGCCTGCACTGAATCCAATGGCTTGTGTGGATAATTTGGTAAAATTGTATTTCAGAATCGGGTTTAACAAGAAAGAGATCCTCTCTGTTTTAGCGCAGAGCCACAGTGTGGTGATTAGTTTAAGGATGCTGAAAAGGTTGTGCGGAAAAATTTGTCTGTTCAGGAGGAGGCCCTGTCAGACATGTTAATTTACTAGTCGATGTGTCGACTTTAATCTCGTCACGGCAAAAATATTTTTTTTCTTCATGTGTGGCCCTAATACTCCGTCGTACAGCTGTGTATGCAAGTGCTACTTGAGTTATATTAATAAACAACAAACCGGAACATTTAAATTAGATCATGTTTTATTGATGATAAAACTAACACATGTCAGTGATGCGCCTCATGCTCATGAACCTCTGGCCGCTCATCATATCCCTGAAGCTCTTGTGCTCTCCGGGCCTCATGTACATCATCCTGCCTCTGTACTGGGGCTGCTCGTACATCAGCCAGTGTCCGTCCATCACGTTGCAGGACTGGCAGTCGGACATGCGGTAACGATCCTGGACGTTGTCACAGTCGTCCATCAGATCATAGGACTGACCACCGAAGTTCTCCCTCTCGTAGATCTTCATCCTGAACTGGCCTCTGTGCTGTATTGCAGAGATTCAAAGATAATGTCAGTAGACTTATAACAACAACACAATCCATCTAACAGCTGAAATGTTCAATTCAATTGAACAGTGTAACGTTGGGGACTTCTCTTACATAGGGGATCATCCTGCAGGACCTGATGTTGTCAAACATCATTCCCATGCTCATCATGCGGTTCATGTCACGGTACTCTCCCCTCCTCATGAAGTACTGGTTTCCCATGTAGTTGTTCCTCTCGTAGACCATGAAGCAGCCGCTCTCCACCCTGCAGGACTGGCTCCTGCTCATGTGAGAGGACATGTCGGCACAGTCGCTCATGCACTCATAGGAGCGACCCTGGAAATTCCTCTCCTCGTAGAAAGTGATCTGAAACAAATAATTTGTCAACCATAGCAGATCATGCTTGGATGTTGCCGCTATTCATTGATTCTAAAAGGAAGTATCTGAGTCGGCTTCAATATTTTAAATAATTTGGTGTATTTTACCTTGCCCATCATGATTGCAGTGTTGGTTTCTCAGGTCCTTCAGGGATCGGTTGGTCAACTGATACCCTAATCTGTTTCAAGCCGGTACTTTTATACATGAATAGACTCAAACACTGCATGACGCCCCTATTGTTCAAACAACTGACCCAGCAACATGCTATAGAATTCCATACAGAGGCTTACGCGTGTTCTAACAGGTTCAAATTCTCCAAATTGATCTTCTGGAAAAAGAGTTGTGTAGGTGAACCCTGTGTTTAAGCTTGAATCCAGACACTAAGATATATTTAAAAAAGTGGATTGGGCTGGGAGTTCTAGGAAGGATTGGGGTTGTGTTATCCCCATGGTTATGACCCACGTCAACTTGGCGTGTTATAATGATGATGTTCGATAGGAAATGCACAACACTAAATGGCATACTATAGGCATCCGAGAGGCATAACCCTCTCTCGGACATCAAAATAATCCACTGACCAGATTGAGCTAATCACATTCACCAACACACATACACTGTGGCATAAAATATAAGTGTCCGAGAGGCTTAACCATCTCTGGGACATGGCCATCAATATTAAACGCTGCCCAGACGGAGATCCATTCGGAAAAGGCACTTTGATGTCAACAAAGAACCCAACTTTAATTCAAAGCAGAGCAGAACGTTTGAAACAGAGACTGGCTAAAACATTTTTCATTGTAAATAACGGGTTTTTTCAGTAAGCGACAAAAGTAAGCCTTACCTATTGAACAGCTCCCCCAATGCATATAACACTCATACATATGACGTGCTAATGAAGAGCTGTGGAATATTGTCATTTTGAAAGGGTACGATATAGTCAATATAGTCACTGTGAGGTGTATGGGTTTGTTTGTTAGATGACGCAAGTCGCGGTGGGACGTGACTCAATCATCGACATGACACCGTGGACCGATTGCAGGAAGTGTTGCATTTGGCGGCATATGCCACAGAATTAATCTTAAACTGCTGGGTTGCTTTAAGGATGTTCTCGAGCAGGTCTCTGCAGTGCTTAGATGATACAACAGGGACTAAAAGTTCTACCTGAGAACTTGCCACTGAAAGACCTGGGTTTTAGAGTCACACCTCAGGTCTCACCAAATTAAACTTAGGAGGGCGGTGTTTGAAAGTAACATCGACATATGGCTTCCTGATGATTCCATCATATGGATATATAGACGTGAACTGTCATTTTGAAACACTGCTGATTTCACTGGCTGTAAGTCATGGCTGCGCCCCAATGTGGAAGTTGTTAAAAAAAAACTATGCATGGTTACTATGTATGAAGTTTGGGGACCCTACTAGTTCAGAATGTACTTCTACAACCTGAACCTCACTTCCTATTTTAGTAACCACGAGTTTGGCTAGCCAAACTCGTCCGGACATTGGGTTAAATTGTATTATTTATTGCCGATGTTTACAACATGAGTCATATTTAATTTGTTTGATTCATCGTTTTCCCAGCTGATGTTATGTATGTTAGTCTATGTTAGTTTATTGTTTGTTTGCCTCGTTTCTTTTCCGTCACCGTATTACATCACGATTGCTGCCACAGAGTTTCTACAGCGTTCATACTGTTCCCACCTACTAGAGAAAAAACCACAGCAGACAGCGGCCTTAAGATGGACCGATTCTTCTTGATTCATATGTGGTCATTTTATTTAGTTTACGAGGATCCATGTATTTAGTTGTTGGCAAATATCTGATTTTATATTTGCCTTGTTAATTGAAATACATTCATGTTAATAATGAATTTCCTTTTTTATTATTAAATCTTAAATTAGTTGGAGTTAAAGCGTAGATAAATTAAGCAATACATTCAAGGTTATAAGATAGATGCACCCCATCTATGTGCAATCACACAATTGCCTACATTAATTAATATTGTTGGATTCCACACATTGCACCGCTAATGTAACAATGCCACTGTCTTTTGAAATCAATGTTTATCGGATGGTACAGAATTTTCTGGACAAAATAACATTAATTTCAATAAAAGTACTACCAAATGTCTCTTGCTTATGGGAAATGCAGAATCTGCACAAAAAGTATGTATGTTATGCAGGGATGGACTGGGACAGAAATTTGTCCCGGGACTTTGGGATGGAGAGGCCTTTTATGAGACCGCGGGAATAGCGTGCGTAGAATTTTGCCACGGCTTAAAATAATAAAAACTAGTCCTTATCCGTGGATATGTGCATTGCAACTGCATTTCAATGTTGGGATGTGCATGTGTTTAGAATATTGTGAAGATCACTGGGAAATATTTTCTAAGTACAAAATATTAGAAATTTCATGTGCCTAGAAAGGTAAATAAAGGCTGAAAATGATCTAAATAGTGCAAGATACAATTATTTTAGAGGAAAAAAATTGTCATACACATACACAGGGTTTGGGAGATGGGGGCGGGCCAGGGTTTGTTTGTTGTGCGTTGCTGTGGTTACCGGTGTTGAAGTGTTCCAATGGTTTATTAGCGGTGGTATCTAATAAATCGCTCTCTAATCAATACTTCATTCACTGCCTCTTCCGTGGTCATTACAATATTATGAATAGTTCTCCGACGTCTCTGGTACTTCCATAATTAGTTTAAGTCAACATATATTGCCAAACATGCTCGCTAGTGCACCTGTCATAGCTATACTGCTTTGTCCTGTTCCCGCCTCACCATTGGTCTCGCTGACAGGGGCGTCGCCGTCAACCTTGGCTTCTCCACGGAAAAGGTCGGGTCATTAAGCACATTTGGCTGCGTCTTGCTCTAATTTATTTTTCCTTTTCAACCTCAACTTCTGAGCGCCACCCAATTATTTTTCCTCTCCACCAACTTTTTTACTATTTGACATTTTCGTATTTCTGTGTGACTTCAGTGAGATCAACGACAAGTAAGTGACCCGGCCGTGTGTCAGGCTGAGCCAATCAGAAATGACAGACCGCGGAGCAGTCCAAGTTGGGAGGGGCCGTTCGGCCGCTCGCTTTGGCCGCTCGCTTTGCTCCCATACACTGTGGGGGTGCTCCCCCCTCTAAATTGACAGTAATACATCGGCCCCGTTTCACCGTCAGGCAAGAGCTCCGTTTCGCGCTGTAAGCAAATATCCGGCAGCAGGCCACCCCAAATCACGGCTTACTTAACGTTTTCCTTACATCTTTTACAACAAAAAATATATATCAATATATAATAATAAAAAAAATATATAATAATAATTAAAAAAATCTAAAATAATTACGGCCGGCCGGCTCGGCCTGAAATCGTACGGCCGTTCGGGAAATCTCCCGAACCTCCCGATGGCCAGTCCGCCCCTGATGTTATGTATGTATGCTGATAAATTATTTGCTACAATCACCCCTATCGACATTGTCTTTTGAGGTTTAGCTGGTATTTTTGAACTGCATCATTTCTGAGGTGGAGGTAGATGGAGGGAGTTGACCAACCAGGAGTTCAACAGTCTAGAATTTTTTTTAACAATGTATGGCTGCATCCATATTATGATATTAATTCCTGCTTGGCCAGTCTAATAATCATTGCAAATCACAAAAATGAATATCAGGCTGGTCTCATGATGCTTTGTTGCAGGAACCTTAAAAACAATTGTTCTCAACTGGTCTGGCCTTAGGAGACACTTTTGGGTCCCGACCCACCATTTGAGAAACCCTGCTTTAGAAGATACCATGGACAGTTGGAGATTATCAACGATCACAAATTGATGGGTTGGAAATATGTATGACAAGGAAGTGCAGCGATTGTGGTGCAAACATTTAATACACTGCTACACCTTGTGTGATGGAAAATCTACATGTTGTTACATTTTTGGTCTATCTATGAACTTAAGTTTTGTTACTATTTTGTGTGATGCATATATTGCCTGCCTTCTACTCTCCTTTTCGGTCATCTAACGTGTGAAACTTCGAGGGTCGTGTGATGCATTTTATTGCCTGCCTGTTCCATGTTTTCGTGTGTTGTAAATCATCTTTCATGCAATCCTTTGATGTATGGGCCTGTTCCTCGACCCCCTGGCTAGCATCAACGAAGCCAGAGGGTTACATGGCACTGCCACCACCCCCTCCAATGGCAATGTAAAGATTACCAGCTGGTTAACAAAGGCTTTTGGTTTATTGGGGGCCAACTGCCCTCAAGGATCCGATCTAAGTGTATAAAAGCTCCTAACTTTAGCTACTCAGTGGACTTCTCCCGAGAGTACCTTTAGAGTATGAAGTAACACGCAAAGAGAAGCTCCCATCTGAGGCCTCCGATTATTGTAATGTATGCCTGTTATGTTGTTTGTTGATGCATGTTGTGATGTATCTTTGTTCGTACTTTTATTACAAATATATATGACCAGCAATTGCCTGCAAGTATTGTGTGCTTTTTGCATCTAAATATCTCATCAGCTTAGACGCAATATCTGATAGAGAAATTGCCACGACACTTGTCTCCCATTACACATTCTGTGAATAAAGGGATAGTTCATCTTTAACAAACCTCAGAGGGATAGGCCTTTGGAAGCCTTGGTTCTGACATAAGGCCAACTCATAAAATCTCTGTGAGATCAGTGGTTCAAAACACTCAAAGTTGGCCTTTAAATGTTGCTCTGATGGTCTTCTGTATGCTCAGTGGTCCTATTTCACTAAAAATAACAAGCAAGAAATCCATCAAATGTAAGTTAGATCATGTTTTATTGATGAGGAAACTAACACATGTCAGTGATACGCCTCATGCTCATGAACCTCTGGCCGCTCATCATCTCCCTGAAGCTCCTGTACTCTCCAGGCCTCATGTACATCATCCTGCCCTTGTAGTGAGGCTGCTCGTACATCAGCCAGTGGCCGTCCATCACGTGGCAGGACTGGCAGTCGGACATGCGGTAACGATCCTGGATGTTGTCACAGTCGTCCATCATCTCATTGGACTGACCACCGAAGTTCTCCCTCTCGTAGATCTTCATCCTGAACTGGCCTCTGTGCTGTAATGCAGAGATTCAGAGAAACAGTGTAAGCTGACCTATTAGCAAACAAAGTCAATTTAACAGTTTAACTTTGTTAGTGTAACACTTGAACTGTTGGTGAGTTCTCTTACAAAGGGGATCATTCTGCAGGACCTGATGTTGTCAAACATCATTCCCATGCTCTGCATGCGGTGCATGTCGTTGTACTCTCCCCTCCTCATGAAGAACTGCTGGCCCATGTAGTTGTTCTTCTCATAGAGCATGAAGCAGCCGCTCTCCACCCTGCAGGACTGGCACCTGCTCATGTGGGAGGACATGTCGGAGCAGTCGCTCATGCACTCATAGGAGCGACCCTGGAAGTTCTTCTCCTCGTAGAAAGTGATCTGAAACAAATAATTTGTCAACCATGGTATATCATTACAGAACATTGTGCTATTTCTGATGATAACAACAAGTTGGCTGCAATATTTAATGTACAATATATTGAATGTTATTACATGAATACAAATCAATGATTTATGTTGATATATCTTTACCTTGCCCATCATGATTGTGGTGTTGGTGGTCTCTCAGAGATCGGTTGGTGAACTGATGCTCTTCCTGTGTCAAGCCCCTACATTTATACCTGAACAGACCCAAAGACTGCATGACGGCCCCTATTGTTCAAAGTACTGAATCATGACTCTGACTCAACATACTGTAGAAGCTTCCACATGCTCTTAACAGCCAGGGTTAAGCTATTTTAACGTACAGATGGATACTGCCCTGAAAAACCTAAAGAGGATTCAAAACGAACTTGTATATATATATATATATATATATATATATATATATATATATATATATATATATATATATATATATATATATATATGTATAGATATATATGACACAATAATTGAACCTTAACTTGGATGTTGGACAATTCTGATTCTAAATTGTCAAAAAACACATCCATTCAAAATGATCAAGTAATTGATTCGAATTCTAAAGCCCTCCCGAACAAGGAGGCTATAGTTAGTGGGATCATCCAGATAGTCAAGTTTGCTTTTCATATGAATTTGTCTGGCCTTTGCCAAACAGATAAAATAACTATGTGCTGGTCTTGCTCTCTTTGCTCTTGCCGTATCTAGTTTGAAGTAAAGCAAAACATATACTCCGCTACGAAAAAGCTTTTGTGTAGATTTCTGTAAATATTTGACCATGATTCTGTCTTAATTTGGATGAACAATTAAGAGTGCCATGTATTTTCTTAATTCGGCAGACTGCGGTATTTCTTGGTTATCATCAACAGAAACGTCCTCCTCCGAGTACCGATTCAACCTATTTTTAATTTATTTTTTAAGTGTCTTTCAATGGGGTCAAGGCCAGAATGATTATGCAGAAAGAAAAACAGTATGGGTACTCGGCTACTCGCAAGGTCATGGTGATCTCACAAGTCTAACAGCTGGGCCCGCTAAATGCGTTGCCTCGATTGTGGCAGCGCCCTGTTCAAAGCCTCTCTAGTGGATGCTTGTCGGGAGCAGAGGCGCCGCAACCCATTAGGCATACCAGGCAACTGCCTGGGGCCCCGCAATTGTTTGGGGGCCCCGGGCCACGGGGGGGGCCCCCTAGAGCCCAAAACCCCCCCCCGTCCCCCCCCGTCCCCCAGTCAACAATCGCTCAACCCCCCCCCCCCCCGTCAACAATCGCTCCACCCCCCCCCCCCCCCCCCTAGAGCCCAAAACCACCCCCCATCCCCCCCCGTCCCCCGGTCAACAATCGCTCCACCCCCCCCCCCCCCCCGTCAACAATCGCTCCACCCCCCCCCCCGTCAACAATCCTCTGCCTAGGGCCCCCACACTACCTACAATCGCCCCTGGTCGGGAGTTTACCACTTTGTCGATGGAAGGGCTTAAAACCAGGACATTAAATTCCACCAAGAGTCCGTATGCTCCACCAGTAATCACTAAATTCCAATTGTCCAAACACATGGCCGAACACGCGCTGCGAGTCGCGCTCATTTCCATAAAGTTAACTGAAGTTCAACTTTTTTCCCTCCCCTTTACCCGCCAGTGAGTTCACCTCACCGCACGCGAGCCTTTGAAGAATCCCTTGCCCGCGGCTCTGCCCCAGCTAATGCAGGGCCTCGAGTGTGGCTCTCCCCTCCCATTCACTTTGTATTGGACGGATGATGGATGCTTGCTCGCGAGGGCCACTCTGCTGATGTCACTAGCTTTAAATCATGGCTGTGCCCTAATGTTGAAGGTGTTAAAAAAAACATAATTGAATGGTGACTATGTATGAAGTTTGGGCACCATAATAGTACAGAAAGGACTTGTGCAAGCTGATCTTCACTTCCTATTTTGGTGACCAAGCTAGGCAAAGACGACTGGACATTGGGTCAAGTTATTTTATTTATTGTTGATGTGTACAATATAAATCATATTTAATCTGTTTTGTTTTGTTCATTGTTGTTTACCCAGCTGAAGTTATTGGTCTACGTACACATATATGTGCTTACTCACAATTGCCTAGACCAGAGGTCTTTAACAGGGGATCCGCGACCCCTAGGTGGTACTGCAGGGGGGTTGCGAAAGTTTTGGTTGATTAGACAATTATTTTATATTCCCCCCGCAATTTTTTCCACGAATTGAAATGTCTTTAAATACACACTAACATGAATCCAACACACTAGCCACGTTTACATGGACACTTTTGATCCGATTTCTAATCGGAATAGATCTATTCCTATCATAGGATCCGAATGGCATTTACAAAAGTGTCAAGCGTACGTTCGTATGTCTCACACGCACACCTGACACATCAGGACTGGCTGCAACAATTTTATGTATTTGATTTTAGTGAAAGCCCAGCAGGAGAGAGCTTTTCTCTGCCTGCTCCTTCAATTAAGAAGAAGGACAGCACAGCGACTCGTCCGGTCTTTATATCTACCCGCTCTTCCGCCGCAAACAATACGTGTTTGGATGTGAGTGCGCAGCCAAGACTGTTGGGAGAGAGAGAGAGAGTGCTGTTATCTAAGGGATAATGTACAGAATGCCGGCCATTATCGGGGAAATAAGCGATCAGCAGAGAAATAGTCCACCAAAGACGTTGACGTCGCTAGCAACCGGACTCGCTGGGGTTGATAAGTTACCAGACTATTTCGGAGTGATAAGAAAGACACTAAGAAACACCACTGATTTTCGTTTCCACATTTATGCTTTAAAAATGTCTATTTGAATAGCTTTAATGCATGATTAAATGCAATTGACGGACATTGATGATCTTGCCAGGTATCAGTTTATTATGTTATGTTATGTTTATGAATGACAGTGGCATGGCTACCCTACTCACTGTACCTTGCCCATGTTTAAAATAAACACATGAATATATGAACCTGTGTATTATTTGAATATCTTAGTCTTGAATGCAAAATAACAAGGTACATTTATACATGGCACTATAGGACCAGTTTAAGATAAAACACAATTTTATGCAATATATAAGTAGGGGTTCCCCGCTCAATCTCTCCATCAGTTTGGGGGTCCTTGCCCTGGAAAACATTGAAGACCCCTGGCCTAGACTCATTTATATTTTTGGATTACACACATTGTACTGCTATAGTAACACTGTCTTTTGCAATCAATCGGTTGGTACAGAGCATGTGGACAAAATAACAGTGAATTTCCATGAAAGTACTACACAAGGTCTTGTGTTTATGCGTAATGCCGAATCAGCATAACAAAGCGATTTTGATAATTGTATCTTAGATATTTTAGTTAAGCAAGGGGAGGCGATTACAATGGTTGGACCACCAAGAACGGCAGTGCACCTTGAATTTTTCCTGGTCTTTTTGAACTGCAGCACTTCTGAGGTTCTAGTCTCGTGAGACCATTTTTGGAAAACATTAAAATAATGCCTGGATCATTCAACGCTCACTGGAGGGAGTTGACCAACAAAGAGTACCACAGTATAGAGATTTTTTAACAATATAAGACTGTGCCCATATTAGGAAAGATATGCTGCCTATGGCTAATGATCATTGCTAAAACCAACCGTGAATATCCGGATGTTCTCACAATGCTATGGTGGAGGAACATTTAGAAGATACTCCAGCTAGGTGACAAATTGACAAATTGATCGGTTGGAATTGTTGATCAAATGGAGGCAGTGATGGTAATACACAGCTACACCTTCTCTACCATTACAAAATCTGTGATTAACGGGATAGTTCTTCTTTGATAAACCTCAGGGGGATAGGCCTTTGGAAGCCTTGGTTCTGACATTAGGCCAACTCATGGAATCTCTCTGTGAGATCAGACGTTCAAAACACTCAAGGTCGGCTTTCAAATGTTGCGCTGATGGTCTTCTGTATGCTCAGTGGTCCTATTTCACAAATAATATGCAAGAAATTCAGCAAATTTAAGTTAGGTCATGTTTTATTGATGAGAAAACTTAACACATGTCAGTGATACGCCTCATGCTCATGAACCTCTGGCCGCTCATCATCTCCCTGAAGCTCCTGTACTCTCCGGGCCTCATGTACATCATCCTGCCCTTGTAGTGAGGCTGCTCGTACATCAGCCAGTGGCCGTCCATCACGTGGCAGGACTGGCAGTCGGACATGCGGTAACGATCCTGGATGTTGTCACAGTCGTCCATCATCTCATTGGACTGACCACCGAAGTTCTCCCTCTCGTAGATCTTCATCCTGAACTGGCCTCTGTGCTGTAATGCAGAGATTCAGAGAAACAGTGTAAGCTAACCTATTAACAAACAAAGTCAATTTAACTGTTTAACTTTGTTAGTGTAACACTTGAACTGTTGGTGAGTTCTCTTACAAAGGGGATCATTCTGCAGGACCTGATGTTGTCAAACATCATTCCCATGCTCTGCATGCAGTGCATGTCGTTGTACTCTCCCCTCCTCATGAAGAACTGCTGGCCCATGTAGTTGTTCTTCTCATAGAGCATGAAGCAGCCGCTCTCCACCCTGCAGGACTGGCACCTGCTCATGTGGGAGGACATGTCGGAGCAGTCACTCATGCACTCATAGGAGCGACCCTGGAAGTTCTTCTCCTCGTAGAAAGTGATCTGAAACAAATAATTTGTCAACCATGGTATATCATTACGGAACATTGTGCTATTACTAAATGTTACAACAAGTTGGCTGCAATATTTAATGTAGAATATATTGAATCTTATTACATGAATACAAATCAATGATTTATGTTAATAAATCTTTACCTTGCCCATCATGATTGTGGTGTTGGTGGTCTCTCAGAGATCGGTTGGTGAACTGATGCTCTTCCTGTGTCAAGCCCCTACATTTATACCTGAACAGACCCAAAGACTGCATGACGGCCCCTATTGTTCAAAGTACTGAATCATGACTCTGACTCAACATACTGTAGAAGCTTCCACATGCTCTTAACAGGGTTAAGCTATTTTAACGTATAGATGGATACTGCCCTGAAAAACCTAAAGAGGATTCAAAATGAACTTGTATGTATATATATATATATATATATATATATATATATATATATATATATATATATATATGTATAGATATATATGACACAATAATTTAACCTTAACTTGGATGTTGGACAATTCTGATTCTAAATTGTCAAAAAACACATCCATTCAAAATGATCAAGTAATTGATTCGAATTCTAAAGCCCTCCCGAACAAGGAGGCTATAGTTAGTGGGATCATCCAGATAGTCAAGTTTGCTTTTCATATGAATTTGTCTGGCCTTTGCCAAACGGATAAAATAACTATGTGCTGGTCTTGCTCTCTTTGCTCTTGCCGTATCTAGTTTGAAGTAAAGCAAAACATATACTCCGCTGCGAAAAAGCTTTTGTGTAGATTTCTGTAAATATTTGACCATGATTCTGTCTTAATTTGGATGAACAATTAAGAGTGCCATGTATTTTCTTAATTCGGCAGACTGAGGTATTTCTTGGTTATCATCAACAGAAACGTCCTCCTCCGAGTACCGATTCAACCTATTTTTAATTTATTTTTTAAGTGGCTTTCAATGGGGTCAAGGCCAGAATGATTATGCAGGAAGAAAAACAGTATGGGTACTCGGCTACTCGCAAGGTCATGGTGATCTCACAAGTCTAACAGCTGGGCCCGCTAAATGCGTTGCCTCGATTGTGGTAGCGCCCTGTTCAAAGCCTCTCTAGTGGATGCTTGTCGGGAGTTTACCACTTTGTCGATGGAAGGGCTTAAAACCAGGACATTAAATTCCACCAAGAGTCCGTATGCTCCACCAGTAATCACTAAATTCCAATTGTCCAAACACATGGCCGAACACGCGCTGCGAGTCGCGCTCATTTCCATAAAGTTAACTGAAGTTCAACTTTTTTCCCTCCCCTTTACCCGCCAGTGAGTTCACCTCACCGCACGCGAGCCTTTGAAGAATCCCTTGCCCGCGGCTCTGCCCCACCTAATGCAGGGCCTCGAGTGTGGCTCTCCCCTCCCATTCACTTTGTATTGGACGGATGATGGATGCTGGCTCGCGAGGGCCACTCTGCTGATGTCACTAGCTTTAAATCATGGCTGTGCCCTAATGTTGAAAGTGTTAAAAAAAACATAATTGAATGGTGACTATGTATGAAGTTTGGGCACCATAATAGTACAGAAAGGACTTGTGCAAGCTGATCTTCACTTCCTATTTTGGTGACCAAGCTAGGCAAAGACGACTGGACATTGGGTCAAGTTATTTCATTTATTGTTGATGTGTACAATATAAGTCATATTTAATCTGTTTTGTTTTGTTCATTGTTGTTTACCCAGCTGAAGTTATTGGTCTACGCACACATATATGTGCATACTCACAATTGCCTAGACCAGAGGTCTTTAACAGGGGATCCGCGACCCCTAGGTGGTACTGCAGGGGGGTTGCGAAAGTTTTGGTTGATTAGACAATTATTTTATATTCCCCCCGCAATTTTTTCCAAGAATTGAAATGTCTTTAAATACACATTAACATGAATCCAACACACCAGCCACGTTTACATGGACACTTTTGATCCGATTTCTAATCGGAATAGATCTATTCCTATCATGCGATCCGAATGGCATTTACAAAAGTGTCAAGCGTACGTTCGTATGTCTCTCACGCACACCTGACACATCAGGACTGGCTGCAACAATTTTATGTATTTGATTTTAGTGAAAGCCCAGCAGGAGAGAGCTTTTCTCTGCCTGCTCCTTCAATTAAGAAGGACAGCACAGCGACTCGTCCGGTCTTTATATCTACCCGCTCCTCCGCCGCAAACAGTACGTGTTTGGATGTGAGTGCGCAGCCAAGACTTTTGGGAGAGAGAGAGAGAGTGCTGTTATGTAAGGGATAATGTACAGAATGCCGGCCATTATCGGGGAAATAAGCGATCAGCAGAGAAATAGTCCACCAAAGACGTTGACGTCGCTAGCAACCGGACTCGCTGGGGTTGATAAGTTACCAGACTATTTCGGAGTGATAAGAAAGACACTAACAGACATCACTGATTTTCGTTTACACATTTATGCTTTAAAAATGTCTATTTGAATAGCTTTTATGCATGATTAAATGCAATTGACGGACATTGATGATCTTGCCAGGTATCAGTTTATTATGTCATGTTATGTTTATGAATGACAGTAACATGGCTAGTACTCACTGTACCTTGCACATGTTTAAAATAAACACATGAATATATGAACCTGTGTATTATTTGAATATCTTAGTCTTGAATGCAAAATAACAAGGTACATTTATACATGGCACTATAGGACCAGTTTAAAATAAAACACAATTTTATGCAATATATAAGTAGGGGTTCCCCGCTCAATCTCTCCATCAGTTTGGGGGTCCTTGCCCTGGAAAACATTGAAGACCCCTGGCCTAGACTCATTTATATTTTTGGATTACACACATTGTACTGCTATAGTAACACTGTCTTTTGCAATCAATCTCTATCGGTTGGTACAGAGCATGTGGACAAAATAACAGTGAATTTCCATGAAAGTACTACACAAGGTCTTGTGTTTATGCGTAATGCCGAATCAGCATAACAAAGCGATTTTGATAATTGTATCTTAGATATTTTAGTTAAGCAAGGGGAGGCAATTACAATGGTTGGACCACCAAGAACGGCAGTGCACCTTGAATTTTTCCTGGTCTTTTTGAACTGCAGCACTTCTGAGGTTCTAGTCTCGTGAGACCATTTTTGGAAAACATTAAAATAATGCCTGGATCATTCAACGCTCACTGGAGGGAGTTGACCAACAAAGAGTACCACAGTATAGAGATTTTTTAACGATATAAGACTGTGCCCATATTAGGAAAGATATGCTGCCTATGGCTAATGATCATTGTTAAAACCAACCGTGAATATCAGGATGGTCTCACAATGCTAAGGTGGAGGAACATTTAGAAGATACTCCGGCTAGGTGACAAATTGACAAATTGATCGGTTGGAATTGTTGATCAAATGGAGGCAGTGATGGTAATACACAGCTACACCTTCTCTACCATTACAAAATCTGTGATTAACGGGATAGTTCTTCTTTGATAAACCTCAGGGGGATAGGCCTTTGGAAGCCTTGGTTCTGACATTAGGCCAACTCATGGAATCTCTCTGTGAGATCAGACGTTCAAAACACTCAAAGTCTGCTTTCAAATGTTGCGCTGATGGTCTTCTGTATGCTCAGTGGTCCTATTTCACAAATAATATGCAAGAAATTCAGCAAATTTAAGTTAGGTCATGTTTTATTGATGAGAAAACTTAACACATGTCAGTGATACGCCTCATGCTCATGAACCTCTGGCCGCTCATCATCTCCCTGAAGCTCCTGTACTCTCCGGGCCTCATGTACATCATCCTGCCCTTGTAGTGAGGCTGCTCGTACATCAGCCAGTGGCCGTCCATCACGTGGCAGGACTGGCAGTCGGACATGCGATAACGATCCTGGATGTTGTCACAGTCGTCCATCATCTCATTGGACTGACCACCGAAGTTCTCCCTCTCGTAGATCTTCATCCTGAACTGGCCTCTGTGCTGTAATGCAGAGATTCAGAGAAACAGTATAAGCTAACCTATTAACAAACAAAGTCAATTTAACTGTTTAACTTTGTTAGTGTAACACTTGAACTGTTGGTGAGTTCTCTTACAAAGGGGATCATTCTGCAGGACCTGATGTTGTCAAACATCATTCCCATGCTCTGCATGCGGTGCATGTCGTTGTACTCTCCCCTCCTCATGAAGAACTGCTGGCCCATGTAGTTGTTCTTCTCATAGAGCATGAAGCAGCCGCTCTCCACCCTGCAGGACTGGCACCTGCTCATGTGGGAGGACATGTCGGAGCAGTCGCTCATGCACTCATAGGAGCGACCCTGGAAGTTCTTCTCCTCGTAGAAAGTGATCTGAAACAAATAATTTGTCAACCATGGTATATCATTACAGAACATTGTGCTATTACTAAATGATAACAACAAGTTGGCTGCAATATTTAATGTAGAATATATTGAATCTTATTACATGAATACAAATCAATGATTTATGTTAATATATCTTTACCTTGCCCATCATGATTGTGGTGTTTGTGGTCTCTCAGAGATCGGTTGGTGAACTGATGCTCTTCCTGTGTCAAGCCCCTACATTTATACCTGAACAGACGCAAAGACTGCATGACGGCCCCTATTGTTCAAAGTACTGAATCATGACTCTGACTGAACATACTGTAGAAGCTTCCACATGCTCTTAACAGGGTTAAGCTATTTTAACGTATAGATGGATACTGCCCTGAAAAACCTAAAGAGGATTCAAAATGAACTTGTATATATATATATATATATATATATATATATATATATATATATATGTATAGATATATATGACACAATAATTGAACCTTAACTTGGATGTTGGACAATTCTGATTCTAAATTGTCAAAAAACACATCCATTCAAAATGATCAAGTAATTGATTCGAATTCTAAAGCCCTCCCGAACAAGGAGGCTATAGTTAGTGGGATCATCCAGATAGTCAAGTTTGCTTTTCATATGAATTTGTCTGGCCTTTGCCAAACGGATAAAATAACTATGTGCTGGTCTTGCTCTCTTTGCTCTTGCCGTATCTAGTTTGAAGTAAAGCAAAACATATACTCCGCTGCGAAAAAGCTTTTGTGTAGCTTTCTGTAAATATTTGACCATGATTCTGTCTTAATTTGGATGAACAATTAAGAGTGCCATGTATTTTCTTAATTCGGCAGACTGAGGTATTTCTTGGTTATCATCAACAGAAACGTCCTCCTCCGAGTACCGATTCAACCTATTTTTAATTTATTTTTTAAGTGGCTTTCAATGGGGTCAAGGCCAGAATGATTATGCAGAAAGAAAAACAGTATGGGTACTCGGCTACTCGCAAGGTCATGGTGATCTCACAAGTCTAACAGCTGGGCCCGCTAAATGCGTTGCCTTGATTGTGGCAGCGCCCTGTTCAAAGCCTCTCTAGTGGATGCTTGTCGGGAGTTTACCACTTTGTCGATGGAAGGGCTTAAAACCAGGACATTAAATTCCACCAAGAGTCCGTATGCTCCACCAGTAATCACTAAATTCCAATTGTCCAAACACATGGCCGAGCACGCGCTGCGAGTCGCGCTCATTTCCATAAAGTTAACTGAAGTTCAACTTTTTTCCCTCCCCTTTACCCACCAGTGAGTTCACCTGACCGCACGCGAGCCTTTGAAGAATCCTTTGCCCGCGGCTCTGCCCCACCTAATGCAGGGCCTCGAGTGTGGCTCTCCCCTCCCATTCACTTTGTATTGGACGGATGATGGATGCTTGCTCGCGAGGGCCACTCTGCTGATGTCACTAGCTTTAAATCATGGCTGTGCCCTAATGTTGAAGGTGTTAAAAAAAACATCATTGAATGGTGACTATGCATGAAGTTTGGGCACCATAATAGTACAGAAAGGACTTGTGCAAGCTGATCTTCACTTCCTATTTTGGTGACCAAGCTAGGCAAAGACGACTGGACATTGGGTCAAGTTATTTTAATTAATGTTGATGTGTACAATATAAGTCATATTTAATCTGTTTTGTTTTGTTCATTGTTGTTTACCCCGCTGAAATTATTGGTTAGTTTATTGTTTGTTTGCCCATTTTATTTTCCGGCACCGTCTTGCCTCCCGATAGCTGCCACAGGGTTTCTACAGCGTTCATACTGTTCCCACCTACTAGAAAACAAACCACAGCAGAAAGTGGCCACAAGATGGTCCAACCTTTATTAATTTTTATGTTTTTATTTTATCTAGTTTCCGGAGATCCATGTATTTTGTGTTGGCAAATATTCCATCTTATATTTGCAATGTTAATTAAAATGCCTTGAAGTAAACACACAATTTCGTTATTATTTTAAATCTCAAATAAGTTGAAGTAAAAGCTTAGATAAAGTAAGCAATACAATCAAGCTGATAAGGTAGAGGCACACACAGAGCCGGTTCAGACCTCCATGGGGCCCTAGGCAGAATTCTTGGGGGGGGGGGGGGGGGGGTATGGAGCGATTGTTGACGGGGGGGGGGAGTATGGAGCGATTGTTGACGGGGGGGGGGGGGGGGGGGGGTATGGGCCGATTTTTTCTTCTTTTCCCCAAGGGATAGCTCCGCTTCATCTTTCTACACTGATGATGCAATGATGCGCATGGGTAGCTATCTGACGTCCGCGACGGACAGTTACGTTGTCAGGTATTTTTTTTTTTTTTTTTTACTGGGCCTTTATTATAAATAATAAATTTGCGGGGCCCTACGCAACGTGCGTAGTGTGCGTATTGAAAGAACCGGTACTGGGCACACATATGTGTGCATACTCACAATTGCCTAGACCGGAGGTCTTCAACAGGGGATCCGCGACCCCTAGGGGGTACTGCAGGGGGGTTGCGAAAGTTTTGGTTGATCAGACAATTATTTTATATTCCCCACGCAATTTTTTCCACAAATTGAAATGTCTTTAAATACACATTAACATGAATCCAACACACTAGCCACGTTTACATGGACACTTTTGATCCGATTTCTAATCGGAATAGATCTATTCCTATCATGCGATCCGAATGGCATTTACAAAAGTGTCAAGCGTACGTTCGTATGTCTCTCACGTGCACCTGACACATCAGGACTGGCTGCAACAATTTTATGTATTTGATTTTAGTGAAAGCCCAGCAGGAGAGAGCTTTTCTCTGCCTGCTCCTTTAATTAAGAAGAAGGACAGCACAGCGACTCGTCCGGCCTTTATATCTACCCGCTCCAAACAATACGTATTTGGATGTTAGTGCGCAGCCAAGACTGTTGGGAGAGAGAGAGAGAGTGCTGTTATTTAAGGGATAATGTACAGAATGCCGGCCATTATCGGGGAAATAAGCGATCAGCAGAGAAATAGTCCACCAAAGACGTTGACATCACTAGCAACCGGACTCGCTGGGGTTGATAAGTTACCAGACTATTTCGGAGTGATAAGAAAGACACTAACAAACATCACTAATTTTCGTTTCCACATTTATGCTTTAAAAATGTCTATTTGAATAGCTTTTATGCATGATTACATGTAATTGAAAGACATTGATGATCTTGCCAGGTATCAGTTTATGTTATGTTTATGAATTACAGTGGCATGGCTACCCTACTCACTGTACCTTGCACATGTTTAAAATAAACACATGACTATATGAGCCTGTGTATTATTTGAATATCTTAGTCTTGAATGCAAAATAACAAGGTACATTTATACATGGCACTATAGGACCAGTTTAAGATAAAACACAATTGTATGCAATGTATAAGTAGGGGTTCCCCGCTCAATCTCTCCATCATTTTGGGGGTCCTTGGCCTGGAAAACATTGAAGACTCCTGGCCTAGACTCATTTATATTTTTGGATTACACACATTGTACTGCTATAGTAACACTGCCACTGTCTTTTGCAATCAATCTCTAATTCTCTATCGGTTGGTACAGAGCATGTGGACAAAAGAACAGTGAATTTCCATGAAAGTACTACAAAAGGTCTTGTGTACCTTACATTTTTCCTGGTCTTTTTGAACTGCAGCACTTCTGAGGTTCTAGTCTCGTGAGACCATTTTTGGAAAACATTAAAATAATGCCTGGATCATTCAACGCTCACTGGAGGGAGTTGACCAACAAAGAGTACCACAGTATAGAGATTTTTTAACAATATAAGACTGTGCCCATATTAGGAAAGATATGCTGCCTATGGCTAATGATCATTGCTAAAACCAACCGTGAATATCAGGATGGTCTCACAATGCTATGGTGGAGGAACATTTAGAAGATACTCCGGCTAGGTGACAAATTGACAAATTGATCGGTTGGAATTGTTGATTGAATGGAAGCAGTGATGGTAATACACAGCTACACCTTCTCTACCATTACAAAATCTGTGATTAACAGGATAATTCTTCTTTGATAAACCTCAGGGGGATAGGCCTTTGGAAGCCTTGGTTCTGACATTAGGCCAACTCATGGAATCTCTCTGTGAGATCAGTCGTTCAAAACACTCAAGGTCGGCTTTCAAATGTTGCACTGATGGTCTTCTGTATGCTCAGTGGTCCTATTTCACAAATAATATGCAAGAAATTCAGCAAATTTAAGTTAGATCATGTTTTATTGATGAGAAAACTTAACACATGTCAGTGATACGCCTCATGCTCATGAACCTCTGGCCGCTCATCATCTCCCTGAAGCTCCTGTACTCTCCGGGCCTCATGTACATCATCCTGCCCTTGTAGTGAGGCTGCTCGTACATCAGCCAGTGGCCGTCCATCACGTGGCAGGACTGGCAGTCGGACATGCGGTAACGATCCTGGATGTTGTCACAGTCGTCCATCATCTCGTTGGACTGACCACCGAAGTTCTCCCTCTCGTAGATCTTCATCCTGAACTGGCCTCTGTGCTGTAATGCAGAGATTCAGAGAAACAGTGTAAGCTGACCTATTAGCAAACAAAATCCATTTAACAGTTTAACTTTGTTAGTGTAACACTTGAACTGTTGGTGAGTTCTCTTACAAAGGGGATCATTCTGCAGGACCTGATGTTGTCAAACATCATTCCCATGCTCTGCATGCGATGCATGTCGTTGTACTCTCCCCTCCTCATGAAGAACTGCTGTCCCATGTAGTTGTTCTTCTCATAGAGCATGAAGCAGCCGCTCTCCACCCTGCAGGACTGGCACCTGCTCATATGGGAGGACATGTCGGAGCAGTCGCTCATGCACTCATAGGAGCGACCCTGGAAGTTCTTCTCCTCGTAGAAAGTGATCTGAAACAAAACATTTGTCAACCATGGTATATCATTACAGAACATTATGCTATTACTTATTGATAATAACAAGTTGGCTATAATATTTAATGTACAATTTATTTTTTATGTTATTATAAAAATAGAAATCAATGATTCATGTTAATATTTCTTTACCTTGCCCATCATGATTGTGGTGTAGGTGGTCTCTCAGAGATCGGTTGGTGAACTGATGCTCTACCTGTGTCAAGCCCCTACATTTATACCTGAACAGACCCAAAGACTGCATGACGGCCCCTATTGTTCAAACTACTGACTCATGACTCTCAGTCAACATGCTGTAAAAGCCCATTGAGAAGCTTCCACATGTTCTTAACAAGGTTGAGCTAATTGAACGTATAGATGGATACACGAGAAACTTAAATAGGATTAAAACCCAGAATTGTTCAATTCGCTCAGATATTTTTGAATTATTTTTACACCATAGTCTTGGGAATACTTGATTCTGAAGGGCTGCAGGGCGTCCATTAATTCCTGATACATGGACACCTGTAGTTCCAGTAAAATTGTCTGTTCAGCCTTCAAAACGAGAGCTGGTAAATTATTAAAATTGCATCTTTAATCAAAAAATTTATGCATATGCTATAGAGCGTATCTGTGTTATAATGGTTGAGAAGAAAATTATAAATATTTACACTTTATGTTGAAAGAATAGAATGTCGCGATTCCCTTTGAAACGAATGTTGCGGTGATTAGTCTTCAAAACGAGAGCTGGTAAATTGTGAAAAATGAATTAAAATGTAATCGGACAGCACAATTATATGCTTCAGACCCTAGAGTATCTGTGGTATAAAGGCTGGGAAAAATATCAAATTATAAATATGTACAATGCATAACGTTAGCCCTCTGGCTCATAGCTGAGTGGACTAGAAAAACCTCCCGTTGCCAAGTCGTATCTAAGTTCCGTCCTATTTACTGGAGTGAACAATGTTTCCGTTGCATAAGAACCTTATGGGAGGGTAATGGACATGGACATGCCCGATCTCGTCTGATCTCGGAAGCTAAGCATGGTCGGGCCTGGTTAGTACATGGATGGGAGACCGCCTGGGACTACCAGGTGCTGCAAGTGGCGTCTGAGGGTGTCCTATAGGTGGCACACTTCCCCTGGCCCCTTCACGATCCCGCAGTGCAGTGACGAGGACACTATGATGTCGAATGTGCTGTCCTTCGGACGTAAATCCGAGGTCCTGACTCACTGAGGTCATAAAAGATCCCAGGGCACTATTCGCAAAGATTAGGGCTTTCCCCGATGTCCTGGTCCAACTAGGTTCGTTCAATCTGGCCCCCTAATCATCCTCCTGTATTACTGGCTGACTCATTAATTCCCTCACTCTCCACCTCAAACTGGTGTGTGGTGAGCGTTCTGGCGCCGTTTGTCTGCTGTGCATCACCCAAGAGGGTGCTACAAACTGGTGGTGGTTAGTGAGGTCCACCCTTCACTATATAGCGTCTTTGAGTGTCTAGAAAAGCGCTTTATAAATTCAATCCATTATTATTAAAGTCACACTATATCAATAAAACAAGAATAATACAAACAACAAAACAAAACAAACAACAATAAACAACTAACTCATTCAAAAGAGATAAACAGTGAATGACAAGCAATAGGAACCGATAGTAATCAGGCACATTTACTGATCTAAATGGAATTCATAAATATTTTTTTTAAGCAAATATTTGAAAGAACGTCTACTTTTGGTGAGTCTGATGCTAAAGACGAGCTTATTCCAAGCAGAAGAAGTCCTATAGAGAACAGTTCTCATCATTAAATTTGTTCGTGGACTTGGCACAACCAGATGACCAGTGCTTACGTTACTTTACTTTGGATTGTAAAATGCCTGAAAATATAAATTAATGGTCTAAATTTATTTTCTTTGGCAAGTGACCATGGTATAAGCGGCATAATGCCCTTCGAGGTGTCCATAATGAGGAATTAATGGACTTCGCAGAGGCCTGCCTCTGGTTCTAGCGCAGCTTGCCCACTGCAGCCGTCCGTCAACGGATGACAGAAGGCGTGTCTGACAGATGGGGGAGTGGTATTTGCTGACGGAGCCAAGATCTGATTGGCTGACGGATCCGTTGCAGCCTGAAAATTCACAATTTTCTCAACTTCTGAACGCAAGAGACCACCGGAAATCGAGGCGGCAGTATAGAGTCAAAAGTCAGACAATTCGCGAAAATAGAGTAGTATAATATCTGATATATATATATATATATATAGCCTATATATATATATATATATATATATATATATATATATATATTGTATTTGACGTTTTGTACTTATATTATACTATATACCTGACATTTTTATTTTATTGTTTATTGTTATTGTTCCCCTACTTTGGCAATGAGTTGTAACTGGTCATTTAAAAACATTTTGAGGAGATAATCTGCGGGTTGGTGAGGGGTGTCACATGCCACCGCACACTTTTTGCACTTTTTTTCGGATGACACAAAGCCAAATCATCTCTACAGATGTCATGTTTGAGATTGTCGATGCCGTTAATTTGTGAAACGACAGTCACTGCCCTCTAGAGGATTTATTGCGTAACATCCATAACAACGCTGAAACCGGACGGAGGTATGAAGGGTAGTCCCGGAGACAACCCTTGGTACGGACAGACAAATTCCGTCCAGAACCGGAGGTATGAATCGGTTATGAAAAAGGAAATGCATTGTGGGGCGTCAAAAGTTGAGAAATGTTCAACTCTTCAGACAGCAGCGGATCCTTCAGCCAATCAGATCGCGGTTATGCAAATAGTAGCCTACCCACGCATCTACTGGATCCATTTTGACATAACAAGCAGGAAGAAGCAGGAAAAATCAGGTCACCTCTTGTTAGTTTCACCTTTTGTATTTAATCCACACATCGGCTTTGTAGCGGGAAGCGATTTGATTTGCTGCAGTATGCATCTACAAAGACTAGTAGTCCCCTATACATCAGACACGCCCTCAGCTATCCGTCGACGGACGCATGTAGTGTGACCAAGGCGTGAACAAAGAAGCCCCAAGGCATAAGCCTCCACCGTCGGCGTCCATTAATTCCTGATAATGGACACCACTTTGGGCATTATCCCTTGCCTTATATGACAATTTCTCAACCCAAAGACAAAAACACAAATTCAGAACAAGTAGTAAACACATGTAACCATATCTTTTTTTGACATTAAAGCTAGGTATAAGTGAATCAGGGTGTCTGGTGGGAGGCTGAGAGCCAGTCTGTTACCTCTCTTTCCTTGGCAGGATGCATGTGGATACTTTCTGCCAAAGTAATTAAATCAAGTAAAAAAAAAATTACACATACGCTGACACTCACACACTCTATCGCCCTCGGACATTTGGACACGGGCATCATGGCTAACTGTTGCTATCTGGCTCTCTGCTCTGAGAGCAGACCTTCCTGCACCAGCGGTCCCCCTAGGGCCTAGTGACTCGAGCGCTCTTTTTGTTTGGGTGCTTTAATTAGCAAAAAGGGAATAAAACATTGTATAGTATTGTTCCTGAGCTAAACTTGCAGCATAAAAGTAATAAACATAACATCAACAAATGTAAAAGGGCATATCAATTTAGGCATACTCGGTTCTAGATTACAATGACTAGTATGCTTTTAAAATAGAAAATGTCCCTCTTCTGTTAGGTTGAAGTGTCAACACTGTGAAGCTCATAATGTGCATACTTTTAAAGAAGTGCAATTATAATTAGGCTTAGAAAGTGCCATTGTTTTTCTTACAAAATAACTCGCATTGGACTGATGGCCATAATGAGCGACGATATTTAGCTTATTATCATGAACATAAAACAGTTCCTGAGCTAAACTTGCAGCATGAAAGTATAAACAATTATAATTAGGATTAGAATGTGCCATCGTTTTTGAGTGGCTGACTGGCTAAGGTAGGGGAGAGCCGGGTCGATTGAAACGTGGGACGATTGAAAGACGGGACGATTGAAACACAGCGATTTCCTCGAAAACCACGCAAGGCTTTCAAGTCAAACTTCGTCACTACGTTCAGCACGCAAGACTGACCAACCCCGGGAAATTTCGTGTAATGACGTCCCACCGTTCAAATGTTATCCCCCGAACCCGTTTTCGAGAGCGCTAAGTAAAGTCCTTCATGCGGTAGTTTTTTAAATAGTTGTGTTTTTTGTTTCATGCCATAATAATATGACTATACAACTGATGAATTAGTATAAACCTGTGATAAAGTGTGCAATGTCAGAGTTTTGAAGTTTAGAGGTAAAAAAGGTTTAAGTTTCAGTAGTCGCTGTCGGGACGATTGAAACACTTGTTTGAAACGCAACAGGTGTCATGTTATCCGGTTGACCTGGTAGTTTTTGTTTGAAATAAATCAAAGGACGTTCAACTGTGTATCCCTAAACATGACTTAGGACAGGGAAATAAGTAAATTTAATGCAAATTTAGTCGTCCAAAAGAAGAAAGGTGAGTTTTAATCGAAATGTGCATCTTGGCAATCACGCACAATTACGCACGGGCCAAAAATATATTTTGACCTATTTATATTGTGCGGAATTTAGGGCTGCAGGATATATCGGCTATGTACGATATATCGATATAATTTCCACGGGGATACAAGATTTGACAATATCGTTTATATCGATATGCGTTAAAATTGTCAGTTTCCCCCTCAAGCGTCTACAGCGCTTGCCTTGGAGACTGTGAGCGCGACCCCTCCCCCTCCCACTCTGTCTTTCCGAACGTGCCGTGTGCAAAGACGCCTCATTCCCGCCCCCTCACAACACAACAAGCATGGATGATACCCGTAAAGAAAACGAGACGGCGGCGGTAGATGAAATTGTTTCAAAGAGGAGAAACAACGGCTCCATAATGTGGAAATAGTTCGGGTTTAAAAAAAAACAGATGAGCAGCAGCTGCAGGTCATGTAGAGAGTGTAGCAAAACCGTTGCGACTAAAAGTGGAAGCACGACAAATCTGTTCCACCATTTACAGCAGTGGTACAAAGTGCAGCATAAGGAATGCGTAATACTCTGTGGCTGTGCTGCTGCATCACAGGCCGCGACAGTTTCTTCTGCCCCGAAACCAGGGCCGGCGCTCGGCAAATGTGTTGGGGGCGCCCTCTGGTGACGCTCTTAATTAATTAATTAAAATATACGAAACAAGCGAAATGAAACCAAACATGTTCCCAAATGGAACGGAGAAGGGAGGGGGCGGGGGATTGAAGTTACGGCGTACTGAAACTCTCAAGGTGCGGCCACACCAGACGCGTATCTCGCGTACTTCGCGTATGAAATCGCCATTTTTTCCATAGGGAACCATTGGTTTACGCGCGTATTACGCGTATTAAGCAACATTTTACGCGCGTATAGCGCGTATGTGGCGCGTATATTTACGCGCAATACGCGCTATACGCGCGTATATCGCGTACATTTCAAGAGTTCAAAAAATTGAACTTTTTACGCGAAGTACGCGAGATACGCGTCTGACGAGACACGCATTGCCCAATCAGCGTTGAGCTTGACCCGACGTCACTGGCAGAGAGTAGTGAGCTTGGACAGAAGCATACGGCCGACATCTTTCTTTATTCTGTGTGGAAATAGTAACATAGTTACGCCATTAAATGCTTTTATGGAAACATTTCTAGCGAGAAATGTGCATTTTACTTTCATAATGTTCACTCGGTGAATGTGAAGGATGTTTGGTTTGATCTTTATGACGAAGAGGGAACGCTCCGTTCACTTGCATGGACAGAGTCTCTGGTTACTAAGCAACCTCAACGTCTTGGCGGACTATTTCTCTGCTGGGAAACACACCAGACACACCATGTGAAGTTATTTAACCCGATTATTGTTATTTATATCCGAGATTATTTAATCTAACCCGATCTAAACTCTATCACCCAAACACGGCGGTGTTGGGGTTTCCTACCTCGGACTCCAGCGCAGCCACGGCCGACAACTTTCTTTATTCTGGGTGGAAATAGTAACATAGTTACGCCATTAAATGCGTTTATGGAAACATTTTTAGCGAGAAATGTGCATTTTACTTTCGTAATGTTCGCTCGGTGAATGTGAAGGATGTTTGGTTTGATAGTTATGACGAAGAGGGAACGGTCCGTTTACTTGCATGGACATGGACTCATCTAGGCGAGTGACGTATGCGCGTATGGCGCGTATTGCGCGTATTGCGCGTATGTGACCATTTTTGACACAAAATGGTCAAGCAACATTTTACGCGCGTATCTCGCGTAAAAATTACGCGAGATACGCGTCTGGTGTGGCCGCACCATCACCGTAGTACACAGGACAATGCGACGAAGCCAATGCTCTTATTGGTAGCTAATGTGTGTAACCTACAGCTTTATAATGTTCTCTGCATAGGTGATTATTTTGTGAAGAAGGTGAAAAACGTCCCTTTTTTTTTTAACATGTTCATTAAATTCTGTTGAAAATAACGACACAAAATCACATGTTGCAGTCATACTGACCTATGTTTTAATAAAAGTGCTTGCAACATCTCACATGTGGCTTTTGACTTAGAAAAAAAACATCTAACCCACTCTATAGAAAATATCGAGATATATATCGTATATCGCCATTCAGCCAAAAAATATCGGGATATCATATTTTGCCCATATCGTGCAGCCCTAGCGGAATTATGTGAAATTATGTGAAATTTATTATGTTGTCCGGTATGTTGCATAAAAACAAGAGTAAGGTCAATAGTTTCTTTTTAAAATATGCTGTTTCATTTGTCCCGCATGTGTGTTTCAAACGTCCCGACTAGGCGGGGTATTTCAAACAAATGTCAACCTACGTTCAAAGTTAAAAAACAGCTCGATCATCCAACATATGTATTAAATTACACTTGTTACTAAGAGAACACACATGTGAGTTGTTGATCACATGTTGAAATTATTTGTATACATAACGACATCTTTGAAAAAGACGTTTAACTGAAAAGTGTTTCAATCAACCCGGCTCTCCCCTACTTCGGTGAAAGAAACCGGTAATGCGCATCCCTCTTCCTAGCAGCCGTGTGACAGCAGGGATTTTAAGAGCATCCTGCGAGGCCAAATTAAATGTGTGGGCAAAGCAGCCAAAATGCAAAAGCTCCATCAGACCTGCAGCACGTACCATGTAGGCAGCATTGTCAGTGACGATTGCCGGTTCCTTTGCTGATGACCCCCATTCACTTATGGCTTCCGTCAACAAGTCCGCTATATTGCTCCCTGTGTGACTTACGTTCACAGGAGCGGAGCTTACAACGGAAATGATCCATTTAAAAAAAAAAATCGGAATCTAAATTTAATCGAGAACAAGTTAATAGCATTGCATTGATGAATATATATTTTTAACCAGCCCTACTTAATACCCTGAGGTGTTCAGTCTGCTTCCAAAAGTGTGTATTCTGAATGGGTCTGTCCAGGTGAACCGGCTTGGAGGTGCGCCTTCCCATGCCATCCAGTGTTGAGTTGCCGATGGGCATCATGAGTTTCCTTACTCTGATCCTTCCCGGGATCAAAGACGACACATTTTCCAAGGCTTTTGCAGATGATACAGCCCATCGTGGGGAATGTACCATTCTAGCAGGGCTGGACTGGCCATCGGGCGTACCGGGCATTGGCTGGCAGGCCTTTTTGGGCCGACGAGGTTTACTTGAGGTTTACTTTTCCTCATTTTTTTTTTTTTTTCTTTCTTTTTTTTTTAAATGGACCCGGCCCGGCCCAGCCATGTCACACAGCCGAGGGCCGAGGTCCGTTCCTTCCCTCTCGGTCGTGCGGGCTTTCAACTTAACCTGAAAGTTCAATACAACTTTGGCCCAGGCCATAACTCATTATGATTGGTTCTGGGCTGGCCCTGGCCCTATCACACACACAGCAGAGGGCCGAGGTCCCGCCCCTTGGGCCTCGGCTGTCAATCAGTCAATCAGTCACGTCACTAACTGACAGAAAAATGGAGAAGAAACGTAAAGGAGGCGCGGAGAATTTCTCTCTCTCTCTCTCTCTCTCTCTCTCTCTCTCTCTCTCTCTCTCTCTCTCTCTCTCTCTCTCTCTCTCTCTCTCTCTCTCTCATACTTTAGGGTGCCACTTTGACTTACTGTGTCATAATTTGTTGTGTTTTAGTTAGTGTAGGCCTTAGTAAAATAATACATATATTTTGCATTCTTCCTGTTGTTCTGTGTTCTTGCATTTTTTGCTGATTGTGAGACGGTTCAAACTGTACATATTATAAGCATTAGTAATTTCAGAGGGGATTTGACCTAGCTGCAAAGGTCTCTGCAAGTATAGTGAAAGAGTGTATCAATTTTTTAACATGGTTACTCTCTTCCATGTAGGCTACTGCGCTTTATTTTAATTGTTGAAACAGCACAATATGCGGATATATCCTCTGGTATGTTGTGTGCCTCCGCATGTCGTATAAATAATCATAGTGGGCTGCCATGGCCAAAAATGCCAGGGCCATTTTTTGGTCCCAATCCAGCCCTGCATGCTAGGGCCTTGCTGACGTCTTCTCGCCTGACCCTTTTTGCATCTCCACGGGTTATGGTCTCGTCCATGAAGGTCTTGTAGTCTTGGTAATACTGCTCGTTTCTCCTCAGCTTCCTTTCTAGGCATCCGAGACGCTGGATAGCACATCTTATCTGGTAAGTTGGGTCTGTCTTTCTTGAATAGCAGTGGCATTTCATAATGACCATCCTCCTTGAACCTTATGCCCTTTTCCTTCCTTGACAGGAATTTGAGGTCTTCTTGAGATATGTTGCCGTCCTCTGAAGCTCTTTCAACAAAGTCAGATTCCAGCACCTTGAGGATAGCTGCAGTTGAGACACCTTCCTGTATCTGTGTTCTGCAGACGGAGTGCACTTCGCTTGTGAGGTTTGAAAAGGATGGATTACCTGGTATCGCTTGCTTCAGGATGACCTTGAGCATCACTCCAATCGCATCTCCATGATCAAGACATAGGTTGCTGTAGCCAACTACACTCCAGCCCACGTCGGTTCTCAGTGCAAAGGGCTGATTCTTTTTGTCTTTGGAGAAGTGCTTGAGGACAGTTAGCCAACTAGCAAGCCTACGTCGCAGCTTTGGTCTGGAGCTATCTCATCTGCGATGTGTTCCATTCTTTCACCGTCTCAGGTTTGGGAATATGATCTCTGTTTGCAGGTATGAATTCTCTTTTATAGGTCACTGGCTGAACGATTATCTTGTCTGAATAAAATCCTCTTACTTGTAGACCAGTTAGTTTCCTAACTAACTGGTCTACCTGGAACATGACCTGGAGCATCACTCCAATCGCATCTCCATGATCAAGACATAGGTTGCTGTAGCCAACTACACTCCAGCCCACGTCGGTTCTCAGGACAAAGGGCTGATTATTTTTGTCTTTGGAGAAGTGCTTGAGGACAGTTAGCCAACTAGCAAGCCTACGTCGCAGCTTTGGTCTGGAGCTATCTCATCTGCGATGTGTTCCATTCTTTCACCGTCTCAGGTTTGGGAATATGATCTCTGTTTGCAGGTATGAATTCTCTTTTATAGGTCACTGGCTGAGCGATTATCTTGTCTGAATAAAATCCTCTTACTTGTAGACCAGTTAGTTTCCTACAGGACACAAAAGTATTTCTTGCAGCTATTGTGGAGAGCTTCAACTGAATTGAATCTTTCTTCAAGTGTAGAGCCTTTGCAGTGTCGTCCAGGAGAAAGGTTGTGTCACCCTGTGTATCCAGAAGTGCATACACAGGAATTTCCCGATCAGGCTCACTTGTGGCTGACACCCACACTGGGATGATGGTAGGCATTTGAGTGTCTTGAGGACCTGCTGGACATGCTGGACATGCTGGAGGACCCTATTTCATGTTGCCTCACATGAAGTTCTTGTTGCCCTATCCTGTGATCATTCGATCTTGCGTCCATTTGACCTGTTACTTGATGCATCAGGCATTGTTGACATCCTTCCTTCCTTGGTGCGATTATCATGAGGCAAGTCGGGTGTTTTTTCTCACACGTTTTGCAGATCATTCTGTTTTTGCAATTATTTGAGGGGTGGCCAGCCAAAGCACAACATCTTTTCTTGCAAAAAAGGTCAGACTGTTTCATCCATGAATTTATAACATTTGTGAAGACTGTGCCCTGTCCTTTCACAGCACACACGGTTTGTGGCGGTAGCCCTTTCATCTGAATTTGTTGCTAATACCTTTACTCTAGGACCTCTCTTCCTTGGATCCTTACTCTTCTCACTTTCACTTGGTTTTAGAGCATGCAGGGATGTTATCGGGTTGACGAACTGGCTGAGGCTTTGGAACCTTCGACTATGTTCTTCTTCCTCCATGACCTTCCTATTCCATCTTTAGCTCAGCCAGGCTGGAAGTTTAGCAAGCATTTTCTTATTCTCGTTGCAGTCATTATATTAACTCAAGACCCTTAATCTGAGACATGGTGGCCTCACAGCTGCGCAGGAAGTCAGAAAGTTGTCGTAGTTCAAAGCTACCTTTTGGATCTTATTTTGGGCCACGTATTACGCTTGTCTCTGGAGGCTTTGGCAATGAGGAATGGATTGCCATATCTCTCCTGTAAGATGGTCAACGCTGGGTGATCGGCCCACTCTGTGCCTAGCAGGAAATAACTCTCTGGCCTTTTTTGCAACTCCACCCGCATATCTTCGCAGGGAATATATCTTCTCTACACCAGGTATGTTTTATCTGTTTCAGTCTCTGAAATTAAACCTTACAGTCGTTGAATCTGAGTGGATGCCGTTAAATGTTGATGGGCAGGTATAGGAAGATGACTTGCACTGATAAAGTCTGTGAACACTTTCACAAGAGCTGCTGTGCTATCTTCTTGGTTCAGGCGTGGCATAGATAGTGATTTAAGGGTGATGCTTTGACAGGTTACTTTCCTGTTTGACTTCCTTCTTCTCCTCCTTCAGGGGGACATGTTGATGGAGCGGCGCTTCCATTTCTTCATCTGAGCATTCTTCTGAGAGTTTTTAGAGTAGGTCCGGCGAGGATCGTAACGGGTCCACAGTATCATGTCAGTCCACCCATCATCCCGTCAAAGATCCTTTCTGCAGGTTCCACTCGAGAAGTGAGTTATCATTCTTTGCTGTATAGAATTTGGTTGGCGGTGTGTCAGGGAATGACTTCAGTAGTTTGGCTAGCACAACTTTGAAGGGATCCAGTTTATTTATTGTACTGGTGTTCTTCGGCAAGTTGTTCCATAGTCTTGCCGCCTTTACAGCAAAGGAGGTTGCTTAGTGTTTGGCCACAGACCTCTGGGCTTTGTTGTTCAGTGGTGGTACAATAGCCCTTAGCCCCTGTCGGATTAGGTCTTTGACATCATCCAATATCATTTGGGGCAAGGCCGTTTGCTATCTTCAAGTGTGGAGGATAGGAGATCAGAGGATCCAGTTTTTTCAAACGCTCCCTGTAGTCAAGCTCTCCGGAGCTGATTCTTCATGTGTAGTTACATTGGATTCTTTCGATAGCTTCAATGTCGGATATCTTTGACGGGTTACAGACAGGACAACAGTACTCCAGCTTACTCCTTACCATTGTCTTGAAGAGGGTGAGCATCAGAAACTGTGATCTATCCCTAAAGATGATGAGGACCCAGGCTTGGGGGGCGGTAATGTCAATGAAAAGTGTGATGGCCAGGTGGTCGGGATGGAGAGGTCGCTGCTGGAGACATTGTGGATGTGGAGGCCAGTGGAGAAAACCAGGTCTAGGATGTGTCTACGGTTGTGGGTGGGAAAGTTTATGTGAGATGTGTTTAGCAGTTGAGTAACTCCAGAAAGTCCATAGCGTCAATACGGAGGCCGCTCCATTTGCATTCATCTTCTGAGTAGGTGGTGTTGTAGCTGTATGAGTTGAGGACTCTCTTGCTAGGGGCATCTGCACCATTGAGTAGACCTCAAATGACCTTCTTCTTGGTGTGGTCACTCTGAGCTTTCTTTTCTTCCATTTCTCTCTCACTAGAAGGCTAACAGGCTAGCGGCGGATCTAACAGGCTAGAGGCGGAGCTAACAGGCTAGTGGCGGAGCTAACAGGCCAGCGGCGGGGCTAAGAGGCTTGCGGCAGAGCTAATAGGCTAGTGGCGGGGCTAACAGGCTAGCGGCTAACCCTAATCTCAACATTCATCCTTTGTTAGGCAAATAACCATTCACGCTTAATCCATTTTTTAGCGCATCACTCTTCCAAAAGACTGGATCTCAAGTAGTGAGGGGCTCGAACAAAATACCGTTTCATCTCCCCTGTTTCCTCATAACACACTGAAAGAGCCTACAGTGTGAAAGGGTGAATCTGGAGTCTTGCCTGTGTGAAAATGATGATTTTGGAGCTGCATTCAAATTAGGGATGAACGATTTGGGGAAATAATCTAATGGCGATTATTTTGACCAAGTTTGCAATTGGGATTTAATATTTGATTTTTTTGAATTTGTGATTTATTTTGAAGTTCCTTATGTTCTGTATTATTCACGATTCAAGAGCAGTTCATATGCAGTCAACATATAAACTGCTCTTTCCTTTAGGCCACGCCGATGTGCTGAGATGAATTTATATTATAACATCTTTATTAACATCTAAATACATATATTAACATATATTATAACATCTTTATTAACATCAAAATAAATAAAAATCGTACTGATCTCCAGTTAGTAACGTAAAAAAATGTGGCTGTATGAAAAAGTATAGCTTACATTAGTAATGAGTTCATGCAGCAGTTCGTTTGAGCATTGACCACTCAGCGTACCTTTCGAATCCTTAATGATAGTCTTCCACTGCAACTCATTGTGCAGTTCTTGGCCCTTTTCTGTCAGGTTATGAACTCCTCTGCCTCTCTTTGGCTCTTCTGAGGTAGTGGGGTTATCAGCTTCAGTGCCTTCAGTCGTTTGAAAAAAGATCTTGATATTTTACTCGGTTGGGTTTGAATCAAATATTATCTTTAGCTTAGTAATTACCTCAGTACAGTGTAGCTTGCAATATTTTTTAGGAATTTGTTTTCAGCTGTATTTATCTTAAATTACTCTGAGTGATGAACAAATAAACGTACTACCTCTTGCAAAGGTAAGCTACCGACACATTAAACACTTGCTAAGTAACAGCAATACACTTTTAAAATCACAGTAATACAGTTTCTTGATTTAGTGTAACCACCAATAAATGTAAGCTCAATATCAACACAATGTGAGTATCAATGCACTTCAATGAAATTAAATGAGAAAAGGTAGGTAAACATCAACTTGTATGAACATTTTACTAAAGTTTCAGTCTCTTGTGCACATAAGGTCTGTTGGTTGTAATCAACTGTTGTATGAAAGATGCAGAGGGATAGGCCTTTGGATGCCATTGGTTCTGAAAGTATGCCAACTCTTGGTTCAAAACTCAGGGTTGGCTTTCAAATGTTACTCTGGTCTTCTTTATGCTCAGTGGTCCTATTTCACTAAAAATAACAAGCAAGAAATCCAGCAAATTTTAGTGAGATCATGTTTTATTGATGATGAAACTAACACATGTCAGTGATACGCCTCATGCTCATGAAGCTCTGGCCGCTCATGCCCATATCCCTGAAGCTCCTGTACTCTCCGGGCCTCATGTACATCATCCTGCCCTTGTAGTGGGGCTGCTCGTACATCAGCCAGTGGCCGTCCATCACGTGGCAGGACTGGCAGTCGGACATGCGGTAACGATCCTGAATGTTGTCACAGTCGTCCATCATCTCATTGGACTGACCACCGAAGTTCTCCCTCTCGTAGATCTTCATCCTGAACTGGCCTCTGTGCTGTAAGGCAGAGATTCAGAGAAAGAGTTTAAGCTGACTTATTAGCAAACAAAGGCAATTTAACAGTTTAATTTTGTTAGTGTAACAGTTTAACTGTTGGTGAGTTATCTTACAAAGGGGATCATTCTGCAGGACCTGATGTTGTCAAACATCATTCCCATGCTCTGCATGCGGTGCATGTCGTTGTACTCTCCCCTCCTCATGAAGAACTGCTGGCCCATGTAGTTGTTCCTCTCATAGAGCATGAAGCAGCCGCTCTCCACCCTGCAGGACTGGCACCTGCTCATGTAGGAGGACATGTCGGAGCAGTCGCTCATGCACTCATAGGAGCGACCCTGGAAGTTCTTCTCCTCGTAGAAAGTGATCTGAAACAAATAATTTGTCAACCATGGTATATCTTTATAGAACATTGTGCTATAACTTATTGCTAATAACAAGTTTACTACAATATTTAATATACAATATATTTATGTTCTTATATAAACACAAATCAATGGTTTATGTTAATATATCCTTACCTTGCCCATCATGATTGCGGTGGTGGTTTCTCAGGTCTCTCAGAGATCGGTTTGTGAACTGATGGTCTACCTGTGTCAAGCCCCTACATTTATACCTGAACAGACCAAAAGACTGCATGACGGCCCCTATTGTTCAAACTACTGACTCATGACTCTGACTAAATGTATTGTAGAAGCCCATTGAGAAGCTTCCCACATGCTCTTAACAGGGTCCAGCTTATTTAACGTATAGATGGATACTTCACGGAAAAACCTTAAGAGGATTCAAAATGAACTTGGAATTTTTCAATCCGGTCAGCTATTTTAAACTCTGAGAGACAGAGTCAACACATGTAACCATACATTTTTTTTTTTACAATAAAGCTAGCTGAGTAGGGCTGTCTGGTGGGAGCCAGTCTGCCACCTCTCTTTCCTTGGCAGAATCCATGTGGATACTTCCGGCAGAAGAAATTATATCAAATAATGAAACAAATTAACAAAAGGTTGACATTAATATATCATGTATCACCAATAATCTTGTAAAATATATACAGAATATATATCAATTAAAATGCCTCCAAGAGTGTAATTGATTAGATTTCTAAAGCCCTCCCAGAAAAGGCATATGTTGATCTACAAGGCTATGAGGAGGACCCTTGTGAGTCCATCCAGATATTCAAGTTGGTTTTTCTTTGAATTTGTCTGGCCTTAGCCAAACTGATAAAATTACTAAGTGCTGGTCTTGCTCTCTTTATCCATATCTAGTTTGAAGTAAAGCAAAACATATGCTCCTTTGCGAAAAAGCTTTTTTGTTGATTCCTGTTAATCTTTTACCATTATTCTGTCTTAATTGGGATGAACAGTTAAGAGTGCAGAAGATTGTGAAACTTCTTTGGGCCCTGCCATGTTTTTTCTTAATTCGATAGATTGCGGTATTCCTTGGCTATCATCAACAGAATCTCGCTTCCCCAAGTACCGGTTGGAACTATCTTTTTTTTTTTTTTTTGAGGCATTCAATGGGGTCAAGGTCAGAAAGAATGTGCAGAAAGAAACAGTAAAATCAAGGTCAGGATGATCTCACACGTCTAACAGCTCAGTCTGCAAAATGCGTTGCCTCGAGTGTCGCAGCTCCTCGGTCAAAGCCTCTCTAGTGGCTGCTTGTTGGAGTTTACCACTTTGTCAATAGATGTACTTAAAACCAGGAACGGAAATTCCACCAAGAGCCCACATGCTCCGCCAGCAATCGCTGAATGCCGATTGTCCAATCGCATGGCCGAACGCACGCTGCAAGACACGCTCATTTCCATAAAGTTAATTGAAGTTCATCTTTTGTCACCTAATGCAGGACCTCGAGTCTGGCACTTGCCTCCCATTCACTTTGTATTGGACGGGTGCTTTAGGACTTGACGTTAAGCTTTTTAAGCCACTTCTGCGCTCAAGACTAACTTTTTGATTCTACTGGTGCACCTAACCTTTTTTTTTTTGGTGCACCAGCACAAAATTTCATTGCGTCGCCTTTAACAGCATAACGTCACCTTTTTATCGCCCTCTATAACTTTAATTTAACGTGAATGTATTTTAAACAAGAATAATCAGGGCTCCAGACTAACTTTTTTAACTAGGAACACTGTTTTCCCCAGCTAAAAATTGTAAAAGTCAACATGCCAATGTGTTTTTTTTTCACTGTATTACTGATACATATTTTGATAATAGATGCAGAAATAAACAATGTGCGGTTTCAATTTCAGCGTCGCATTTTATTGTGATTCTCATCTATTGCGACTGTTTCCACGTGCGTGCACGTTTACGTTCGACGAGCACGGAAGCGACAGTTTCACGGGAGTGCGCCCGCTTGTCGTGCCGCTTGACGGGAAGCTGCGCCTCTTCTCTGCCCGCTCGCCTCTCCATTGAGAATGCAGCAGGCACGACAAACACCTGCCGTATTAAAAGCCCTTTATGGCACATGAAGGCCTGACCGGGTTCGGGTACCCGGGGGTACTCGACGGGTGATGACCCTCACAATTTGGATGAAACAGATGAAAAATAATGTACTGTGTCGGACACGGGTGCGGGTCGGGATCGGACGCCTGAACAGCGTGGGTCGGACACAGGATTTGCAATTGCAACAAGACTTCTCTGGTGCAGGATAAGTTATTCAGAAGCGACGCGGTAAACTAAAACCGTCAACAGTGAATTATGTGCTTTTTTTGCACCAGGCCAAACACAACATAGTATAAAACCCCGGCGTTCCATCTAATGTGTTTAAAGGTCCCATGGCATGCTACTTTATGAATGCTTTAATATAGATATTAGTGGGCCCCAAACACAGTATTTGAAGACGTTCCCAAAATTCAGCCGTGGTGCAGAATTACAGCCACTACGAGCCAGTCACACATTGAGCTTTCCCCAAACGCGCCATTTCGGTGTCTGTAGCTTTAATGCAAATGAGGAGGAGAGAGGTGGGTCAAGAAGGAGGTTGGGGGTGTGGCCCTTAGCAGCTTGCGGCCACGGTACCATGCGCTCTGTGTACAGTGGATGTGTGCGCCTCCATACGATATTATGAATCACCAACGACTGCGTCGGGTTCTCCGACGTCTCTGGTTCTTCCACGTCCACATCAATCTGAAGTAGACTGAACCACGACATGGAGGAGAAAGGGATTGTTGAGTGCGGTTGTCTCCCGCCCGAGCCGCGCCGCCGAGGGACCACCGCCTCGGCAGCGCTTAGGCACCACCGCCTCCTGCAGCGGGTAGCACCGAGGCGGTGGTCCCTCGGCAGCGGGAAGCAGGGCTCAAGCGGGAGACATTCGGAGGCAAGAATGCCTTTCGCCTCCATGTTGTGGTTCATGTACCTCAGGGTTTCAAAGCCAAAGTTCCTTTCCCCCAATTCCTTCTCAACCATGGCCTAGATAACCCCCACGGTTAACGGTTAAGTGTACAACACTTGCGTTACAGTGTGTGTAATCACACACAGACACACACACACACACACACACACACACACACACACACACACACACACACATACACACACGCACGTGGCACTCGCACGGTCGTATCTCATTGGTGGGCCAAATTCTCTGGGCTGGCAAGGCAGAGAAAGGGGAGGTGGCATCTCCCCTTATTTCGACATACGGGGAAAATTCCAAAACGGCTCGTTTGAGCTTCGTTTTTCGAATGCCTAGTGCTCGTTTTACACCATACAAAATGTCTAGCTACTGGGCTAGGATAGGAAGGCTAGGGATACTCAAATTAATGTTAGAAAAACTCAGAAAGTGACATTTTCATGCCATGGGATCTTTAATTTTCCTTCGGGTGCGGGGCGTGTGTCGATATCAATTTATAGTGGGTCAGGCTGGGTGCGGAATGTATTTGCGCTACTGTCTGAACACGGGTCAATGCGGTTTTAAGTATTAGAGGTGCGGGTTTGCAAAATAAGTCCTGTGCAGGACTCTGGCACTGGCTCACTAGCCGCAAGTCGGAAGAACGAGTCAATAGTTTGCTCACAGAGACGTTTACGCACGCTTGATATCTAATCTCTATGACCCTCCCCCTCTACACATTAGCCGCTAACAGTGGCCATTCCCTATCCTTCTCACACTCATTGGCCTGCTGCAGATTCCGGAATCGTTGACGCGCCCTTCCCCCGTTAAATAAAAAAACAAAAAAGGGCACATTTTCAGTCACACAATCTTACATTTTGGTCGCAGAATGCAACCATTTGGTCACGGTCTGGAGCCCTGATAATGGTGCGTTCCAGGCAACCCTTAACCCGTGTTTTCACAACCTTCTACCTGTGCAAATGCCCTGGAACGGCGGGTAGTTCTCCCCTAAACAACATTGTGCTCCAACACTATTATTTATAATATTAAAACAATTATATATATTTGTATTATCATTTATTTATAGGTGAATATGCTGCAATTTTAATATGCTAACTCCAAATTAAAGAGTCAATCTTTTTACCGATACACCCTAAATATAGGGTACAGATTAATAAAGGCCTGCATGAGACGCATGTTATCCTACCAACAAAAGTAGCAAAATATAAACCTGGTGTGCAAGGATCATGTTTTAAATAAAAAATGTGCTTATTAGATGGAAGACGGATCCGCGCTGTCCTTTAGGACAGATGGGTAGTTTTACATGCAGTGGGTTGTTTAACACGGCTGCCGTTTATTGCGTGTTTAAATTTGTGCGTGTCGTGGGGTCTAGTTTATCGGGGGCTGATGGAACATAAGGCTTAGTATTTTAATGAAAAATAATTCTCTGTTTCAGTTACTGGCGCTCAAGTCGCTCGCAATTTTTACTGTTTCAGCAACGCTGGCACTCAGGTCGCTCGCAATTTTAAACAAACAAGCTAGTGGTGCAACGGATCAACCTTCACGGTTTGGGATGCAAGTGATCCACGGATCGGCTCACTATGCAAAAAAATAAAAGTTGTGCGTTCACGTGCTCGTCGATGTTTAAAGGACAATTCCGGTACTTGGCACATTGAGCCCCCTTTCTGGTTTGTGTAGCCCTGTACAAAAGCATATAAGTTACAGAGCATAAAAAATAATTTACAGTAGGAATAATATGTGTTTTAAAAAGGTTTATGAATAGAGTTCATAATAGTTAAAAATGGTTAAAATGTGTGCTGGTTAAAAGCATAAATATAAAATGTAGTTTATTAAGACTATTTACAGTTAAAAGATAAATTCATGTAAAGGTCTTTAAGTTCATTAAGTCTGTAAAACATCTGTGATCCGAGAGAAAAGTAGAGAAGAAGAAGAAGCGTGTGTGTAAACATCTGTAAACATGATTTTGTGTTCTATTTTATCTTCTTCATAATTTTCACCAACACATTTTCAAAGTTCAAACAATTTTACCAGCGCATTTGCAGAGTTTCAAATCTGGCACTGTTCTAACAGTGTATTTCATTGTTGCCCGGTTTTGAAACCTTGTAAATGGGATTCTGCAAACAGGTGTTCATACATTGAGAAATACGTTTTGAAAGGTTGAATATTTAGTTTTAAAAACTTGTAAACTGAACTGACTTTTCAGCACTGACTTTTCAGAGATTTGACCACACAGGCGCAAGCTTCGAGTCACGTGAATATTGGCAGTGTTCTGACGCTGTCATGCCAAATTTGTACTGGCTGCCAAATTTGTACCGGGAGCGTCATCCATACGTAATCCATTCCAAACCTGCCTGGCAACAGATGATCGCGTCGTCCGTTGCCTGGCAACGGACGATCGCGTCGAACTACGTGAAAGGTTCACGGACATTCGCGAACCTTCTATCTAGCGATCCATTATCTGTATTGTGCTATTTCGTCCTTGACCTGCTTTAAACACTCAGTTTACTTGCTAAATTTGATTAAACAATTAAATACAATACAAATATAAAGTAAAAACAAGTGTTATCTAGCGATCCGTTTTCTGTATTATGTTATTTCGTCTTTGGCAACATGAGCGCGAATGTTTTTTGAAACCCGCTTTAAACACTCAGTTTACTAGCTAAATATGATTAAACAATTAAATACAATACAAATATAAAGTAAAAACAAGTGTTTTTACTTTATATTTGGACGACGCGATCATCTGTTGCCAGGCAGGTTTGGATGGATACGTATGGATGACGCGCCCGGTACAAATTTGGCAGCCGGTACAAATTTGGCATGACAACGCCACTCGTTTTGAAACTCCTGACAGTCTAATCTGAAAAAAAAATAAACGTTCCTGGGGGCGGGACCATTTAGCTCTAAACCTATTGGTTGCTCTCGGCTGACGTACATTCCAATCACATGTGCCGTTCACCGGGCTGTGCGTGATTGACAGTGCTCTGCCGATGACACGAATAACAAGCGACTTTCGCGGTTGATTTTGATTTCCATTTTCTGGAACCATGGCTGTTTCCCAAAGTGAAGGCTGCAGCCTTGCTAGGACGCGTCCTTGCTAGTCGCGTCCTATGGAGATGAGACTATGGTTCCAGAAAATGGAAATCAAAATCAACCGAGAAAGTCGCTTGTTATTCGTGTCATCGGCAGAGCACTGTCAATCACGCACAGCCCGGTGAAAGGCACATGTGATTGGAATGTACGTCAGCCGAGAGCAACCAATAGGTTTAGAGCTAAATGGTCCCGCCCCCAGGAACGTTTTTTTTTTTTTCAGATTCGACTGTCAGGAGTTTCAAAACGAGTGGCGTCAAAACACTGCCAATATTCACGTGATTCAAAGCTTGCGCCTGTGTGGTCAAATCTCTGAAAAGTCAGTGCTGAAAAGTCAGTTCTGAAAAAATACGTTGCAATGTCATAAACGTACACCTTTACAAGTTTTTAAAACTAAATATTCAACCTTTCAAAACGTATTTCTCAATGTATGAACACCTGTTTGCAGAATCCCATTTACAAGGTTTCAAAACCGGGCAACAATGAAATACACTGTTAGAACAGTGCCAGATTTGAAACTCTGCAAATGCGCTGGTGAAATTGTTTGAACTTTGAAAATGTGTTGGTGACAATGATGAAGAAGATAAAATAGAACACAAAATCATGTTTACAGATGTTTGAATTTTAGTTTTATTTTTTTTCAGGTTATAATCTCTTTTTTCAGTGTTGCAAAACCTTTTTTACAAGGTGTTGAGTTTTCAAACCCAGACTTACAAGCCTTTGAAACTTTTTTTTTCAGGTTTGAATTATGGCAGGAAACTACGGAAGAGGATTAGGGCCACACATGTAAAAAAAAATTAAGTTCTGACTTTATTCTCAGAATTCTGAGAAAAAAGTCAGAATTCTGACTTTAATCTCAGAATTCTGAGAATAAAGTCAGAATTCTGACATTAATCTCAGAATTCTGACATTAATCTCAGAATTCTGAGATAAAAAGTCAGAATTCTGACATTAATCTCAGAATTCTGAGATTAAAGTCAGAATTCTGACTTTAATCTCAGAATTCTGAGATAAAAAGTCAGAATTCTGACATTAATCTCAGAATTCTGAGATTAAAGTCAGAATTCTGACTTTAATCTCAGAATTCTGAGAAAAAGGTCAGAATTCTGACATTAATCTCAGAATTCTGAGAAAAAAGTCAGAATTCTGACTTTAAAGTCAGAACTACGGGTATCTGTAAGGACCAACCTCCGTGGGAGAGACACTTTGCTTTATGCAGTAGGAGGAAACCTATGGAAGTCCAAGAAAGCCACAATCCGGCCCTAGAATGGCGCGGTAAAAGTGCACGTCCCATAGCCAACTCACCAAGCTCACCAAGTCCAGTATTCAGAATTCAAAGCATTTATTCACAAATACGTTCTATTTTTTTGACAAGCGGAGCCGACAGTCCTGTGCAAGTATGCACATTAGCCATGTGCGCCAAACAGAAGATAGACGCAATGTATAGAACTGATTGTTGTGCATTGTTGTGGATATGTAGGCTGGTTAGTTGTGGTTGTTTGTGGTCTTAGTGAAACAGCTTTGCCTTGGAGTTGGAGAAGTTGGAGTGATTGTGTGAATGTGCGAAAGAGAGCGCACCTGCCGTGGTGATGTTGGGCTTGTTGTTGGCTTATATGTGATCAATGATGTATCTGTCTGATCGTATTAGCTGTAGATGGATGGTTAAATAATGTCACAAGAACGGTCATACTGCAGGCTCTTATTTGCAAATGCACTGATTGTGTGCCTGTCTCCGATATGCTATATACCTGGCATTTATTCAGTTCATGTTCTTCTGAGTGCGCAAGAACTGTGCCAATTATTGTCGTGTTTGCATTGTAATGCACAACTTTGCCCCTCCCTGTTATAAAATAACGTGCATCCCAACAACTTTAGCCAATGCAGGCTCCTATTGCTATACCAGTGTGTTTAACGTGTGTGCGTGTGTGTGTCTGTGTGTGTGTGTGTGCGTGTGTGTGTGTGTGTGTTGTCATGTAGGCTATAGATATAGATTTATTGTCTTGGCTTGCTTGCATCCATGAAATATTGTAATGTTATGGCCTAGCTGGCTACTGCATATCGAGAACAATCTGGGGATGAGGGCATCCCCGAATATTGACGGGTATTTCGAACACTGCCATCTCAATATATAGCCTAACATATACAAATATATCAGTGTACTAGACACAAATGTATTTTCCACTAGCTAGTGGTGGTCATTACATTGTAGTGAAACTAGTAAAGACAACACAGCTTTATGTTACGGCGAAACATGGAGGCACTGCAGCTCTAGTCTCGACAATGCGTTACTTTAGTCTGGTATTTTTCTTCACTGATTGGTTAGACAGCCTTCAAACTTAGTGGTCAAGCAAAGAAGAGGGAGGGCTCGTTCTGCATACCTAATAGCCGGAGTGAATAACTAATAGCCGGAGTTAATAACTAATAGCCGGAGTGAATGACTAATAGCCGCGGCTATTAGTCATTCAAAACCGTACGGAATTCTTGCCAAACCGCACAGGTTTTGCACTTTTACCGCGCCATTCTAGGGCCGGATTGTGGCCTTCTTGTCTTTCCATAGGTTTCCTCCTACTGCATAAAGCAAAGTGTCTCTCCCACGGAGGTTGGTCCTTACAGATACCCGTAGTTCTGACTTTAAAGTCAGAATTCTGACTTTTTTCTCAGAATTCTGAGATTAATGTCAGAATTCTGACTTTAATCTCAGAATTCTGAGAAAAAAGTCAGAATTCTGAGATTAAAGTCAGAATTCTGACTTTTTTTCCTCGGAATTCTGAGATTAATGTCAGAATTCTGACTTTATTCTCAGAATTCTGAGATTAAAGTCAGAATTCTGACTTTTTTCTCAGAATTCTGAGAATAAAGTCAGAACATAATTTTTTTTTACATGTGTGGCCCTAATCCTCTTCCGTAGGAAACTGACTCCATACACGAGCCAATCAGAGTAAAGTCACTGTGTAAGTGGCGGGATTAGTGGCGCAGGTTAGTGTGGGGAGTAGTGAGGAGAGAAACAGACCTATCGATCTGAGAGTTAAAGGGAGGAGGCATCGCGGTGTGGGGAGCATTTAAGTTTTATCGTGGAGGTCGACAACTCGTGGTCCTGATATAAACTTGTGTGTGACTTGCAAGAGGTGAATATATGTATGCCTGTATTTTGTGTTATATCTAACTGTTATAGTGAAAAGAGACTGGACGTGTAACACAAGGTTAGCGACGTGCTCGCTAGCGGTAGCATTCGGTGCTATTGTGTCTGCATATCGTAGCTTTAACATTGTGACATTTCTGAAGCTAAAGCAAAGCTAATTCGACATGAGATAGCGTTTGATATTGCAGCTCAATTCGGATAATATGCTTTAAGGAGACGGACGTTGGAGAGGGAGAGAGACGGGTTTCGAACCGATGGCCCGGCTGTGCTGTGGTTTTCTTCCTTGTGACTTCGCCACCGTGCCATTGCCCGCTCGTGTGTTTGATTTGTGACCGCCAAGGCGCCAACGCCATTGCCATTATCATCGTGAGACTCATCACCCCCCCTCCTACCTCTACTAACAACACCCTGGATTCGTGAGTACTAACATACAGATGCACGTGCTTTTATTTTGTGCTCAGCTCTTGAATGAGGCGGCCATTACCGTTTTCAGGCCCCACAGCGCACAAGCTTCAATAAACAGGCCTGCAACGCTTTCAAATCTTATTTAATGTTGAGTTCATATGAATGTGTGTGTGGGACCACAGGTAAACCATTGAGTTTGGGAGTTCTTGTAAATTACTATTTGAAGGTACCTTAACAATTCTAAAAGGGATTATATTTATTTTCAAGTTTATTTTGAAAATCTTTTATTTCATTTATTCATTTGATGAATAAATACCTGTTAAGGGATTTTTGCATTTAAAGTACAGTTGTGGTGGTCATTATTAAAATAGCAAACATTTTTAAGGGTACACAAAGTTGTAGTTTACTACAACGAGCCCAGGCCCAGTCCCATTGTATTAACCACTCTAGCTTATTTTAACTACATGGGACCTGGGTTACTTTTGTCCAAGATGAAATATAGTGGTTGACACTGAAATGTTGACTATTGGTCCTGTCTCGGGTATTTGGCGAATTTTGAATCACATCAAATGTAGGCCTATTCATTTTAGGGCTGTCAAAATTGCTCAAAAATGACATTCGAATGTTCGTTTGGAAAAAAATCACGAATTCGAACTATTCGAATACGTTCGAATAGTTCGTATTCGAATAGCTTGTGTTCGAATAGCTCGTGTTCGAATAGGCCGTGTTCGAATGTGGCAGCGGGCTTCAGAAAAGAATCGAGCCGGGGCTGTTTGGCCGTTGGTCCGCTCTCAAGCTCACCCGGGTGCGCCGTGGACAGATGTGCCCGCATGTTGCTGGTTGTCGAGTGGTAGGCCAATTCAACTTTGCACAGCTTGCAAATAACCTTATGCCTTGGCTCAACAATTTTTCCCCGCTGAGCCCAAAAGCCAAAAAACCTCCACACGGTACTTGTAAGGTTGCGGGGGGTTATGATCTCCCTCCCCGACTCTGATGCAGCCGCGACGTGTTCTGTATTTTCAGCCATTTTTCATCTGATAACGGTTTTTCACATATAATCATGACGTAGCTGTTTTTGTTTTTTGCGTTGCTGTGATTTGTTTACATTTCCCGGGTATGTGTGCGTACAGTACGTACAGTATCAGATCACGTACAGTACGTACAGTAACTACAGTTACAGATTACACTGTACAGTCATTACGTAGCTATGTTCTGTGTTTGTGCTGCAGTGGTTTATTGAAACTTCCCGCGCACATGCACGTACAGTAGTAGCCTATCAGATTACGCTGTAGGCCTACAGTAGCCTATCAGATTACTTTGTACAGTATGTGTTCTATGTTTGCCGTCTCGTTGAGTGCTGGTGGGCGGCGGCTTCCTGCTGGGCATTTCCTTAGTTTAAAACGAGGGACATCGCGAACAGACAGAGGCTCATTCACAAAGCAGTTAGGCGCCTGTACCGCGGGAGTGTTTTTTCACATTCGAATATTATGAGGGACATCGCGAACAGACAGAGGCTCACTCACAAAGCAGATAGGCGCTTGTCTAACCGAGCGTTGGCACTTAGATATTTATATAACAAGAATGACACAAACGTGGAAGGGAAAATAGTCTCGTTTACTTAGTACATATCAGAAGTCACCCAGTCACAGCGTGAGAGCTGGACTACCTATATCCAAGTACGAAAACCCCGAGGGGATAAAATACATTCGCTCTTCACAATACTAGTCTGTTACACTTGTACCGCGGGAGTGTTTTTTCACATTCGAATATTATGAGGGACATCGCGAACAGACAGAGGCTCATTGTTACGGCCTCCAAACAACTGAATAAGATACCCAGTGGCTCGAATTGGAGACCCCAACATAAAGGAAGGACACCATGAAATAAGATGTTTTAACGGGTTTTATTAACCAAATGAAACCATAGCTGAAATGCAGTATGAATACTTTGCCAAATAAAGAAGTCTGCAAACTAGGGCTGTAACGATACGCGTATCAAACCGAAAATCTCGATACTCAAAGCCACGATCCTGTCTCGCGGTGTGAGAAGGCAGAAGCGCGATACGCCCTTTCTAACTCTGCGGTCAAATTGTCAGATTGAAATTTGCTAATAATTTGTCTAGATAATAGTCTGCTGACAGCGCCCCCTCCTATCGATGCCGTAAGTATGCGACTGCAATCCTCCGTGGCTACGGAGGATCGCATTTCTCCACTGCCGTCGAAGTGCTCATATGCGATATGAACGACATTTATCCAGAGGGGGCCTGTGTGATCCTGTCTCTAGTGTTTTGTGTGATTTGACTGGCAGTTTGTCTGCTTATAGGTCGGAATGAAGCGGCCACCGATTATTGACAGGATGGGTACTTTATTCTACCGGACTCGTTCGCTTTTTCACTAGACACACGCGCTACCGCTCGCTCTCCTCGCTCGTCCACTCACTCGCTGACGTCACTCACACACGCATACGCACATTGCCATTCTGGCGCATACACATATGCTACTCGTAACGCCTCGTTATTGCGACGTTCATGACCTTCAGGTTTTTCTCCATCTATTGAAAGTTAGGCTATTAAACATGTTGCATTCTATACGGCCTGATTATGTCATTATTTAAGCTACATAGCCTAATAAGTAGTGCTAATAAGGATATTTGACTAAACCAACCAAACAGTTGAAAAAAGCATCCTCCCACACGTTATTTCTTTATTCATTTAGCTATACTTTAATAGTATTCTTTTTGTTCAAATCTGTTCAGTGTTCCAAATTATTTGTTATTAAATGTTACATTAAGTTAATTGGTATATAAGTGTTGTTTAAATAAAATGCTTTTTAAATTTCAAAAAATCGTGGGATGTATCGAACCGTGGGTCAAAAATCGTGATACAAACCGAATCGTGAGTTCGTGTATCGTTACAGCCCTACTGCAAACCAAAAGGGACCTGGGGATGCCGGACCAACTCAGCAAAATGGAGGGGGGACCAGGCCACCCCCTATAGGGACGTCGAGGCTGGCCCCCCTCCCTGCCTGACAAAACCAAATCATAAACTAAGAACTAAACGGAAAAGTAGGACCGCCGGCCATCCCCAGGCCTAGGTCAAAGATTACAGAAAGAAAAGGCTATTTAACAACTCTCACTGTGGGACAAAAGGTGTTGCCGGGTCTGTGTCCCAAGCAACTGACTTTGCTGGCTTTATACAGCAGGCTGGTAATTGGGCGGTAGCGATCTCAGATTTGCTGCAGGTGTGTCAGCCTGAGTGCCAGCCTGATGAGAAAGCAAAGACATGGGGGTTTAGGCACAGCACAGTGATTGAATGTGAGTGAGTCATGGCCACACGCAACACTCATTCACAAAGCAAATGGAGGCGCTTGTACCGCGGGAGTGTTTTTTCACATTCAAATATTAATTTTCACGTTCGAATTCGCGTTTTTGGATACATTTCGAACGAATATTCGAACTTCGAATATTCGTTGACAGCCCTAATTCATTTATTTATTGAATTATAATAACTTATTCAAATAAAAAACGTAACAAATATGGTTGCAAAGCTGTCAAACCAGCTAGCCCAACAGAAGAAACCCTAGGGCCTCAAAATTAATCAATTAATGTATTCATATAGGGCCTACTACAGCAATCAGAATAGTAATCTATTTTTATTGATTTTTGGGGAGTATTTCAAACTATTAATTGCATCCCGATTCAATATAATGAAAAATGATCTGCAACTAATCACCTGTAGTAGGTAACAGCCCACCATTGGTAACTACTACAGCAATCAGAATGACAAAATGTATTTTTGTAGATTTTTGGTGAATATTTAAAACTATTAAAGGTCCCATGGCATGAAAATCTCACTTTATGTGATTTTCTAACATAAATATGAGTTCCCCTAGCCTGCCTATGATCCCCAATGGCTAAAACCTGCTTTCGGTGTAAACCGAGCACTAGGTATCCTGATCGCCTTTGAAAAAATAGAAGCTCAACGGCGCTGATTTGGAATGTGGCCCCATATGTTGTCATAAGGGGCCAAGCTACATCCCCTCTGCCATGCCCGCCCAGAGAATTTGGCCCGACAATGAGTTATTTGGATAACTGTTCTGCTGTTTGTGTAATGGCGCATAACACGTTGGTTCACTGACGTCTCTCATATTTCCAAAACGAGACTGTAGTGGGGGCAGTGTTTCCGCTAGAAGAAATTGGTGCCGGTCATATGACCGGGAAGGTTTCATTTTACCAGTCAAATTGGAAAAAAATCTGTCAGATATAATGTCCGTGTTTATTGCACTTAAAAAAAAAGTGCAGACGAACAAATATAATCTAGTGCAAGGCAAAGCATAAATAATAATAGCCTAAAACAATACAAAGTAGGCTACCAACAGTAAAACAAACTGGCGCGTAACATTATAAAATGCAGACTGTAATGAAAATAATTAAATTAAAATCATTAAACTACAGTGTAACAAGAGACGGGAGTATTTTAAAATGGATAAGAAACAGTGAATTGCCGGCCGTGACATGAACTAGGCCTACAGCATAAAATAAATAAAAACGATATTTTACTTCTTTCGATATTCGGCAGCTGTGAAGCGTGCCGCTGCTGAATTAAAGTCAAATGTATCGAGAGTGTCTCTGCTGCTTGCAATGCGCATAAGCCTTGTGACTCTTCCTTCCCCAAGGCGGCTTCGCTGAGCAGTCTTTATGCGGTTCTGCAGGGAGAAGCCTCTCTCCGCTGGCACACTGGAGACGGGGATAACGCAGGCTACCTTTGCCAGTTTGACCCACTCTGGGAAGATTTCCACGTAATCTCTTATGAGCATCTCGCAGGCCAATGAAAAATGCAAACTGCGGAGGGCTGTCAACATTGGGATGGCATCGATGAATGTGGTGGCTGTTGCTGAATCGTCCTCGCTTGCAATGTCTTGGCCAAAATGACCCGTTATGGTTTGGATTGCTGGTTCTGCATTCTCCCGAAGTGCTGAGAGAACGGAGGGACAATCAGTCTGTGTTTTTTTATTTTTAGCCAATAAACTAATATTCCTTGGTTATTCCTCTGTCTCCAACGTTCATGTAACACTGTACAAATCAGTTTTGTTAGGCCTACATTAGCCTACTGTCTCGCGTTTCCTTATTGTCTGTCAGCAGCCTATTATGGCAACACGGACGATTTTTACCACGATTTTGACGGTTACAGCATGGCCTAAAGCAGTGGTTCCCAACCTTTTTTCCTTGAGGACCCCCCTGCCAGGGTCCAAGACAAGCAAGGCCCCCCCAACCCTAACTCCGACCCACATACACACAATAAAAGAATAGTGATTAATTACAAACTTTTATTTGCAAAAATAAACAGCAGTTGTAGGCTTTTGTTCTTATTCTCCTGCTTTTACACTGTACACACACACACACACACACACACACACACACACACACACACACACACACACACACACACACACACACACACACAGTGTATAAAAATATGAACAGAAATTATAACTGCAAGGACATTTAACTATCTCTTTTCCTTTAACAACTGACAGGTGAGTGGACACACACACCTTCTTACATAGGAAATATACTTTCAGTAGTGTTTAAGCACTTTGGCTTATACATATAGCTCTGTCCCAGATCTCATTCAGACAACAAAACAGGGGTAGTCTTTTGATATTCACATGCACATCATGTCAGTGAAGGTTGACACAGCTATACACGTTTATGTGTAATAATTACAAGAACAGTAAACATCAATAACAGTAATCAAGTTATTCCTTATGTTTTTTTTACTCTGTGACAGTTAATTCATTCATAAACTAATGGCTACCTCGGACTTGCATACCTTTGACCAGGGATGCGATGTCAGGTGTGATGGTTGTGACAGCCAGTCTAAAGTCCTGGTGGGTATACCATGAACCTCGCTGAACATACCCAGGCTTTCTTAGGAAAACCTGGCTCGACAGAGCCGCAACTCGCAATCAGAGTTAAATGGTACCAAGAAGCTCACTTTAGATTCAATTAGTTGAACCAGGTTTTCCGCTTTAGGTTCAGTGCGCGTTCACTTGAAAGGGGCGTTTTTTGCGTCATTTTTCTCACCTTTACGATAGATCAAGCAGTCTACAGTGTTTCCCGCAGAATTTTTTCAGCAGCGGTGGTGTGGTCCCCGAAGCCCTCTTGGGGGTTCCGGGGGCATGGTCCCCCGGCCGAATTTTTTTGTACCCTTTACATTGGAATGCATGAATCTGGTGCACTTTGAGAGGAGAATATGTACTTAAATCCTATTCAAACAGTCCTGTGTATTACTGTAGATGGGATTATTGGTGTTGTAACTTTGCCTTTTGTGTCTTCATTTACAGATTTTTATATTTTTGTATAGTAATATTTAAACAAAAAATGCCACAACGCAAATATAATTTGCACAATTTATTTACAGATTTTTGCCTAATGCTTAAACACTAAACATGGTTGCTATGCCCAAAGCATAACTGTTTTTTTACGTAAGACCAGGGGCGCTGCCAGGAATTTTGGGCCCTATGAAAGATTCTAATTTTGGGCCCCCCCCCAACATCTATCGACTGTTTTGGTAAACATGGCCCAGCATCACAATAGCACTTCAGTTAGACTTTTCGTTGCCCCTTCATGGAGTATGGGTTTGTGTGACTTTAAATAAGGGTATGAACTTACTTATTAAACGTATTTCATTCAGTTAGTGACATCATGTAATTCAAGTAATAAACTAAGTATTTATAGCCTACTGTCTTTTAGGCAGCAGTCTTATACATATTGTCCAATAGCTGCTTAAACACAATTTTACAACAATGTCCTTCTCGGATGCTAAAATTGGACTTGACCCAGTTTAGTTTCAACACATCAACTTTTCAGCAAATCCAAACACACTGTTTTCCACACAACACAAATACCTATGGAAATCCAATGGAATTCTGTGTTGAAAAGAAAGCTGTGTGTACAGATTCACAAAGACAGAAATTTGATTGTTATGCTAAAATTGTCTGTAAGCAGCTTGAAACTGTACTACAATTGTCAGTTTGATTATTGGTTACCCATTCATGTAGTTAGTGACCTTGCTTTGTAATTGAGAGTACATTACAATGTTAAACCAGTACATGGCAGCATAAGCCTGTGTATGCTTCACAGCCAGAGCCCCAAGGAACCATAAGAGTACTCACAATTTCATACCTTGTATAACTGCAATAGTCTTTTCAGAAGACATGATGCACTGCAAAAAAATACAGTTTCTGCTTACTTTTAACAAAGATTTATTATGCAAGTAAAATTTCAAATATCCATAAATAGTACATAAAAAAAGATACATTAAAATGATAGACTCTTATAGGAACTGAATTAACATTACAATTGCTTGACATCAACACAAATATTTACACTTCAGCTTCAAACAATATGAAAAAAAATCTCAATTTACACTGTTCATGAATAAAAAGTTTAATTGCTGAAGTCTAAAGTGCAAAAAATAGCTCCAAGCAACAATCAAAATGTAAACAAAGAACAGAATTTACAGTGCAATTGCATACAATATCAATGGATCCACATTGTAGACATAAATAAAAATATACACTACTGCACATTTTCAAACAATATGAAGAAATCTTTATGTAAACTGTTCTTATAGAGCAGTAAAGACTTAAATTCCAAAGTCTAGACGCCGAGCCTTCTTGGTTGCAAAGTCACAAATCAAATCTTTGAAATCGAGTGAGCGAGCCAACTCACTTTCAATTGAAAGTATTGCAAGGCTATTCAACCTCTCTTGCACCATGGTCGACCTGAGGTAGCTCTTGATCAGTTTAAGTTTACTGAATGCCCTTTCCCCACCTGCAACTGTAACGGGCAGAGTGCAAAAAATCCTTATAGCTGTGCAAACCTCTCCAAAAATGCTATGCAGCTGCATTTTATAAATTGCATTGAGCAGATCAATACCAGAGCAATCAGATGGGAAAGTGGCAGAAAATACATCATTTAGATGCCTGATTTCACTCTCAAACTGAGGTGTGAGGTCCTTGTTGTATTTGTGTATTAGTGGCCGGCACACAGCAGCAACATCACTCTCCCTCAACTTTCCAACTTTAATGATGGCAGCAAATTCCTCAACAATATTTGCTGTGCTTTGGAATCTTGTGTCCAAGTCACTAATTATGTGATCCATGGCACAGTAGAAGATAGTGTTTCGGAATGTGTCTGCCGGATTGCCCTGAACGTTTTCTTCTGTGCGTGCCTCATCAAAAAACCTTTTTGAAATGGGGAGGTATCCCCAGTTCAGTGGCAATGAGTGTTGCCTCAGCGAGGAGGGAATCCCACTCATTTCTGAGATTCTGCATTTCAACTTTGAGGGACTTTATATTGGCTGCCTCCACCTCCAGAGAAATTTTCCCTGACTGCAGTATCACATTTCTTCGGTCAATTGCATGCAAAACTTTCACCCAAATCGTGAGGAGCACAATGGCATCAAATGTCATGAAATACTTTTGCAGACCTACAGCTTCTGCCCTGGCATCATGGGTTAGGCTGCATGTAATAAGTATTTTACCAAGGGCCTCAATGACACTTGGTAAGTGTTTGGCAATGGGCTTCACTGCATCAATTCTCGCACTCCAGCGAGTGTCAGACAAGCTGTGGACAGAGCAGCCAGTAGCTTGCTTATATATGGCCCATCTATGTGGACTGGCACTTACAAATCTGTAAAGACAGTTGATGAAGCCAAAAAAAGTTGACACTTCTTCGCTTGATCCTGCAGCATGTACCCCAGTGAGATTCAAAGTATGGGAAGCACAAGGTGAAAACGTGGCCAGATTGTTGGTCTTGAGTATTTGGGCTTGTACACCTTTAACTTTCCCAGACATATTTGCGCCATTGTCATAGCCTTGTCCCCTGCAATCACTGATATCTATGCCTAGTTCCTTAAGCATATTCTCTATCATTCCAGCTATTTCACTCCCAGTTTTTTTGTGAAATTGTTTAAATTCGGTAAACCTTTCGGTTATCTGCCATTCATTTTCATTCTCATTGTAGTGGACATATCTAACTAGCAGAACATTTTGCTCTGCATGAGAAATGTCAGGTGTGGCATCACAAATAATACTGTAGTAAATGGCATCCTCCCTTTCTTTCAGAATATATTTCAAGACCCTTTTTGCACAAAGCTGAATGAACTCATTTTGAGAGTCCGAAGACAAATAATGAGCAAGTCTGCTCCCTTTGGTATTGTTCCTGACTTTGTCGAGGTGGTCCTTTTAAAAGGGGGTCATAATGGGACATCAATTCCAATGTCCCCAAGTAATTACCATTGTGGACATCCCCTAATGTTTGTGTTTTGCCCCGAAAAGGCAAATTCCTGGATGCCAAGTGCAGCGTTGCATCTAAGAGGCGTGTCAAAAGAGCTACACTTTTCTCGATTTCTGACAGCATCTGGCTCTGTATGTGGTGGTCTACACCTTTTGCAGCATTAATAGAGCACTGTAGATTTTTCCATTTTAGATAACAATCTCTGTGTGCCCTATTGTTCTCATGGCTTGGTAATTTGTTATACATGCGACGCCATTTCACATCACACATTTTGTATCCACATCCACCCAGTGCGCTTTGAGAGGGCTTTTTTACCTCAGAGGCAAAAAGGACACAAGGAATGCAGAACAGTGCATTTACACTTTCACTGTAAATTAGCCAATCCCTTTTTGTCTTTTCCCTGCCATTTGCTGCCTTTGTGTACCTCAGGTACTCTGGAAAAGCTTTCCCTTCAGAGTCTTTTGGAAATGGCTTTGACTCTGTAGTAGCCAATTTCCTGAGAATACCAGTTCTGTCACTGTCCATGAGCTTTGCTGGCCACAACCCTGGATCAATTGACAGTAGATCCTCGCTTTCAGACTGGCAAACGTCCATTAACCCTGCCCCCTCCTGCTCTTCCTTACTCTGTGTTGCGCTGTCATCTGCACTGCTGGTACTGTTGTCCTCATCATGGTCTGATGAGGGGCTTGGCTCTGTATCAGTGATTTAAATGGAATGTCGGTTAGTGATGCATGGACGTTAATAAGCTAACACATGGTAATGTTAAATGTATGCAGGTTACAGTTATGCATGCAAGTTAGGTGTAATTCAAATTAACTCCATGATTTATAGTTTAAAAAGTGTCACCCTTAAAAGAAGGGAAACATCTTATTGTGAATAAATATGAAAGTGACATTGTAATCTGTGCCATTTCCTCACCATCTGAACCGCTGGTCCTCGTCCTGTCCTCCTGCACTTCGGCACTGGTTTCTGGACTAGACGCTGCAACATCATGGCCTGATGTGGGGGCTGGCTCTGTATCAGGGATGTGGTTTTAAGATGGGATTTAGTTAAATGCATGGCACATTTAGATGCATGCAGGCAATGAGTTACAATAATGAATATGCAAGTTATATGCATTCAAATTAACGACATTCTTAATAGCTTTAAAAGTATAACCCTGTGAATAAATATGAAAAGTGACATGGTCCTCTGACATGGTCACCTTCTGCACTGCTGGTCCCTGTCCTGTCCTTCTGCACTTCAACATTGGTGTTTGGAGGAACATGGCATGATGAGGGGCCTGGCTCTGCATCAGGGATGATGCATGCAAGATAGTAAATAGGTTAATGCAGGAAAAGGTTAGAAGAATGCAGGTTTCAATTAGCCTATACATGGAAATTAGTTGGATGCATTTCGTTAACTCACACTCACTGGCCTTACAAGTAACAAGAGTTACAGTAAAAGAAAGAAAAACATTCTATGTTTTCTCGAACCTAACGACTGACCGTTATTAGCAATACTGAAATATGATCTAGCCTATAAGGCACCCTCATTCAAAACTTTTATCCTAAAGCAACTAACATCCTACCAAACTAATGTTGCTTACCTCCTTCTCCGAAATGGGATCCAGTCGTGGTGGCCGTGGGCGGATCTTGTCCTCCTCCTGAAGTTGAAAATGCACATATTTAAGCCATAGCTATAATGTGGAAACCCCAGTCGATAATGTAACACATTTCTGAGCACATAATATAATAACATATTGCCTATAATGTTACAACGTATAACAATTAGGTTCAGCTATAACGTAATGAAGCAAGCATAATAATTTTCTCTTGACGTTATGAAGCAAGCATCTTTTGCCCGCCAACGGAGCTTCATGCCAATTCATTTTCAACCACGGCCGAGATAACAGACACCACCCCGTTAGGTTCTTTTGAAAAAAATATTTTGTATTAAAAGACGTTTATCACGGACGTTCGTCCACATTTGCCGTTTGTTCGCTGTGACAATAAAGGTGGAGTTTTTAAATAGGAAACTATGCTAACTAGCATGCTCTCTTGGAGGCTAATCCAAGAATTCTGCTTGTTAGCCTACCATTTGATAGAGTTTGAAAACGCAAGGTCATTGAGTGAGCATACCTTCTTTCTTGGCGAAAAATTTAGTGACCAGTTGCCTGCCACTTTTGGCCCTCTCCTCTTTCTCCCGTCTTTCCTTCAGTTTTTGCCAACCTGACTTCATTTCTGTAGGTGTCACCAACTCACCACCAGCTCACCATCATGTGGTTAAGACCTGACCTCAGCCGCTCTGTACACCTGCTGCCAGTGCCAGCATCTAACGCATCGCGCGTTGCGGCCGAACCATTTCGCAAGAGCTCAGGGGGAAGGGCAAATGACAATATGTTAAATAACTAACGAAAACGTTATGGAAATCGACAGTTGTGAGTTTAATAAGTTTATTTCCAATTACCATTTCTTTGTAATGAGACATTAAAAAAAAAAAAAAAAAGCCAAGAATATTAATATTATATTATTAATTGCCATCCGCGGGCCGTGGGCCGTGCTGCGTTGGGCCGGGCCCTTAGAATCAGTACCACTTTTCCCCGCCAGGCAGCGCCCCTGCGTAAGACACTTTGTTCAAAAATGTCCTTAGGTTTTTTCCCTGCATTTATGCTAATGACCACATGCTTACAGGCGATTAGCATAAATCCCTAACTAAAATACGCGATGAACGGATTTTATATGGCAATAAAGAACAACATCGGATCTAACAGTATGGATTCATTTTTCAAAGTTCCCGAAAATACCCCTCTGCGCATCTACTCGGCGCAGACGTGATCCCCTGTACAAGGTATCGCGACATGCTAATTTAGCCGCTACCAAAACAACTAGCTCGTCACCGCTGATTTCATTTCAACAATTAAAAATACGAACTTCATAGTAAATAAACCCACGTTTCCACTGCTCGATGCTGTGCTCATTCGTGTCGAATGAGCAAATCAAACAGGATTTTTTTGCAATCCTTCTGATTGAATATATGTACATTTATGACAAAATCGTGAGGACTAGGCTTGTGACACACACACACACACACACACAAATGTGGCGCTCGCGCGGTAATAGCTCATTGGCGCCACCTAGTGATCATTATGTGCAAATGCACAGCCTCTCATTAAAATGACTTAGGGGTCATTTGACCCCTCTTGCGGCGCTAGGAGTAAGTAAAAATGGCCCGGCGTTTCTAGTGTTAAACATGAACGGTTGAGTACTCCAGCTCTAACCATATCATACCACCATCAAGGAGTTTAACACTATTAATTTAATTTAAGAAATAGAATAATAATAAAAAATAAACACATTTTTTAAACTGGGGAGTCGGGACCCATTGAATTTCTCAGGGACCCACCCAACTCGCCACCTGTGGGTCCCGGGGACTCACTACATTGAAAACCTATCAACATCACTGGGTTTATAGATACAATAAAATGATTGGGCTCAGAGGGTTTTTAACACTGGTGGTCATGTAGCGACACATTTTTAGCAACTTACTTTCTCTCTCTGTCCGTCTGTCTGTCTCTCTCTCTCTCTCTGTCTGTCTCTCTCTTTCCTTCTTTCTTCAATCTTCCGCTTCACTCGCTACTGCTAGAATCAATGTAACTTTGCAACCGTGTAGGGTAGCCTACTGCCAACAACTGCCACACTCGCTGTGTATTTTTCTTCTTTGATGTTGGTTACGTGACGATGTGCCGCGTGCTGCGCAGTTGACGTTACGCGCTGTACATTTTCTAAAAGGAGCTACGTAAAAAAAAAAAAAAAAAAAATTAGAAGGATTTTTATTGCAGCGCCGGAGAAAATTCAGCAGCGGCAGCGCCGCTGAATTGTTCGCCATTAATCCAAATGGAATGATGATGATTTAAAAATGCATAAGCAACGTCCATCCTGCCTTATTTGATCATTTAGGGAATTCACTTTAAATACACCCTATGTAAGAAATGTATCGTATGTTTTCAACCGCTGAGAGGTAGCGGCTGTAGCGTAGTGGATTAGTATAAGACCCGAACGCCAGCGACCGGGGTTCAAATTCGCCGGTCTATCATCATGCATTTTACCCCATAGATGTGGTGCCAGCACGGCCTTGAAAATATGGGTTCAAGTTCGAAATAAGCACAAAAATATAATTCCATAAGCTTTAGTGAATAAGTATTCCATATGCATGAGAATTGGGACTTTTTAAAGGTCCCATGACATGCTATTTTATGTATTCTTTAATATAGGTATTAGTGGGCAACTAAAGCAGTATTCAAAGACGTTCCCGAAATTCAGCCGTGGTGCAGAGTTACAGCCACTCCGAGCCAGTCGCACATTGAGCTTCCCCCAAATGCGCTGTTTTGGTGTCTGTAGCTATAATGCAAATGAGGAGGAGCGAGGCGGGTCAAGGAGGAGGGTGGGGGTGTGGCCCTGAGCAGCTTGCAGCCACAGTACCATGCGCTGTTTACAGTGGATGTATCGCAATGGCGAGGCGCACACAGCCTTTAGCCGTGTTCTGTAAATATTCTAGAAAACACGGGAGTCCTGGAGCTCTATATCTAAATATTATCATATAGCCTACATAGATATCTATAATATATATTATCACGGCCAAAAGCTGTGTGAGCCGATATTATGAATCTCAAACGACCGCGTTGGGTTCTCCAACGTTCCTGGTTCTTCAACGTCCACATCAATGTGAAGTACACTGAACCGCGACAAGGAGGAGAAAGGGATCGTTGCCGGGCAGCGCTTAGCGTCGACGTTTTTCCATGTTTCTGAGAAAGACCCACGTAAAGCGATTTGCAAAAATTGCAATGCCTTGATTTTAATGAAGTTAGTATACAGTCATAAATGCAATGGTACTAGGGTTGCCGCGTGTGGACATTTTCACACCGAGTAATACACTCGTGTCAACACCGGTATATAAACGGTATAAAATAGTATAATATAATTTTGTTGATAATATCACGGCCAAAAGCTCTGTGCGCCTCCAGATGGCTGTAGCGCGGAGCTCTCGTAGGGATTGGGCTTCGGGGGGTTTGTTTACTGGCGTTGCTATGGTTACCGGTCTTGTGCGTTCCAACGCTTTTAGGTAGCCTTTCTATTAGTTTAAAAAATAAAACATTGCAAAGACAAACTGCCAAACTTTCTTTTTTAATCAAATAGGCCTAAAGATGACGTTGAATTTCTTTTTATTACTGAAAAAATAAATAAAAAATAACTTGAAGTTGCCGGTGTGCAACACACTCGGTGTTGGCCTCAACACCGGTAATTCCGTATACCGCGGCAACCCTAAATGGAACTAATAATTGGCTTAATAATTTCATTCTCATTTTCGGTTTCGGCCAAGAATCTTTATTTCGGTGCATCCCTAGTTCCTACATTAGCTGGATACTCATGGAATCTTGCTGTGAGATTAGTGGTTCAAAACTCTCAAGGTTGGCTTTAAAATGTTGCTCTTCTGTATGCTCAGTGGTCAAGCAAGAAATCCAGCAAATTTAAGTTAGATCATGTTTTATTGATGAGGAAACTTAACACATGTCAGTGATACGCCTCATGCTCATGAACCTCTGGCAGCTCATCATCTCCTTGAAGCTCCTGTACTCTCCGGGCCTCATGTACATCATCCTGCCCTTGTAATGGGGCTGCTCGTACATCAGCCAGTGGCCGTCCATCACGTGGCAGGACTGGCAGTCGGACATGCGGTAACGATCCTGGATGTTGTCACAGTCGTCCATCATCTCATTGAACTGACCAACGAAGTTCTCCCTCTCGTAGATCTTCATCCTGAACTGGCCTCTGTGCTGTAAAGCAGAGATTCAGAAAAACATTGTCAGCAGAGTCATCAACACAGTCAATGTAACAGTTGAGCTAGTTCAGCGTAAAAGTTGAACTGTGATTTCTCTTACAAAGGGGATCATTCTGCAGGACCTGATGTTGTCAAACATCATTCCCATGCTCTGCATGCGGTGCATGTCGTTGTACTCTCCCCTCCTCATGAAGAACTGCTGGCCCATGTAGTTGTTCCTCTCATAGAGCATGAAGCAGCCGCTCTCCACCCTGCAGGACTGGCACCTGCTCATGTAGGAGGACATGTCGGAGCAGTCGCTCATGCACTCATAGGAGCGACCCTGGAAGTTCTTCTCCTCGTAGAAAGTGATCTGAAACAAAGAATTTGTCAGCCAAAGTTTATAATTTCAGAATATCATGCCATTTCTTAATTTAACTAGTTGGCTTTAATCTGTATCATGTCATTATCTTAACGCAAATCAATTATTTATGTTAAAACTATGTGTATATAATATATATATATACCTTGCCCATCATGATGGCTGTGTTGGTTTCTCAGAGATCGGTTGGTCAACTGATGATCCACCTGTGTCAAGCCCCTCCATTTATACCTGAAAAGACCCCTAAAACTGTGACGGCCCCCTATTGTTCAAGCTACTGACTCATGACATCTACTCAACGTACTGTAGAAGCCCATTGAGAAGCTTCCACCTGCTCTTAACAGGTTTGAGCTAAATTAATGTATAGACGGATGCTTTGCTGACAAACTTAGAGGTTTCAAATATGAACTTGACATTTTAAATCTACCCATATTAGTGTTGCACGGTATACCGATGCTAGAAAGGTATCACGATACCCTCACGCAAAAAAGGATACAATACACTTATTTTTTAGTATCCTGACTTTGATTAAAAAGAAAATAATACTTTTTATTGATAAAGAAGCAGTAGCAGCAAGCGCGGCTATTGACACTTCTGATCAGATTAGATTTCTGATCGGAATAGATCTATTCCTGTCATGCAATCCGAATGTACTGTATGTATGGCATTCACAAAAAGGGTAAGCGTGTGTCCGTATGTCTCACGCACAACCGTTATGTTGGTCTGGACTGATGTATGTAAGGGATAATGTTGTACAGAACGCCGGTCATTATCGGGAAAATAAGCCCCGACCGGGCGAACCGGACCCCGACGCGAAGCGGAGATGTCTTGCTTCGCCCTGAAGGGTACTATTTTCGATAATGACCGGCAATTGACAGACATTGGTGATCTTGGAAGGCAGGGCTCCAGATTAACTTTTTCCTTGGGTGCACTGGTGCGCCTACATGTTTAATTTGGGTGCACCAGCACGTATTTATGGTGCACCCAAGTTTTGAGTTGTTGGGGGGGGGGGGGGGGGGGGACGACGACCGTGCTTGCCTTGCGCTGAGTTGTTGGGGGGGGGGTTGGACCGTGCTTGCCTTGCGCTGAGTTGTTGAGGGGGGGGGGTTGGACCGTGCCTGCCTTGCGCTGAGTTGTTGAGGGGGGGGGGCAACCCGGGCAGCTGCACCGTCGATATTTACGCCATTGATTAATAATATCTTGACCATTAAATAAATGCCGAATCTGTATCTCTCATAAAGAATATCGTCAGACAATGCCAAGGGATCCGTTCTGTCCCGAAAAACCCTCTGTCTCCGGAGAGACGCCTGTACGATAAGTGCCTCGAGGTCCATGGGAACACCCACAAATGGTGACGCCATTATCGGAGGAGGGGCTAGGAAGCTGCGCACGCCGATATAAATAGCCGATCTCCGGGTAGACTCGCTGAAAAGCTGCTCCCGACCAGGTTTGGTTGCGAGCGTAAGTCACCATGGTGATACAGCGACGCTTAAAGAGATCGACTTTCATGGTACAGCTAACCCAGGCTTTCAGCTCAACATACCTCGCTAACCCTCTAATCGAGATTCGTAGTACAGGCCCCTGGATTGGGCTTTGCGGGTTTGTTTCCCGGCGTTTCTATTGTTACCGGTCTTGCGTGTTCCAACGGTTCATTAGGTGTCTAATAATTCGCTGTCTAATCAATACTTCATTCACTGCCTCTTCCGTGGTTATTACAATATTATGAAGAGACTGCTCTGTAAAAAAATAAATAATAATAATTATACCAGATACATTTTCAGTCGCACCGGTGCGCCCAAATAAAATATTTGGTCGCACTGCCCCGAATTCTAGGCGCATGTGCACCCTACTCACTGTACCTTGCACATGTTTAAAATAAAAACATGAATATATGAACCTGTATATTATTTCAATGTCTTAGTATTGAATGCAAAATAACAAGGTAAATGTATACATGGCACTATAGGACCAGTTTAATTATGAAACACAATTTTATACTATAAGTAGGGGGTCCCCGCTCCATCTCTCCATCAATTTGGGGGTCCTTGGCCTGGAAAACGTTGAAGACCCCTGCTCTAGGGTCTATAGCATAAAACCGCGTTCAGGGGTTGACACTAAGGTTTCAAAAGCACTTGCCCATCGGGCAAGTACAGGTCAGGTTCAACTTGCCCGAATGTAATGTTCACTTGCCCATATTATAATCAGAATCGTGAACGGGCCTCTTTTTGCCAGGCACCCGGCCTGGTTTTGGGGGGGCGCAGAAAAATCTGCCTAGCTCAGAATGAAGCTGAATGTTAGCTTCCACACATGTTGTGTTTAAAAAATAACAAACTTCTTTGTTTACTTATTTATCGAGCGGTCACATCGTACCATGAATTGATTTCAATCCACCGTTGCAACCTATTAAAGCTATCGCCAAGTTATATGTAGACCTGCATGATTTGATGCAAATGTACATAACTAAATGTCAGAGGTAGCAGCAAAGATATGTCTTTTTTAACTTTAAAGTTTCTTGAAGCTCTAACTGAATAATCACAATCGCGTTTCTAGTAGGGTTGTCAGTCACGATACTGGATTTTCTAACTTCAACACTAGTCCTGGATAAAGATCGATATTCTATACCATTTTCGATATCAGGGGAAAAGTTTTTTTCAGGAAAGAACATACCCAAAGTAAATAGATTATATCTCCACAACTGCAAGGGCGATAATGTCATCTTTGGGCCAAAAGAAAGATTGTTGTACAAGTGAAATATTCAATGGGGATAATACTTGGTGAATAAAGCCATGGAACACAGCATAAGTGGAAGATAACATTTCCACCTGAAATAGTTATCAGTATCAGTTGGTCGTTATCAGTTGGGAGCAGTGGCGGCTGGTGGTTTTTAAAGTGAGGGAGGAAGGACTGCGCGCTTGGTTGCCATTGGCCTGCTTGCACTGTTGGTGTATGGTGGCATAAGAATGTGAGACTCAAGTTGTTTCAGGGTGTTTTGGTGAACTACAAAATAGCAGGGAGGGAGTTATGTGAACAAAATGTATACAAAGCCACCAGTGGCATCACTGTAATTTGAGAAGGAAAGGATGCAAAGCATATTAGTCAAATCAGGCCTACTATTGATTTTAGTTATGTTATTTAGCTATATTTATTTTCAGTTACAATTGCTTGTAATGCTACCAGTAAGTCATGCGTACCTAGCAAACCATGTAGCACTCACAACACTGACGTTGCCATTACTTCTGGTGACCTTGATTTTGGGAAGTGGTCTACCTCTTTCTGAATGAATGGAATGGTTTTTGTAATAAGACGTTAACAATGTCCTCCGTTTCCAATGTTTCCATTGTGCATTTAGGATCTCGCTATCGCAGATTTCACTTGCTCTGCGTCTCTCAGACTGAGCACCGCGGCAATGCAGACCGGGTTTGTTATCGACAGCGTTGCCAGATTGGGCAGATTTCCCGCCCAATGATAATTTTTCCAGCCTAACATGGTTAAAAGTAGCCCAATTGGGTGGGAAATCGGACCAATCTGGCAACACTGCTCAACATCCAGGGATCCTGCTTATTGGTTCATAGCGCAGACGGATAGATTTTTGCGCGAATCAGACCCCTTAACCCATTTAGGCCTAAAACGCCTGCTAAAAAAGGCCTTTTTATGCCTAAGAACGTTTCTGCAAACCCCTTCTGCAAACCCCTTCTCAAAACCTGAGGGTTTTCAGAGCAATATTAAAAATTTGTCAACGCCTACTAAAACCTTAATTTCTCAGGCTCTATAGCAGATAAAAACATGAGGTAAAAGGCATTTGAGAAATTAATTCTTTGGCTGTCAACTTGACTGACTTGCTTGGCCATAAACTTCAATTGCATATTTTTTAAAAATCATTAAACATCAAAAACATCAAAATTTTGAAAATCAATACAGATCTGCTTTTATTTCATACTTTTGAGGTACCAAAGTGACAAATGATGGACACTGAAACACAGATATAGAACAAAACCAAAACAAACCAGAGAGTTACTTCTTCTTTACGTAATAATTTCAATTTTAATTAATGTTAATTTTCTTTGTTGTATTATTTTGATGGATTAAAGCGTCTTGAGAAACCATATAATCATAACTTGGTGGTGAGTGTACAGATTAACAGAACAGTACAGTCTCAAGTCTAAACACAACTCATAATTTACTGTTGTCATCCTGCATAATTTCAATAAATTCCGAATTAATTACTTCGTCAATATCACTTTCCTCACTTGAATCAGCCATGACGGATCGCTTGCAGTGTTTCGAACCGAAACATTCTCGGCGTGTATGCTTATTTCGACCAATCACAGAGCATTTTATTAGTCGGTCAAAAATCCCTAATCATCTGTCACTCACCCCAAGAGTATTTCAGCCAATCACAGTGCATATTATTGGCCACGTGCCTCGGAAAAGACGACATCGCTCCAAATGACACAGACGCGTTTGCTGGCATTAATGGTAAATACGCATTGATGCGTGATCCGGTCTTAAAGGTAAACACGCACACATGCGTGATCCGGTCTGAATGGGTTAAGGTCCCACCCACTCGGAGGAGGATTTTCCTCCTCTCTCCCATTGAAACCCATGTTATCCACCGGCCGCCAGTACTTGCGGGAAAATGAATGGGAGTGAACGGCGGCGGAGGGAGGATGTTCCTCCCTGAAGTAATTGTCAATAGGCGATAGGGGGTGCTAATGTCCCTTTACCCAGGGAAACGAACATTATATATTCAAAGGCAATAAAGTAGTCATATTTAAGGGCATTAATTCATTACAATAGTCGGGGCAATCAAATTTTTTTATTCTCAACAATGTTAGGGAGGATCTTCCTCCCTCTCTCCTCAATGGAGAAGCCTCCACTGGTTGGGAGCGATGTCTTACTATGAGACACAAATAAAGGTAGATATCTTACAATTTTGACACTTGACACCTCTATTTAAAGTTCAGGGCAATCGAATGCACCAAGCCAAACACTCACAAATAAATATATGGCCACTAGATTGCGCCGAAGAATATGTTTTCTGATTGAAGGCAATTTACCCATTTCCTAAGAAACCTTCTCTTATTCATTGATTGAAAACACCATGTTAATTTGCAAAATTTGGCCCAGATACTGGATAATCTGTTTATGGTGGTTTTATTCGATCAGAATCAACTTTGTGGACAAAAAACACAAAAGTAATAGGCCTACTTCATTTTTGGTTGTTAAAAGAAAAGGGGACGTTTCATCTTAAGTTGTTATTTTCGAGTTTTAGTCACAGTATGATATGGTTTGGACTGTTGGAATAAGTGGAGGCTCAGCTTTCATGTAATATATAGGCCTACAGTAGTTTGTGAGGGTCCAATTTTGTGGAAAAAGATCGCTATTGCTATGCATGTGCACAGTTATGAAACCCAAAACCGTGTTCTTGACTTTCCTTGATAATTTGCCTCAATCCAAAGTATTTCCAAACTGCACTCCTCCATCACTACTCCATTTAAATTCTACCAAACCGTTCGCGGCGGTGCTGCACTTGAGATGCTAGCTGTGTTGGCTAACCTTAAGCGAATCACTGCCAGAGACCGCACTGCGAGTGAGTGACAGAAGGCGGGGCTATATTCGCACTGAAGCGATGCGTGTCTGTTAACTCGCTTTCCGAGAGAAGAGAAGACAGCGCGCTGATCAATTGCAAATACTTCTATTTTGTGTGGTTTTGCGGAACAAAAGGTTGTTCTGCAGTTTCTAAAAACATTTGAATAAATAGCTTTTACATTTACATCCACCCAAAATCCACTTGCCCGTTCGGGCAACCAGAAAAAATCGCAATTTGCCCAAACATTTTTTTTACTCGCCCCGGGCAAGCGGGCAACCGTTAGTGTCAACCCCTGCGCATTGTCTGATTACAGTTTAATTCATTTTTCACAATTTACCAGCCCTTGTTTTGATGAATAATCAACCTGCCATTCGTTTAAAAGGGTATCGCGACGGTCTATACTTTCAACATAAAGTGTACATATTTATAATTTGAAATTCGTCCCAGCCTTTATACCACAGATACTATAGGGTCCAGTGTTTCCCCTACCATTGTTCAGGCCTGGCGGGCCGCCAGGCCAACGAGCGCCCCCGCCAGGACAAGAACCGGCCAAAAAAAAAAAAAAAAAAAGATAAAAAAAAAAAAATAATAATAAAAAACTGCGGTCTCGCGCGTGCGCAGATGATGCCCCATCATAACGGACAATCTGACAGCATTAAGTTATATCATCATTAGCATGGCACCACCAAAAAAACTTAAAAGAGATGAAGGACAAAAAGGTATTTGGTGGGGAAGAAGGGCGAGTTACAGGTGTGGAGGAACGAGTCAGAGGGGCAGAGGGAGGAGATGTCAGCGAGAGCAACCAACCGAGCGCTAGCAATAGCATCGGTGACCCAGATAGGGGCAGCAAACACCGAAAATCCGGCTACGACCCAGACTGGCTTAAAAAAACCAAATACAGCCAGTGGCTATACCAGACTCAACATGGTAAGTTACAATTTGTTGTCATTTGTTTTTTTTTTATTTAAAGGAAATATATTTAGCTTACATTGTTGTTCTAAAAGGGCTCAAAAGTCTGGTTCTGGAAGTAAAAATCCCATTCATTTTTCCCATTGAGAATTGGATTATTAGCAATAATATCATAACCATCCAAGCTCACCACCAGCTATCTCAATATGTATTGGTGCTTTATGCTCCTGTACATGAAATTAGTTTATATTAAATCAACTTTGTTTTTAGAAAAACACTGTTTATTCTCCGGCAGAAGAACTATACCACGAACCAATCGCGTAAATGCGACGTCTGATTGGTTCAGCCTGCCGTTACCAAGGACATTTTTACCGCCCCCGCGAAACACTAGCCTCGTTCTTTATCTGTCCATAACTTAACCAACTTGTGATGGCTAAGCAAGTGTTTTATATGGAAATAACCAACAAATACTCTAGCATCCTGTGAAAAATGTATAACAAATCACACTATCAGCTCTTACCACCGGGCCTAAAAAAAATTCTAGGGGAAACACTGGTGTCTATAGCATATAGCCTTTTCTGATTATAGTTGAATGTGACAGTAAGCTGAGAACACCGCAACTGCAAATTAACCACACAGAGATAACCATTGCAACCGGTCAAACTAATTTTGCACGCATCCGCCGTGTTGATAAACTAATAATCCCCCTATTGAAGGAAGTTAAACCGAGTGAGCGTGCCGTTCACAGACACCAGAATGAACGAGTTCCCAGTAAAGTTCATCAGGCAGTAATGGAGTACGTTCAGTTCACGTTTGCCCAAAATATGAACGACTTGATAAACTATCGTTCACTGAACGCGTTCAGGTACAACACTGGTGATATGTGAGCCAAGAAATGCATTCGTAATTTGTGAGACCGAAATGGACCATTATTCGTCTCTTACCAGATATTTTAGATTTTCACCGTGGTATCAGTTCATTATCAAGTATCGAGGTATTTTTGGGCAGGTATTGTATCGAAGTCATAATTTTGCTATCATGCAACACAACGTGCAAGCAACCCATATTTATTAGATCTTTATATAATTTTCCCAAAAATATGTTTACATGCAATACGTCTATAGTACAATACAAAAGAGTAAACACGTGTCGTCTTATCTTTTTTTTATATATACATAACTAAGTATGATAAAGGCTAGTTGGTGGAAGCAAGTCCACATTCGGGCCTGCCATGCCCGAACTGGGCGGGGCTCAGGTACAGCAACAAACACTGGCCCGTTGGGCTGTGCTGGAGGAGCTGGGATTGGTGCGGCCTCTAACCATGCAGGCGGCCGAACTCTAACAGGGTCTGGGCCCTGGGGGGCGTGTACCTTGCTCAGGCGGCTAGCATGCCAGCGTAAATATAATAAATATAAACGTAATATATAACTAAATGCCATGAAGTTATATATTTATATATATCATACTAGCGCTCCATTATTTTCATTAACCATGTAAACTAACAAAGTATTTATTTTCTTTATTTTAAAATGAAATGATTTACCTTATGACAAATTTAGTTTTACCATATGACATAGTACATCTTCAATGTTTCATTGCATTTTTTTGTAAAAAATTGATGTATGCCAATTCAGAATAGTTTCAAAGAAAGAGTAGAATATATTTCCCAACAAACAACACTTTTAGTCAACTCAACTCTCTTCAATACAAGAAGGAACACAGTCAGTATGTGCTATATGTAATACATGACTATCAGTCAAATTTAAAACAGTGAGATAAATTATCAGTTAAAAAAACCCCAGTAATATTCATATCTGCTATCAAAAGGTTATGAACAACCTTGTCTGGCTGAACGGAAGTGGACAGCGTCTATTGCCTAGCGTCGGATTTGGCCGCGACTCCTCCCCTTCCGGTTGCTCCCCCTCAAACTCGGAAACTAGGCAGTATGGCGAGTTTTGCAGAGCACTTTGACGGCGCTGTAAAGTTGGCATGTTTGGCTCTTTCCGTCGAAAATGGCAAAGAACTGCAAAAGATTGGCTTACAGCATTTGCTGAGGAAGAAAGATGTTCTATTTTGCATGGACACTGCTGCTGCTTCCCGGGCTTAGCCCCGCCCTAGACGATTGTGATTGGTTTAAAGAAATAAAAAGAGGCCCGCCCAGTTTCCCCACGGATAGACGGCTCGAGGTAACGTGGCTCCAGACCATTCTACTTGCTGTAGTTTGGTCTGGCTTTGCGAGACTATGAACAACCTAATCTCGTATCATTTACAGTAACGGCTCATATCAAAAGACTCCTCACACCGTTTTGTGCTTTTCACTTGGCTGCGAAAAACAGTATAACATAACAAATAATTGTACCATTGTTGAGACAAACAGGAATATTATCTCTCAATCGAATTGTCAGTTGATTTATCTGGTATCAGGTTATGAACAATCATGTCTACTTTAATATCTCAAAATGTAGTTCATATCAAATGCATAACCCCACACACTCTTTTTCGCCTTCAGGCTACAACAAAATTAAACGCTTTACTAAACCACTAAAAATAAAGACAAACCTGTTATTCTTGATGCAAATGAAGAAACATCCCCCGCCCCGCACGCACGCACGCACGCACACAAACAAACACCACTACTACAAAGGGCTTGTCATTGTATTTTCAGACTGATATGAGTCTTTCCCAATCCTCAGATTACAATCTTAAACTTCGACTGGTTGATGGTTCTGGTTTTGAGATGACCGCTTTTACATCTGATTGGAAGTAGAATAGCACATCTCGGGTTTGGGGCCATATGAAGCAATTCTTCATCCCAGCCGAAGAATTTCATACAGGAGACCTCGATTTCTTCCTCGACGATCTTCAGTACCTGCCCAACAAAAGGCTTTTTGTCATAAGAGACAATAACCATCTTTCCAACCATGGGCCCTGTTTTAAAGGGGACCTATTGTGCTTTTCGACTTTTATGACCTATAAACGTTGTTTTAATTATTGATAGTCATGTTTAACCATACACAAAAAACGATATCGATTTTCGGGAAACTCTTCCTATCATCTGGGCGATTTCAGCCTTCTCTGTCAACGCTCGGTTTCGTCCTTCTCTGCCCCATCGCCCCCCTCCTGCCAACCCAACTCCGTTGTGATTGGTTACCTTCCTTGAAGCGTGCGCGGGCAGATTTGACCAGGCATATGGGGGCGCGGCAGGAGTGCCTCTACGTAGATGATTTCCTGGAAATGTGAACTAGTGAATCGCAAACGTTGTCCCGAGTCTTTAGCGCTCTGCACAGCCATCCCAGTCAGCAGGGAATACGTTGAAATGCATGTACGTCATTATTTGACACTTTAGTATGGTTAAACATGACTATCAATCATTATAACGTTTATAGGTCATAAAAGTCGGAAAAGCATAATGGGTTCCCTTTAAAGGGACTCCTACCTTTGTTGCATTTGAGAATTACAGCACATTCAAATCATCCCGCCTTCCTCCAATGCCCCACCCCCTCGTTCCCATCCGCGGTCTTTTATTTAAGAAACTTTATTTACACAAGCAGACTTACAACCTACTGCCTCCGCGCACGCACGTGAGTTTTTGTTTACCGAAGCAATGGAATCGGATTCAGAAGCACCGGTAAGTTATATACATTTACATACACATATATATTCAGTTCAATGGTTATTTGCACCATTTATTTGCTTTATTCTTTTAGTTGTCATACATTTTTTTGTAGAATTCGTCGTATTTTCTTGCAAACACTGTACGGCTAACGTTATCTAACGTTATAGCGGCCTTATAATAAGCAGTCTCAGCTGTTTTGTTTTCAGTGTAACGTCGGTTACGGTTTTGTCTGCTAACGGCCAGCGGTGGTTAACTTTATCACTCTGTTCAAAAAAGTATTCTTCAATGTCGAAAGCTCGAACTTTATAATAAATAGACATTGTGGGACCCTGGGGAGTTCTCCACAGCAAGAGTAATAACACACTGCCCTAATTATGTAGAAAGGTTGGCAGAGATAATGGAAACACATTTTGCTATGCTTTCGATCTTGAATGTTAGCTTCATCAGCATACTGTAATGGGAAATATTGCAATATGATCTCAAATGATAGAATGCTTATATCTGCAATTGGAAACATTGTAACATTGCAAACTGCTGCTGTTTCTAACATTGTCTGCATTTTAGAAATCTCCCCTCTTCACGTAGCCTACTATGTGGATTCACACCTACAACCAGCCTATCGACTTCAGACTGTCTCCCCCTCCCCCCACCCCCCATCATCAGACTCGACACAGCTTATGTTGTCTGAATATCACGAATCTCACTACAATAATTTCACAGAGATATGATTTATAGTAAAATTAAAATATGCAAAACATGTATTTTCAGAAAGTGTTCCTATGTCTCTCTTCACCCTGATATTGTTATAAAGTAAAACATGTTCTGTCTTTGTTTTTACATGTTGGTGCTTCTAGGACGACAGTGTAGTAGATCCTGACTACAGCATTGAAGTTTACACAGAGGAAGATGATATTGATATTGATGACGATGATGATGACGATTCTCCAGGCGAAGACACCTCAAGGAAGAAAGCAAGGACTGAAAGTGGAGGCAGAGGAAACCATGGCAGGGGAATGAAAGGCAGGGGCCGTGGTTTTCCACAACACAAAAAAAAACCAAACACATCAGGCCAACAAGTTGTGGAGGCAGAGGAAACGAGCAGAGGAGCCAGAAAAAGAACAGGCCCTTCTAGAGGCAGCCGAGGCAGAGGCAGGGGGGGCCGTGGTGTGACACAGGGTGGAGAGGACTGTGATGAGGAGAGACCAGGAACCAGCAGAGATGTTCCTAGCAGAGCAAGAAGAAGAGCAAGAGGTCGCCGGGGACGTGGACCTGCTGTTCTTACTCATGATGATCTACTAAGAGTTCAGCAATTTCAGCAGGAGAGGATTGCCGCTGAGCAGGTAAAGCAGCACCATATTAGTATTTTCTTATTATTATCGTCTTTGGATTAGATGTCCAGCAGCCAATATTTCTATTTGTTTTAAAAATTATGACCTCTGCAACATCTATTGACATGAAAATATCTACTATTTCAGGCTAGAATTCAAGCTCTAGACATCACACAGTCTCATGAGCTGCTTCTGACCTGCCTGGAAAGGGACCCAAGCATGCTGTTTGACCTGATGGCACACTCACAGGTTCAGGATGATTCCCAAATTATTCGAACACCCGGGCAACCAGAGTGGTGTGTCTGTGGCAGATGCAGGCAGATGATTAGAGACATTGAGAAGGTGTGCTGCCGACAAACGCTGGAAAATTGCATCTCTGTCCTGCCTCACATGGATGCCTTCATCTTGCAGCCGGGGGTCCTCCGCATGGCTAGACGCATCTGGAATGACTCCCGAGCATTAGATGATGCACAAACACCGGGGGAAAGCCACAGGCAGTTCCGCTTTTCTGCATATAGACAGTATATAATTTGGCAGTATGGTCAACTTGGACAAGGCCACAGAGTTGTCATACCAAGTTGCTGTGTTTGGAGAATACGGGAAACATACCCAGACCCCAATGGGATCTACAAAGGTTTTATCCCTAGCCGAAATGGTATGGATGAGGAATAGACTCCAGCCCAGTGTACCCTGCCCTGTGAATTATGTACATGGTACTGTCTTATTACTGTATATTTTGGCCATAGTTAGTGACCCATGTTTCTAAATTAAAAATACATATTTACTCTGTTGTGTTGATTTACATCTGTGAAATTCCAATTATAGTCAATTTTCAAGTCAATTCAGTTTAAAAATGTCGAACTGCCATTTCCTTTACTTACATCATATGTTTTTCTTATGCTTTGGTTACACTATGCAGAAAATCACACGACTTATTGCTGCTCCTGCGCTTCGTTCCCACCATTACATCTGATTTGCAGAAAGTCTTTAATATTATAAGTTAGTGTATTCTAGTTAGTGTATATATAGGAAGTGTATTCTTTGAATTTCAACTGAATGCTTACAGAATGCCTTAGTTTAATTTCTCCACATATTCTGTATGAACTTCAGAATCAATTTGATTTTATGAAAAAAAGTTTTAATGTTTAAAAATCTTACTGAGGGAATTCAGTGATCCCAAAAACACACATCTTACATTATGGAAACCAATGACATAAGTCTACATTTTCAAAATATTGCTTTATATCCGGAGTTCTCTGGTAGTCCTTTCAGACAAGACGGCAGGTTTGATGCCAGGACAAGCCCTGGTTGGTGCAGATCGTCTTCTACTTTTGCGGGAGTGGTTCACCTTGACAGAGAGTAATAAAAATCAAAATGTAACATTGGACAAAATTGCAAAGTTAGGTATTACTAGCCAGATAAAAAGATTTAACTTTATCTTCCATCGATTATGTGTTTATGGACAATCTAACAGGTAACATATAAGGAGAAGTTATGCTCCTTCTCCAATGAGAGATGTTATTAAAAAAAACAGTAGGTGTCACAATCACATGTCAACTCACCACGACCTCTGCTGCGTTGAGTCTCCAAAATTTGTTCCGTTGATGGTGCAGGGACACCACTGAGAGTCCCAAGTCGTCGGGGGTCATCTGGTCTCATCGCTCTTTTCCGAGGCATGCCCCTCCCTGCCGCCAACTGGTCCAACTTGCAGCGTAGGATGGCACACTGGCGGTCTTTTATGTACTCATAACTCTTCTTGACCTTCTTTATGTACAGACAGAAGCCACCGCTTTTTTTGTTGTACATTTTGTGGTAGCTGACAGGACACAAAAAGTACAGTTACCAACAAATAAAAATGTGGTAAGTTGATATGAGATGTGTTTCACTTTATAAGGAGAATAAACAAAAGATAGACTATCAAAGAACAATATAGTATATAAAGGGTGTATTTTGAATTCCTCAAATAAATGTTCAAACAGACTTCAGACTTGACCTCATTGTCGTTGTACCCTCCACAACCATGTCACGCCCAGTGGGGAAAAAAATGTCATTATGACATGAGGTGGTAGGCCCTGTCAGCGGTCAACCGACTTTTTAGAGTGCAGCACAGACACAGTACTTCGGCATGACCAGTAGGTTGGTGGGCCCCTATAATGTGGTCAAGCTAAAAATCTGACAACACACACTACTAGGGGTTATACCTTCCACAAATGCAATTGCACAGCTGTGCAATCTTATTTATTGCAAATTACACTTATAAGTGACTGCTGTAAAGGTTTTTGCTTTGCTATGATTTTTTTGACCAGCACCCAATTACACACCAAATCTACTAATTATCTGTTCACGGGGGAGTCAGAATTATGATTTTTTTGTGTTTTAAACATCAACATACCTGTATTTGCCATCTGCCTTCACATAGTAGGGTCGGCTGCAGTGTTCATTGTAGTCGAGGGCAGCTAAAAGTGTTCGGGCCGCATACACAGGTGGTACGAAGGCGATTCGTTTTGATGCGTACATCAGAAGGTGTGCATGGAAACACTCCAGGGCACCAGTGGATCTGGCATCAGAGAGGGAGGAAAAATTAAAGATATGATTGGTTACATAACTTCAGCAAAAACAATTATTACTAAATAGTAATGTAGTTTCAATCTATTATCCCAAAGTACACAAGAGCTGCATTTCTTGTCATTCTGTAGAAGGCCATTATGTATGTACTGTACAATAATAAATGTTACTAGTACAACACATCTAAACAAAAGCTTATTATATTGAAGGCTGACTCATTACCTAAAGGTCAAGTACTTTGGAATCGTCTTTGACCACCTCTCATCCATGATCAGTTCTGTGATTTTGCGGTGTGCAGTGCTTCCCTTTGGAATAAGCTCCTTGTTGCCATTTTCCTCCAATGGGCCATGGTAACAGCCGCCAAGTCCCCACTGGTGTTCTCCGGTGACATGGTGTAGCAATCCTGTCCACATGTCCTGAATAGGCAATTCAGATGAATATGAAAAAAAAATTGTTATAATGTATAATTTCAATACATTGACAATACACTTACTTATAGAAATTACAGTGAAAAACATACCCAGAAATCCTCCACTGTATTTGCTGCCTTGCAGCAGTACCAAAAGTGGTTGCAGATATCCTTCTTCCAGACAAGTAATAGTGAACAGCCTTTTTGGAGGCCGGCCTAAATTGAAAAAAAGAGAATGATTCTGCTTCAGAATGATAACTAACAAATATATGACATTTCTAAAATATTTTTTGAAAACAAATACAGTAATCCATCTTTACATAGCAGTAACTTACAGCATGGATTTTTTTGCCAAGATTCTTGGCTCCGTGCCACATTTCCAGCGTGTGCTTGACGCCACTGTCCTTGTACAGCCCTTTGTTTTTGTCTGGAAAATAATGATTACAAAAATACACAGTATAATATCTCAGTATAATTGCCAACTGTTTTGTTGTTATTGTTTTTCTTCCAATAATTCTTAAAATCATACATTGTTTTTCCAAACCCAATTAGATGCATCTACAGAAGCACTTACTGAATAGGGCCGATATTTGGCTGTGTGCATCAGTGCAGAACTCAATGACATCAAGATCTTGCTTCAGCGTGTCTAATGTCTCTATAAAGGCCACCTTCTCCATGTTGGTCGATTTCCGCGAAGTCTCACGCTTGTCCACATTCACCACGTTGATTATTTGTCTTGTGGCATTGTCCATGGCAGTGTACGTACAGTACTGGGCGCAGAATCCTGGACTGTCCATCCTTCCATCTCCTTAAAATACAGACGACAAAACAGAATATGATGATAAATAAGTTTGTGGTGCCAGAACATGCATGAAAATGTGGATGCGTCTTGCATAATTGTTTATGTTCTTAGTTTACTATGGGTGTGTTGATGTATGTGTGTGTGTCGGTGAAACTAACCGAGAGCAACAGTTGGTCCTAATGTCTTCACATTGGCAATCACTTTGGCTCTTCTCGCATTCCAGAACGCCTTTATAGTGTCCACACAGTAGTTGTCTTGGATGCCCGCAAAGTATCTCTCATTGATCATCCCCATATTCATGAAGTTGAAAAGCATTTTCACCTTTGTGTAGTTGTTGCCTGTGAGCAAAATGTTGGTGGCCATTAGAAAGTCTCCTAACTGACTGCCAAATTTTAAAGTTGGTTGGGAAGACCACCGCCACACGATATGACCTTGAGGACACAGCTGAAAAAGGGGCAGGAGAAAACACATGGAAAAAATGTAATAAGTGAAGTAATATAAAACAATGATAATATTTTGTATTAAAAACGAAATTACATGTGCTACCAAAACATGACTTACCCATTCAATGACGGCAGCTGTGACCCTTGACTTGATGTTAATCTCAAAAGGTCCTTTTGCCTGACATTGTTTTTGGGTGATGGGGTCCTTCCCATTACAAGAATCTATTGGCAAAGCAACAAACTCACAAAGCTGCCTCAGACAGTCATGGTAAGCAATAGAAGCCGGTTTGCCAATTATATCCTCTTCCACCTCAACAGTTATCTCTGATCTATTTGGTTGCCTTCTTTGCTTTTTTTGGGGAAGATGTTGTGTCTCTTGCTCTTGCTCCAGCACAGAGAGATCTTCTTCATGATCATCTTGATCTGTGTCGTCTCCCGTGTCATGCACAGTGTCTTCCATGGTGACTGATGGACATTCTTCAAGGATGAACCCAGTATTCAGAGATCTGCCTTTGCTGTAAAAATGAACGAATATTTCTATAGTGTTTCAAATTATTATTAATACTAATAATCATAAGCGAAATATAAAATCAGGTAAAAAAATGTCAAAACAGGTTGGTTATGAAGATTGATAATAACCATACCACACACGAAAAAGTGGCACGTAATCTGGGTCGTTGCTGTCATTGCAGTCAGAGTCTTCCTCTACAGTGTCCTCCTCTTCCAACAGCAAATCTGATTGCGCCTCCATGTCTGGATGCCAAGAAGGATCGTATTCGTCCTCATCGTGGTCAATGCTGATGACAGACAACCCCAGCTAGTTACATTATGTTACATACACAGAATTTACAGAAATAATAACCCATAAAATATCATGAAAAGTCTCATCTTATGTCCTTGAAAACACTTACATAGAGTTTGTTATATCATTAAATGCGTCCTCATTGATGTCACCCAATCTTTCATCTGCTGATGTAACACTGCATTTAGGAAATCAGAAAGAAAGTCAGTATTACATAATTATACATTTGGATGAGTGAATAAAAGGACTCTTCACTTTAAAAATATGTTATTGTTAAACATTTGACAAGTAAAACCTAGGTACCACTGTACCTTGCTTGTATTGTGAGAAGTGAGGTCTCAGCCGAGTAGCTGTCCAAACCCTCACCTCCATGAACAGAGAAATCCTCCTCTCTACAGATGTATACATGAAATAAATAATGGGCATTTTTCACAACATTAGATAAGTTGCTGCCACACAGCACATGAGTAGAGACGACTTATAGTGTTCTGGAAACATCAGTTACATTTCTCATGTTCTGATGGGGTAGGGAAACGGTATAGCATCAGCTCTAGGTTTGATTTCACACCAATAACGTATCACTTTTAACAATGTACTTGTTCATGCCATCGCAAAACACAACGCATGTGTGATCCACGTTGATGGGCAAACGATAACATTAACAAACAAGGCTTACCGTTCTGAAAAAGATTCGGCAATGGTGGACAATGGTGGCGGAGGAGGCCTCTTGAAACCATGTTTTACTGGCGTCTACGTTGTTTTTCCGTAACTAAAACACAAACATGCACATGCAGTGCACACACAAATATTAACGTGAGTGGGCGGGTTGTACCAGCAGAAAGTTAAAATATGATAAACTGTACCTTGTACTGAACATGGAAACAGCGACAAACACAGATATGATATGACTTACACCTATGATTTACACACACATGGACAGTTAGCACCCTGCTAACTGCTGCCTTCGGTGTATGAATGTGTGTGTGAATGAGCCAAAACAATTTAAAGCACACTAGTACTGTGTAAAACGGTGAGGAAGACTATAAGTGGAGAATATTTCTTTATTTCCCGAGCAAACTGCTTAAGTAGCTGGAGCTAACGGTAGGTCCGTTAGCATTATGCTAAACGTGATTCCGGTAAGTGTCTGCAACAAATAGTCAATCGTAAGGTTATATGATGTTTTTGGTTATGTTATGCAAAATAAAAGTACCTTTCCAGCAGAAACTCCGCGACCATTTCATCCGATTTTAGCTCTGGCTGCAGCTTCATCAGTTCCCTCCATTGCTCAAAAGCAGAGCCGATGTTTACTCGACGTTTTCCTCTTGCAGTATCGAGTTCTTTTTTTCGGGTGACCATCTCTGCTAAACTTTTGTTTTTCCCCCTGGGAGCGGTTGTTTCAGTACGTGGTGTACCACTTTGGTCCGCCATCATCAGCCGCTACTCGCTACGGACTGCCGTGGAATCAAAACAAACCCTCTATTTGAGGACGCGCCTTGATGACGCGGGCCCGAATGCGCCACAAGAAGCAGACGGAAAACCGCGAAAAACCTGCATGTCCATCTAGCAAACAGACAGGTCTGTCGGCCAATAAGATCCTTCGGTCCGAAGAATCTTATTGGTTGAAGTTTTCACTAAATATTATGAGGGTGAAATAATTGTTTGTTTTTACTCCTGGTGGGTCTGTCTTGCATTTTAGAGTGTTATTACCTTATTAATACCAATTTAATCTTATCCAAAAAAAGTGTAAAAATGCAACAAAGGTAAGAGTCCCTTTAACAGTCTGAAACTAACGTGAGAAGCGCAAGTAGCTTTGTGGGCGGTTCTATGGAGATGTCGCTATTTTACCGGTGCAAAAAATGACTTGTGCCCGGCGTAAATCTAAAAAAGGTTGGTCTGAAGTAGCCTAATTACCTGTAGGTGTGATTTGGGCGTAACGTGCAATAAACCAATGAGTGCCAGCTCCCATCCCCTTTAAGAGCCATGAGCGCATTTTAATCTGACGAGTTGATATTTTGACAGCGCGTCTGCAGTTTCCGATGAGACAGATGCACATGAATTTCAAAGTTCAAATGGCCAAATTCACACATGGAATAAGGTTTTCTTCCACAACTTCAGAAATATACCTCAAATAAATTTTGGCAAAGAAAACTTCTATGATGTAACATATGATATGCAGCAACTGTGGTTCTATTTAATGATATACGCAATACATTATAAACATTGTTTCTTATCAGTATTGTATGCATTATCGTTATCGACTTGTGTTCCTAATATGCATGTGTCTCACCGTTAATATACATTGCCATGGACTATATTATGCATTGCGTGTTTAGTTTGCGTGTGTTTAAACAGATGGACGCACACACGTGCACCCGCATTCATTAATTATTTTACACATACACACGTGCGCCCGCATTCATTCATTCTTTTCTCACTCACGATTAAACAATGTTTTTTCAAGATCAAATATTCATCAATCCTAAAAGTTATGGGCATGTACACGATGTCTGTCAAAATATGTGTTTGCTGTACGGTGTTTGCAGATGCATTGATTTAAATGTACAACTCATTACCACTGTATCAGCTGTTCTTTCCCAAATAATTTACCAAGAATGTGTGGCTAGGTAGATGAGAGAAGCAAAGTGTATGCGCGAGGTGCATAAGCAACATTATGCATGCGCCCTTAAAATAACATCTGAACAACGTGCCACTGACTTTAAACCAGGTATTGCCTGGTTTGTGGCGCAAGTGGTTTCTGAAACTGCAAAGTAGCACCAGGGAACGTTTGAGCCAGAACACGCCTCCTCCTTTCGCTGAACCTCCCCTTGGGGCGCAAGATCATTCCCTAATTAGAAGAAGTAGTAGAAGATCTTGCCTGGGGTGTTGTCTCTTTATGAATACCCAAAGTGCCTCTGACTACTGGCAACCTACCTGGCACAGCCTCATCCACCCTGGCAATGTCAGCCTCTGACAGCCAATGGAATTTCACACTAGAATTGGCTTTTGTCAGAAAGGAGTACAATTCTTCAGGGCGTTGGATATCACCTCCTTGAAGCACAAATGCATCGGCAATCCTTTTTATTGAGCCACTAACACCATCTGGTGCACCCTTTCCATGTGCCTTCTCCGAAAAGTTCCATGTTAGCTCCTTTATGCAACGAAGAAGGCACAAGGTGCACATCAAATATACATTTTTCCTATTCCTATATTGCGTTAGTGGGCCATCACTCATGAAGTGCACAGTTGTAATGCTTGCATTGGCTTGAACTTCGTCTAACACAGGCTTCAGATGTGCCCATACTGCCCGCTTGTCATGTCTTACAGAGTCAGAGATTGTGGCATAAGCTTGTGACCCTTCTGCAGTATAAACCATGCATGTATGGCCAGTGGCCTGTTTTCGTCTCCCCCCAATGGTAGTGCTGGACCTTACAAGCTTAGTTCTCAGAGAAGTCCAGGTGTACTTTGCCAATCAATCGAGGTTTTCATTGAAGCTCTTCATGAGATCCTCCCACGCCCCAGTCAAGAGTTTTTTTCACAAAATGTGAATACGTTTTCCCTTCAGTGCAGACCCTCTCCCTCTGCCATTGACTCCATGACACCTGGCTGGTTTCGTCTGGAAGGAGTGGCTCCATATCGGTATAGAAGCACTTCGCACACGGCCTAAACATACACGCCCTGCTTTTCAAATCACACACAATGTGCGCAAGTGCTTCAGAAGTACTCCTAATGCCTACAAGGCCACTCTGGTGCAGTTTCTCGAGTAGGAGACTTACATTTTCATGGTCTAGGCAGGCACGGGTGTCTCGGTCATTAGCCTTTGGCTCAGTTACATAAAATGGACGGAGGCGGACAAACTGCCGGTATGACACTGTCCGGGGCGGTGGTGCAGCACGGCGGCACGGCGACTCGGCCGTCGGTGAGTGTGCCTCACCGTAACTCCGCGTTTACATGCGGACACATCTGATTCGCATAGATAGATATATACGCCTCAATCGGTTCGGAATAGAATTCTATGCGGAATAGAATAGGTGGTGTAGTCCGCTATAAATACTTATTCCGATTAGTTTGGGGTTTAACTTGGAGCAGCTGCAGTAGTTCGCAATTGGTCCACTCCGTCTGTACTTTAATGCACACCGAACTTTACCGCTGTCAAGGAAATTGGATTTATTGCCTGATTCACGTCTTTGTTATTATCACTCCGTAGTAGTTACAGTAGTCCGGTAACTTATCAACCCCAGCGTGTCCGGTTGCTAAGCGACAGGTGACATCGGTGGGTTCATGTGTTAGCATCATCGCTCCGTGTGTGTGTGTGTGTGTGTGTGTGTGTGTGTGTGTGTGTGTGTGTGTGTGTGTGTGTGTGTGTGTGTGTGTGTGTGTGTGTGTGTGTGTGTGTGTGTGTGTGTGTGAGAGACAGGGAGAACGAGTGCTATGCAGAGATGAATGGACGGAACGATTTTTAGATTTCCAAATCGTGTTATTGAATTTTTTTCTTTTTATGTAAAAAAAAAAAAAAAAAAAAGACATCAATTGGTGGCGCTCAATGTTGATTCTGTGGCGCCGCGCCACACAATGGGCTATGTATGGGAAACACTGCCGCCACCTGCCTCTGTTTCTCTCTGCATCGTCTCTGGTCGAGCCTCTACTGTTCCCTCCTCTTTGCGTGTGTAGTACATGCTGTCAACTATTTGACGGCAGGATTATAATCACCCTGTCCAGCTTGTTTCCTCTGCCGTTGCCTGCATGTATACTAGTGGTGAAACGGATCAGTGTGTTCACGGTTCGGTTCAGATAACCGTTTTGGGCCTCGGTTTCGGATACGGTTCGGATTAGGATCATGTCCGTGATAGTAAAAAGGCAGACTTTTTGGGTCGCTGACAGGCTGAAGGGAGGGGCGGGAAAAGTCTCATTGGCTCGGGCAGCACTGGAGAGAATTCATTCCGCTGGGTCCTAAACACCCTTTCGTATCGGACGTAGGCTACAGTAGGCAAAATACGCTACATAAGGCAATGCCTTCATGAAACCGAAATCCGCGGATCTCCAGAATGCTCCAAACTGTGGTAAACGAACCGAACGGATTCGGATACAATTCGAATCCGCTGCAGGCCTAATGTATACATATGTACATTTATTGATATTTATTCATAAATATACATACAAATACAGATACATTTATGTGTATATTAACAAATGCTTATGTATGTATGTATGTATGTATGTATGTATGTATGTCAGTGTTTCCCCCAGTAAATGTCTTAGTCAAGGTGGTCAAGGAGCGGGGGGGGGGGGTCTCCCTGGTTAAATTCAATTAAAAAAGCTTGATGTCACGACCATTGCATTATTGATCTTTATTTTTACACCTGATGGAAGTATGTCTACGAGAGTTTTCTACTTTGTTAATGCATAATAATTAAAAAAAAAAAAAAAAATTTTTTTTTTTTTTTTTATAATTTTTTTTATTTATTTTATATACATTGGTAGTCAAGGCGGGGCCCTATTGTTGATAAGGCGGCCGCCTTAACAACACAGTGCTGGGGGAAACACTGTATGTATGTATGTATGTATGTATGTATGTATGTATGTGTATGTATATATATATATATATATATATATTAGAGCTGTCAGTTAAACGCGTTATTAACGGCGTTAACGCAAACCAAATTTAACGGCGTTAAATTTTTTATCGCGCGATTAACGCAATTATTTTATATAAAAAAAAAAATATATATATATTTTTTTTTTTTCTTTGGCTCAAAACAAAGAAGCAGTAGCCTGACTGCTATGTTCAAATGACATTTGTTCAAAGCAGTCGTTTAATTGAACTATAGGCTCTTTTTTTGTATCGTCCTGTTTTGATCAGTGTATATGCCAATGTTGTTATCAATAAAAAATCATCTGCACAAGGCAAGCCGATGCACTTCACCATGTTGATAAGAGAATTAAAATGAGAAGAATTATGGGACAAAAAAATCAAGGGATATTTAGCATAGAAAAATAATTTGCGATTAATCGCGATTAATTAGAGTTAACTATGACATTAATGCGATTAATCACGATTAAATATTTTAATCGCTTGACAGCTTTAATATATATGTGTGTGTGTGTGTGTATATGTATATGTGTGTGTGTGTGTGTGTGTGTGTATATATATATATATATATATATATATATATATATATATATATATATATATATATATATATATATGTGTATATATATATGTGTATATATAATATATATATATGTGTGTATATATATAATCACATTAATGTAATAGTTAACTCACGATTAATCGCAAATCTTTTTTCTATGCTAAATATCCCTTGATTTCTTTGTCCCATTAATTGTTCTCATTTTAATGCTCTTATCAACATGGAGAAGTGCATCAGCTTTCCTTGTGCAAATGTTTTTTTATTGATCACAACATTGGCATATTCTGATCAAAACAGGACGATACAAAAAAAAAGCCTATAGTGCAATTAAACGATGAACATACAAACATACTGCCTTGAACTAAGCAGTCAGGCTACTGCTTCTTTGTTTTGAGCCAAAGAAAAAAAACACCGTTAAAATTGGTTTGCGTTAACGCCGTTAATAACGCGTTTAACTGACAGCACTTTATGTGTGTGTGTGTGTATACAGGTGCTGGTCAAATTATTAGAATATCATGAAAAAGTTGATTTATTTCAGTAATTATATTCAGAACGTGAAACTTACATATTATATCAATTCATTACACACAGAGTGATATATTTGAAATGTTTATTTCTTTTAATTTGGATGATTAGTACTGACAATTACTGAAAATCCCAAATTCAGTATCTCAGAAAATTAGAATATTAGTTACGACTAGTACAAAAAATGATTTTTTAGAAATGTGGGCCAACTGAAAAGTATGAACATGGAAAGTTTCAGCATGTATGGCAATCAATACTTAGTTGCAGCTCCTTTTGCCTGAATTGCTGCAGCAATACGGCGTGGCATGGAGTCGACCAGTCTGTTGCACTCCTCAGGTGTTATGAGAGCCCAGGTTGCTTTAATAGTGGCCTTCAGCTCTTCAGCATTGTTGGGTCTGGCATCTCGCATCTTCCGCTTCACAATACCCAATAGGTTTTCTATGGGGTTAAGGTCAGGTGAGTTTGCAGGCCAATCAAGAAGAGGGATACCATGGTCCTTAAACCAGGTACTGGTAGATTTGGCACTGTGTGCAGGTGCCAAGTCATGTTGGAAAATGAAATCGTCACCTCCATAAAGTTGGTCCGCGGCAGGCAGCATAAAGTGTTCTAAAACTTCCTGGTAGACTGCTGCATTGACCCTGGACCTCAGGAAACACAGTGGACCAACAGCAGCAGATGACATGGAAACCCAGACCATTACTGACTGTGGAAATTTTACACTGGACTTCAGGCAACGTGGATTCTGTGCCTCTCCTGTCTTCCTCCAGACTCTGGGACCTTGATTTCCAAAGGAGATACAAAATTTACTTTCATCTGAAAACATAACTTTGGACCACTCAGCAGCAGTCCAGTCCTTTTTGTCTTGAGCCCAGGCGAGACGCTTTTGACGTTGTCTCTTATTCAAGAGTGGCTTTACACGAGGAATGCGACAGCTGAAGCCCATATCTTGCATACGTCGGTGTGTGGTGCTTCTTGAAGCACTGACTCCAGCTACAGTCCACTCTTTGTGGATCTCCCCCACATTTTTGAATCGGTTTTGTTTGACAATCCACTCCAGGGCGCGTTTATCCCTCTTGCTTGTACACTCTTTTCTACCACATCTTTTTCTTCCCTTCGCCTCTCTATTAATGTGCTTGGACACAGAGCTCTGGGAACATCCAACCTCTTTGGCAATGACCTTTTGTGTCTTGCCCTCCTTCTTTAAAGTATCAATGGTCATCTTTTGGACAGTTGTCAAGTCAGCAGTCTTCCCCATGATTGTGTGTCATACAGAATCAAAACGAGAGACCATTTAAAGGCTTTTCCAGGTGTTTTGAGTTAGTTAGCTATTTAGAGTGTGGCACCAGGTGTCTTCAATATCTGACCTTTTCACCATATTCTAATTTTCTGAGATGTTGAATTTAGGGTTTTCATTGGTTGTCAGCTATAATCATCTTCTTTTTGGCAAAAAACACTTATAATGTATCAGTCTGTTTGGAATGAATGTATACATTCTACAGGTTTGACTTTCTAAATGGAATTAATGAAATAAATCAACTTTTTCATGATATTCTAATAATATGACCAGCACCTGTATATGTGTGTGTGTGTGTTAGGGGTGTAAATCGCTGCTTTCATCGCGATACGATTTTGATTCGATTCATTGGACAACGATACGATATTCTCCGATATTTAAAATCTGCTGCGATACGATTTCGATTCAGGGGCCTGCGATCGATATGAGACGATATGCCCATTTAACACAAGCACAACCTGTTACATTCCCATCAACTCACAGAAAACAACTTCATTATAATTTCATCAATTTATTTCTGAGCTCTTCCAGATCATTAAAACTTTGCATTTAAGTGCAAAAACATTTTTATGGCTGATCTTAAAGAGCCTCTGATCTTCAATGTTGAACATCCCAACCTGTGTGGACAGTTTTATTCTAAAAACGCATCAATTTTGAGTGCAGATACATTGTATCTAGCCATCAGTTGAGCCCACTGCTAAAAAACCAAGTAAATCTTAGCTTTCAGAACAAAGCAAATGTATTTGTAACCAAATGTAATTTCATCATTTTATTTCTGAGCTCTCCCACATATTTAAAACAAATACAAAGAATAAAGTTCCACTTTGCATTTAAGTGCAAAAACATTTTTATGGCTAAAGTTAAAGAGCCTGTGATATCTTGAATTTTGAACATGGACAATTACCTTTCAGAACAAAGCAAATGTATTTGTAACCATTTCACATTGTCAGTCGAAGTGGATTTCTCTTCTCTACAAGAGTCAAATACGTCCTCCAGTGTCCTTTGGGAGGTTTTTCTTTAAAAAAACCAACTGGTCGACATGCTCAGGAGTTAAAACACTGCGTTCAGAACGGACAATGTCTCCTGCAGTGCGGAAAACACGCTCTGAAGGTACACTAGTACCAGGAATGCAGAGGTAGGTTTTGGCAAGGTTTGCCAGGAGAGGGAACTCGGTCTGGTGTGTTTTCCACCACTCCAACACATTACCTCGCAGGGGCAAAGGGGCAGTCTCTTTGTACTTAGCAACTTCTGCACTGGCTAGGTCTCTGGAAGTCTTCTGCGTAGGTTCTGCAGTGCTGAACGTATCGCCAAAGAGGTCTTGAAATGCCTTGGACTTTTGAGCTGGAACATATTCTAAAATGACACAGAACAGGACAGAAGACTAAATTAAATCAGAAGAAAAAAATCTATCTTTCATGCACTCCAAACTAGGGCTGGGCGATATGGGAAAAAGTTATATTTCAATTTCCCCCCCCCCCACCAAATTTCCGATTTCGATTTTATATCACGATATGAACAAAATCACAATTTTTGGATAATTTCTTTTTATTTTCTGGTAAAAAAGAAAATGTAATACACAAAAACAAATGTAATACACAAAAACAGCTTAACAAGCTCTAAGGTTTCACAGAACAAATTCTAGCAGCTTTAAAAAACAACAACGAAAAACATGAAGTGCATTTAACTTGTGCTGCAATGAAACAAAAAATTGCAATACTGTTTCTCACAAGTTGCGAGCAAGGAAGACAAGTGTATCCACCATCTCAGGTTTTAAAGCTGCCCTGTGGCAGGTCACAATGTTCCCCCCTGTGCTAAATACCCTCTCGGAGGGTGTGCTGGTTGCAGGGATGCACTAATAGTGCTTTGCAAGGCCGCCAAGTCTTTGGAAGTTCCTTTCATTCACCTTCCACCATTGCAGTTGGTCCATCTCACTGTCTGCATCTGCTGCTGTCAAGTAGTTTTCGAGTTCCCGCTCAACACTAGTGGGCAAATAACGCAGTATTCAAAGACGTTCCCGAAATTCAGCCGTGGTGCAGAGTTACAGCCACTCCGAGCCAGTCGCACATTGAGCTTCCCCCAAATGCGCTGTTTCGGTGGGTGTGTCAAGGAGGAGGGTGGGGGTGTGGCCCTGAGCAGCTTGCAGCCCCGTGCGGTACCATGCGCTCTGTTTACAGTGGATGTATCACAATGGTAGGCGCACACAGCCTTTAGCCGTGTTCTGTAAATATTCTAGAACACACGGGAGTCCTGGAGCTCTATATCTAAATATTATCATATAGCCTACACAGATATCTATATCATATAATATATATTATCACGGCCAGATGCTGTGTGAGCCGATATTATGAATCTCAAACGACCGCGTTGGGTTCTCCGACGTTCCTGGTTCTTCAACGTCCACATCAATGTGAATACACACACTGTAACGCAAGTGTTTCTTGTCGGTTCTTTGACGTGTCTTGTTTTTCCACAACGAGACTGTCGTGGGGGTTATCTGAGCCATGGTTGAGAAGGAATTGGGGGAAAGGAACTTTGGTTTGACTCGCTGAAGTACATGAACTGCAACATGCTGCCGGTTGCCGCGAGGCACCATCGCCCGGCAGCGGGCAGCCGGCAGCAGGCAGCGCGCGGTTCAGTCGACTTCAGGTTGATGTGAAAGTGGAAGAACCAGAGACGTCGCAGAACCCGACAAAGTCGTTTGTGATTCATAATATCGTCTGGAGGCGCACACAATATGTTATATGATATAGATCAGGGATGGGCACGAGTAGTAATTTCCAAACTCGAGTGATCGATGGAATTCCTCGAGGATCAATCGAGTACTCGTTTATCTATTTTTTTTTTAACGCTAACGGCAATATCACCAACCCAACATGTAGCCTAATGCTTATTCTCAATCAGTCAGAGTCAGAGTTATCAGAGACTATTCATTATTTATTAATATAACCTATTATTAATTATTACATTACATATTATTAACGTTCAAAAGTAAACGCATCCTTAACAATAACAAATAAATATGCGTCGAACAAAGGCCAGTAACAATCACCAAACAAAGGCCTGTAACGGTTTAAAAAAAAGAACGAAACATTATGCGAAAACCGAAATCAATTCTTTGTGAGAAAAACCAGCATATCGACGTGCTCTGGAGACAGACGAGAGCGCATTCTATTAACTATCAGTCCCGCGGCGGAGAACACTCGCTCCGCTGGCACGGAGGTGGCGGGGATAACCAGGTGCTGCTTTGCCAGAACGCTCAGTTTTTTGTACCGATCCCCGTTTGACTTCCACCACTCCATGGGGTTTTGATGTGGACGGATGCATGGCTCATTGAAATACGCTTCTAGCTCGTTGACATCGCTAGTATTTACGTAGTAGTCCTCCCCGAAGAGGGTGTCAAGTGCCTCTGAAGTGCTTTCGACGCTGCAGGCTTGTGCTTCACTACTTTCCCCCATGTCATCTGGGCCTTGCAATGTAACCCCGTCATGCAGTTCCGACAGCTTCTCTTGGGTGCGGAGGCGAAGTGCTGGATCCAAAAACCGAAGGTGTTTGTGTCTCGGGTCAAGCGCAGAAGCAAGGACACACACACACACACACACACACACACACACACACACACACACACACACACACACACACACACACACACACACACACACACACACACACACACAATTAATAAATGTAAATTTGTTTTAGTGGCAAAAAACATAACTATTTAAAGAGCAAAGCAATATTAATAAACAGCCAGCGGCTTAATTAATTACCTTGGCTGATATTTTCTTCAAGCGGCCTTACACGGGTTCGGAGGGAGCCGGCGACGGTTCTCTTGAAGTCCACTACAAGCTTTGATTCCCCTTCCATTGGCTCAAGATGCTTTTCAAGCAGGCTCTTCGCGACTGGGAGCACCATGGACAGAGACACATGAGTCTCAGTGCAGAGAGCTGCAGTCGCACATTTGAGGGACTTCAGTGATGGCAAGATCTCTTCAATGCTCTTCCACGTTTCGTCCTTCAGCTCAAGGGTCCTCGCATCGGCCAGCTTCGTCACCGTCCTGTCCGAAAGCGCTGCGGTCACAGCCCATCTCTGCTCGTGCAGTCGCTCCATCATTTCAAAAATTCTAATTTCAAGAGTTCCATCGTGTCCGGCAGTATTGGATCAATTTGTGTGTTGGGAGGTTTTGTAGCGCTTGCTTTATTTTTAAAGCATTAGATGCCACTGTGCTGTGGTGGAAGTGAAAATCAACTTGCTGCACGCTGCGACCACACGGTTGATGTTCAAATTTTTAAAGCCGTCATTAATTGCTAATTGTAGCGTATGGGCGAAACAGGGAGCTACTACTTTATCGTGAACTCTCCACTCCTCAGTGACAGCTCAGAGATGAGCAGCGATGTTCTCTGCTGCGTGTCTCTCATCCGAGCTACGAGTCTCCAGCACCGCTGTCTTCAGGTCCCAGTCATCTCCCACATAGTGACAGGTAACTGTAACGTAGGACTCAGTTGTGAGGGAAGTCCACGCGTCTGTTGTTGTTGCAACCTTTTTGGCTGTCACCAGGTCGGCCTTTGACTGCTCGCTTTTCTCCTCGTACATTTTCTCCACTCGAGCAGTGATGGTGCGCCGCGATGGCACCGTGTATTCAGGCTCTATAAAGGCCATTAGATCATGGAACCCCTTGTGATCCACAAAACTCAGAGGCAGCATCTCTTTTGTGATCATTGATGTAATCAGCGTTGTGATTTTCTCTCCCCGGCCGGGATTACAGCTACGTTTTGCGGCGGTGAAAATAGCCGACACACTAGGTTGCTGCGGGTCTGCTTTACCGAACACATCGCCGTGTTTTAGGAGCATATGCTGCCGCATAGTACTTGTTGTACTTTGATAGCTCAATTTGGTTTGACATAATTTACATTCAACCTTATGATCTCCTATTTCATAAATTTTTTTCCAGACTTCGCTTCGTTTTGTTCTAACCGCCATCTTTTGACGTATTCGTTGTGCGCACGGCACGCACCAGTGGCGCCAAACAGAAAATGTATACATTTTCAGAAAACTTTAACTCAAGTTTGTGTTTCCTCCAATCGAGTTCATTTGTAACGAGTAGTACTCGAGTAATCGATTCCTCACGCCCATCCCTAATATAGATATCTATGTATTATATGATATTATTTAGATATAGAGCTCCAGGACTGTAACGCAAGTGTTGTACACTTCCTTGTTATTTGGATAACCGTTCTGCTGTTGGTGTGATGGCGCATAACACGTCGGACTCTCGTCTCTGGTATTTCTACAACGAGACTCGTATTGGGGGTTATCTCAGCCAAGGTTGAGAATGAATTGGGGGGGAAGGAACTTTGGCTTTGACTCCCTCAAGAACATGAACCACGACATGGAGGAGAAAGGGATTGTTGGGGGCGAATGTCTCCCGCTTGAGCCCCGCTGAGGGCGGAGGTGCATAAGCGCTGCCCGGCAAAGATCCCCTTTTTTTTAAAAAAAGCATTAGCCTGACTGCTATGTTCAAATTACATTTGTTCAAAGCAGTCGTTTAATTGCACTATAGGCTCTTTTTTTGTATCGTCCTGTTTTGATCAGTATATGCCAATGTTGTTATCAATAAAAAATCATTTGCACAAGGCAAGCCGATGCACTTCACCATGTTGATAAGATAATTAAAATGAGAAGAATTATGGGACAAAAAAATCAAGGGATATTTAGCATAGAAAAATAATTTGCGATTAATCGTGAGTTAACTATGACATTAATGCGATTAATCACGATTAAATATTTTAATCGCTTGACAGCTCTAGTGTGTGTGTGTGTGTGTGTGTGTGTGTTAGGGCTGGGAAGACGTAATCGATTACGTTGAAGCGAAAAATGCGCGTCGATTCGAAAGACGCAAAATAAAGATGGCAGCGGAGGAGCGTAATAACGCGAGTGGCTCTTCAGAATTCCTAAAATGCAAGGCGACACGCAGTCGTTCTTCAAAAGTCTGGGAATATTTTCATTTAAAAGGAAACGATTTGGTGATATGCCGGCTGTGCAAACTGGAGATGGCTTTCCATTCCAGCACCACGGCGATGCACCAGCACTTGAAGAGGCGCCACCCGGGAGCAGCTGCAGATGACCGAGCACCGTAAGCTTTTTTTCAACTCCCCACTTTGCACTTGATGTTGAAGTAGGCTATAATACATTGTCGAAACCTAAAGTTTTAGGGTATGTAGTGTATGTTTTCGGTGTAATTAATTACTACATGTAATATAGTCATGTATTCAACGTGTGAAATTACAACGCTTGAGCAAGTCATGGCATGTCAGTGAGCACAGTTAGATGCCAGAACTAGTGCTATTCCGGTTTTTAACGAAAAATTGGCGCATGTAATAGTAACTGTGTTCACTGTCATGCAATGACTGCGCAAGTGACGTTTATGTTACAAACATAGGATTTGATTAGCCTACTTGATTGATTATAATCATAGGGCATAGCCTCTGCTGAGGTGGATACATTGAAAAATCGTATATTGTGTTTCTTTGTTGTTGGTTTATTATATTTATTTTAATGTGTGTGTACTTTGTTTTCAGGGATAAGAAGAATAGTGTGGAAAATTACTTTCGCTAGAAAAATACAACCCCCTGCACCCCCCAGGAGGCTGCCATACTTACTGAGAGCGTCGTATCAATGATTTACAAAGACATGAGGTCAATTTCTATGGTTGAGGGCGAGGGATTTAAAGAAATGCTGACCACCTTCCAAGCAGGTTACACTCTGCCTTCTAGGCGCCATTTCACTACTCTGATCGAGAAGAAGTATGAAACTTCAGTAGAAAAACAAACTTAAAATGGCCACATCCAAAATCTCCCTTAGCACTGATGCCTGGACCAGTCTGGTGACAGAAGCCTACTTAGGGGTAACTTGTCATTTCATTGATGACAATTGGGAGCTTGTCTCCTTCAATTTGATAACACTGCCAGTTGAAGAACGCCACACAGCAGAAAACATTGCCTTATGGCTGGAGAATGTGGCAGTAAAATTCAACATTTCGTTTGAGAATGTCCTTGCTATCGTCCATGACAATGCAAGTAACATTGTGGCAGCTCTCAGAATCTTGGAAGAGAGATTTGGGGTGGTATCCCATCGGTGCGCTGGGCATACACTTCAACTGGTAGTCAACAACGCAATGAAAAACCCTGAGATTGACAAGGCACTCGCAGCTACACGGTGCCTTGTAAAACACATAAAGAAAAGTGAGCCAGCTACCACTAAGCTGAAGCTTAAACAACATATGGGCACAGTTGAACATAAACTGATACAGGATGTAGCAGTCCGTTGGAACAGTTCATACTACATGATTGAACGTGTTTTAGAGCAGCGATGGCCGGTGGTTGCGACACTATCAGATCCAGAAATCAGAAAGCACTATCTTGATCTGAAAAACCATCAATGGACTCTTCTGGAGGAACTGGAGGTTGTGCTCAAGCCCTATGAGCAAGCCACGGTTTTCCTTAGTGGTCAATCTTATGTCACAGCCTCTGTTCTCCCCCCCCTGCTGAAGGGTCTCCTGAAATCCACCCGCAAAAAATCATTTGATTCTGCTGCCATGACCTTTTTCTAGACCTAAGCAGAAGAGGGGATATTGTCAAGGTGGCAGCAGGTGTTTGTATTTAAAGAGGGTGGGAAAAATGTGTCTCTCATTGCTGCTGCACTTGATCCCCGTTTTCGGAAATTGAAGTTCCTTCCAGCAGATGATGCTCTCAAACTCCAAGTGCAAATACAGAGTTTTGCTCTTGATATCAAAAGGAAGCATAAATTGTTACAGGCAGCTGTGAGGCAGGAAGCCTCAGCAAGCTCCCCACCAAAGAAGAGGTCCTGCTCTTTGTTGGACACTTTGTTGGGCTCAGATTCTGAGGGGGAAGACGAAGTAAACATGGACCAGGAGGATGGTGACGGGGACAGTGAGACAGTCAGGAAAGAGGTGATGTCGTATTTTGGGGAAAACCCTATCCCAAGGGATGATAACCCCCTTACATGGTGGAAGGATAACGCCATAAGGTTCCCCACCGTGGCTGCAGTAGCCAAATCTTATTTGTCTATACCTGCCACATCAACGCCATCTGAAAGGCTTTTCTCAGTTGCTGGGAACATTGTTTCCAAAAAAAGGGCAAGCCTGACTCCTAAGCATGTGGAAATGCTTACATTCCTCCACTCTAATCTATGAATGTATTTTGTCTTGAATGACACACACACACACACACACACACACACTTAATTCTTTATTTGAATCCACCAATCACATTACAAGAGACAAGATTCAAATATTTCAGAGATAAGACAAGTCATTGTTCAAGGGTACAAAAAACATCTCCTGCGCCACACTGCCAGGCTGCCTATCACTGCTGATATGGAGCAGAACTTTGCTAATTGTTTTGATTTTCTGCTGGAGAGCCCAGCCAGCCTTAACCCACTGAAAACACGGTTGTGGACATGCCCCAAGCTTCCAAAAATAAACACTATTAGCTTGCATTGGTAGACTAGGTCCCTTAGAATTTCCAGAATGGGCTGGTATTTAAGGATTTTATCGTTGAAAGCCATTTCCATGTACAGGTCAAATACACAGCCTATCTCAAGTAGGAGCACTTCTCTTCTGTCTCTGTTTAAAAACACAACATCAGGGGTATTTGGGATGTTACACATCACATCAATAGGGCTGTTAAACCATTCCGGCCTGATGCGTGAATGTTTGTACATGGTTACATTTTCCAAAGATACTTCCTTAACATTACTGGAAATAAGATCAACAAGTCGGTCATGGCGTGCAATATACAGTCCTTTTGTACATAGTACAGCCATTCACAACATGGGCAACTGATTCAAGTTGATGGCCAGAGTGCATTATACAGTGTGGATGGTGGTGTGCAGGATACCATAATGCCAGATTGTATTTGGTAGGTAGCACCTGCAGCCTTGCTTTGGCAGTGAAACAGAGGATGTCCACCCCAACAGCAGCATTTTTGTACATGGAGTGGGAAGCAGAGTGGTCGGCAAAGTCTAGGCATGCTAGCTTTCCCTGCATTCTAAGTCCAGTCCAGTGTTGTTTGGTCTCTGTTTTATGTTGAGAAGAAATCTCCTCGCTGTAGTGTTCTGTAGTATGTGTTGTGCCTCGTTGTGATATACAGTTGCCTCTGCGGTTACAGAAGGGTCGGTGACAACTGCATCAGATGCCTGTGGTGCTGTGTGTGAGTTGTGTTGTGTCCATTCCAGTTTGACTGACATTCTGTTGCACAGATCATTTAGGTCCGGCCAGTCCGACCGAACTCCAAAGCCTGCAGCTTGTGTGTCCAGTTTCCCGCTGCTTTTCCTCCCAAAGCCTAAGAAGCTGTCCTGGCCTGCTTTGGCCAGAGGGACCTTCCTCTTCCTGAGGTCCAGCATGAGGGAAGCTCTGGCAAGCTCTCTGACAGTAGTGTCATCATTATTGAGCATGCTGAGGAGGTGTGTCAGCCTGGTAGCAGTGTATACCCATTCCACGTTTGGGACACCCAGCCCCCCCTCTTTACGTGAGAGGAAGATGAGGTCCCGGGTAGAGTGAGTTCAGCCCTAGCCATTTTCGGACAGCCTGGACTGTTTTATTGTTCATGTCTTGTAAGACATTTTGCAGGATGTGAACGTTTGCAAAGAGGTGTTGAACCTTTGCAAGGGCCACCTCTCTGATAGCGTCCAGTTTCATGACTACAGGGAGTGGGGAGGAATCAATTAGATCGATTCTGTTCTTATAGGCACTACATAGCTCCTGTGCCTGCTCCCCCCACTCACCCGCAATGTTGATGTTATGGCCAAGATAGGTGTATGACTCTTGGCGTGAGGAGACCCTGATAGGCTGCCCCATTATTGTGAAGGAGGGCGGTTTGTCAGATTTGGCTTTATAGCAGCGATTGCCACCACTGCGTCGCTCATAAAGAGCTGCACACTTGGTGTGCTTCACCTCCAGCTTTGACCAGTGAAGAAATTCATCTGTTCTGGCCAGCATGTTATGTATGACACTCTCATCTCTGGAGGACACCTCGACATCATCACACACACACACACACACACACACACACACACACACACACACACACACACACACACACACACACACACACACACACACACACACACACACACACACACACACACACGGGTTTATAGCCTATATCAGGACTTATGAAAAAAACGTGACAAATTGGGACATGCCTTTCCCAAGGTCCAAGAGACCTGGGAATCAGAATATTTCCATTCCTTGATTCTAAGAATGCAACCATCTGTTCAGATTTAGGCTAGGGCTATATTTTTGTTCAGACCTGATTTTAATGCTACATATGAGGACCTTTTCGGGTTTATGTGATTTATAAGGCCCATAGCAACCAGACAGCACACACACAAACTCTATTTTCAGGTTTATGTGACTTATAAGTCCCATAGCAACTAGCCCATACACACAGACACTCTATTTTCAGGTTAATGTGAATTATAAAGACCCTAGAATACACAAAATAGGATCTGTATTTTAACTGGGGTCCGGTTATATATGTAGAAATGTCAAAACCCCAGACAGCCCGGGTAACCTTCAACAGAAAGGACTATCCATGTTCGCATAGCTCTTAAATATAATATATTCTCAGTCTACTGTTTAAGTCGTATTATTGTTATTTGTGACAATATATAAAAATTTGTAGCAAATATTCACGTAATAAAAAAAGGCGGAACACTTTTTGCATTTCTTACTTTTATTGAGTGCCAGCAAAAAAAATACAAGCAAAAACCAAGATCAATTGGAATGGATCTACCTAGTCATCTTCCTTTTTAATGCTACGTTTCTGTTGTGTACGTAGTACTTGATGGCAACCCAGTCTCGGTCTTTCAGAGCTACTGGCTCTGCCTGGAGGCAGGAGTCACAGTCCTTTTTACCAGGTATTCTGCAGCTTGTAATGAAGTTAAGCAAATGCCGCTCAACAGCCTTCACTTCCTCACCTGTCCACTTGCTTCTCACCTTCACAGCTTTCATAAATGGAAACAAAATACAACTGATTAACAATGGAACAATGGCTCTGCTAACGTGACAAATGGGGGATATGATACAAAGGATTCTAGTTAGTAGTTATATGATATATGTTATCAATACATTTTTCTAATAAAGTAATGAATACAAAATGCTGACTAACCTTGCTTTCTTTTGGAGCCCTTTGAAGAAGCTTGGAATGTGACTATTTTGTGACTCATGTTTACGTCATCCAAGGTGGTTGATTCAGGAGTGCCCTCCATGTTGTCCAGGGTGGTTGATTCAGGAGTGCCCTTCATGTTGTCCAGGCTGGTTGACTCGGAAGTGCCCTCCATATTGTACAGGGTGGTTGACTCGGAAGTGCCCTCCATGTTGTCCAGGCTGGTTGACTCGGAAGTGCCCTCCATGTTGTCCAGGCTGGTTGACTCGGAAGTGCCCTCCATGTTGTCCAGGCTGGTTGACTCAGGAGTGTGCCTCAGAAGTGTCTGGTCCCTAGCAGTCTCAGTTATTGAGCCTTTGCAAAGTAATAATGATTGTGATGTTATTCTATGAGCTTTCTGACAATACGTTGGTTTGCTTGCATTATTCACTGTTAACAACCTCAGTGTCAGGCAATATGCAATTCTACATTATATATTCATTTAGATTTCAGATGTAAACATAAGCTGAATGCAAATTCATGAATGTAGAATTACTTGAGGATCATTTCGATAATCCCCCAGAAATGTTAATTTATGTGACATAACTTAAAGATATTACCGCATATATACAAGTCAGGATACCTTTGCATTGATGTAGGTCAGCAACGTTTTCTTCGCTGGAATCGTCACTCATTTCTACTTCATCTGGTTAGGGAAAAAACAGTTCAGGCAAATCATTTAAATTAAGGACTAAGAACACTTATAATAGTTATATTTGAAGTGGTTAAAAACTATATTTCAAATAAAATGTTACCTTCAGGATTGACCTCAATGTCATCCAGCCCTTTCCCCTGCAGGTAAGGCAGTCTTCCTTTTTCGAGTGATATTTTGCGAGCTGAAGGGTACTCTCTGGAAGCCGATAGAATTCTCTATGGACACGGATGTCGTGTCCTAGAAAGGTGGCAAGTTGATCCATTTCATTTTCTTTCAGATTTAGTAGTGTGGACAAAGTGGCCACTTGTTTCCGCAATCTTGTTGAGGTGAGTGCCTCTGGGTTCTTTGCACCACATTGCTTTGCATACTTACGAAAGCAGTCAGAGCCTCTGTAATGGGAAAGGACACCTGGCCGTGCAAACATGTACACATTTTCTTTGTGGACTTGACACTCTTTCCTGCTTTTCATTTGGAGGTCCATAGCAGCGATCATGTCGGGGGTTAGAAGCACTGGAACCTTTCTTGACCTTTTACCACGAATCTCAACTCTCTCAAAGTGCTCGGCAAGCTTCCTCTCGAAGTCGGTAAGGCCCCTCACAATGTCTGGATTCAGCTCTGTGCGATCCCTGGATGTGAAAGTCTGAAGCTCCATTTTTGAAACTTCACCTTCCCGCCTTCTGTTAAATAGTACTACCTGCGTCAAAGTCACTTTAGCAAGATTTCCAAAGCTTTTGCTGTTGGGTTCTTCCTCAAGGTCTTTCATGCGCTTAACACGCTCAGCAGCAAGAAACTTGTGCAGCACCGACACATCCTCTGTAAAGGGTAAAACCTGTGGTTTATTCCATTTGGCTTGTTGAAGTGTTCCCAATGCGGCGTCAGAAATGGACTCCGTCCACTTTCTCTGATGTAGAGTGGCAAATTGCTTTGCAGACTCCGCAACGGCAGGGCGATTTGCAATGATGGCATTGCATTGCACAATGCCTGCAACTTTGGCTAAACTGTGTCCCAATTTCAAAGCCAAAGATGGGATTTTATACGAGTTGCTTTCGACATCATAACCAGCAACAGATCTAACTGCCTGTATCACATGCGGAAAGTTACAAGGCATAACAAGGTCTTCGGTGCTCTTCAAAGGTGTTATAGCTCTTGCCGTTATCAATAGTCTTGCCATCTCTCTCATTTTTTGGCGTATGTAGTCATTCCTTCTTTCATGCGGTTTCCTGGAGTTGAACAGTGACTCGCTGATACAAAGGATTACAGTTTCACTCCTTACAACCGAAGAAACGTCGTCCTGGTTCATTTCACAAGCAATCTTCCAAACAGTTTCCTTAACTGAGTCAGGTCTTGGTAAGTGCATTTGAATCCTTTTTCGGCCAACTTGAGGCTCTTCCTCAACAGACTTTTTCGGGCAGTTTCTCACATGTCTCCATAAAGAGTTTCTTGCATACAGTCCTTCGCAAAATTTGCAGTGACGGAAGTCATCAGATTGTTTTGCAGTACTGGGTCTTCTACAAGCAACCATCTCTCCAGTGCCACAGCTTGCCACTTCAGCATTATGGTCAAAGTTTCCTCTCTTCTTAATAGAGCGTAACAACTCGCTTCTTTTGCGGGATCTTTTATCAAAACTGAAAGCCATTGCAACATCAGGCTCTTCACGGTGGACGGATTCAAGATGTCTTGCCAATTTAGAAATGGCCTTTCTACAATAAAGACAAAATTGCTTCTTGTTGTACTTGCTTCCTTTTGCTTTTATTGGCAATGGTGTGACATTTATGGAGCTTTTCTGCTGTGATGTGTTCTTTAATGAATTGGCACTGCAGCTTATCACTGAAGCACAATGATTGCTGCTCATCTTTGAAGAACTTAATGTTCTAGGTACCTCTGAACTGGTGGCACCATCCCCCTTCATGGTTTTGAGTTCTTGACGAGCAGTACTTATAATTGAAGCATCCCAGGAATTGCCACATGAGTCTGGAACATAGTCAGCATCATCATAGTCCGTAGCATCCGAAGATTCCTCAAATAAGTCAGTGGAGGTCTGAAGGAAAATGGAGAAGAAAAAGCTACTAAATCTGTCAATAACTTACGCATGCATTAATAGCTAGGGTATCATACTCCCTATAGTACCATCACAATGTGCATAACATCTACAAACTCACCGAATAATTAATTCTGGTGACCTGAATCAAAGATCTCTTGGCTATCTCTTTTTGAGCCTCCTGGTAACGATCTTCACAACGACCATGATGGCGCTTCAGATTTTTCAGACGGCAGCTTTTTCTAAGCTTTACAAATCAAAATGAAAATACTTACTTGAAGGTCTACAATGTTTCCTCACATCCTAATTACCCCAAGCGGTGAAAATATGAACTATTTGAACTTATGACCAGAATGCAGCGTTCTTACCTGCTCTGCAGTTGGACACTGGTGGAAGGGGACAGTTCCAGAGGACTTGCTTGCCTTGAATGAAATGATGAACAATAAATATTATTTTGTATAAACACAGTACTGAAACGTGGAATTAGGATATATTATACTGTGCTGCATTGACTATGCATGTAGGGACCACAGTTGTAAGTAAAATAATTCAAACGTGGATCTAGGCTATTTATGTAAGGCTCTATAGAAATAGTTAAAACTAAAATATCTTTGCCAAAGGGGAAAAGAACATAGGATTTAGTGAGAATAAAGTATAATTTTATGTTTTAAGGGGCGGTTAGTTCTGTCAAATGGTAAGGCAAATTTTTTTTAACGCTATGATATTGAACCAACTTATGGAAATGTTTATATTGTGAACATTTTGCACATAAAGGTTGGTTGTGATAGTCAGAAGCCATTTCATATCAAATTGGAATGAACTGAGACATCTATTTAATTTAAATAGAAACAATCTACAATAAATGTGTAATAACCTGTTGGATGGATGAAGTGGATCTCTGGCTCACTTCTGGGTCCACTGAAGTATGAGCTGGGATCATGCCACTTGGTGTCTGAAACGAAATACAACAATAACCTGTCAGAAATATTCTGTATTATAAGACAGATCAAATCTAGTTCGTAAACTAATGATCATACTCATTTAATTTACAATATATTCCTACCACCTGTCTATCATAATCGTCTTTGGAATGAGACTCATTGCTGAGGTCAAGGTCTGCATTGACTTTGCATGTAGGGACCACAGATGTTAGTTAAAATAATTCCCACGTGGATCTGGGCTTTGTATGTAACTCTATAGAAATGGTTCAAACTAAAATAACTGCTACCCAACAATATGAGGACCGTGTAACACACACATACTCTACTCTAGTTGGGTCATACCATGTTGGGACGTCATCTGAAACACATTTAAGCCTTGCACAGACTAAGTACAAAATGAGGACCTGACGACTGAACACATCTAGAGTCAAGGTTCCTGACTTTGACTTATCCTTTTGTCCTCAAAGAAAGCTGAAAAGCCCCAACACTAATGTAAATGAATCTACTGCCATAGAAATTAAATCCCGCAAATTGATAAGAAGTATGTTAAATGGGCAAAATCATTGCCAAAGGGGAAAAAAAACATAGGATTCAGTGAGAATAAAGATTAATTTTATGTTTTGATGGGCAGTTAGTTCTGTCAAATGGTAAGGCTAATTTTGTTAACGCTATGATATTGAACCAACTTATGGAAATGTTGATATTGTGAACATTTTGCACAAAAAGGTTGGTTGTGATAGTCACAAGCCATTTCATATATATATTGGAATGAACTGAGACAGCAATTTAAATAGAAACGATCTACAATAAGTGTGCAATAACCTGTTGGATGGATGAAGTGGGTCTCTGGCTCACTTCTGGGTCCACTGAAGTATGAGCTGGGATCATGCCACTTGGTGTCTGAAACGAAATACAACAATAACCTGTCAGAAATATTCTGGATTACAATATAGATCAAATCTAGTTTGTATACTAATGATCATCCTCATTTAATTTACAATATATTCCTACCACCTGTCTATCATAATCGTCTTTGGAATGAGACTCATTACTGAGGTCAAGGGCTGCATTGACTTTGCATGTAGGGACCATAGATGTTAGTTAAAATAATTCCCACGTGGATCTGGGCTTTTTATCTAACTCTATAGAAATGGTTCAAACTATAATAACTGCTACCCAACAATATGAGGACCGTGTAACACACACACACTCTACTCTTGTTGGGTCATACCATATTGTACCATATCGTACCATATCATACCATATCGTCGGCCGGCGGCGCCGTCCCGTTCCGGTCTCGCACTGCGGCCTTGTCTCCCGCTGCGGCACCGGCGGCGGCGTCCCTTGCGGCGGTAGCAGCGTCTCTTGCGGCAGCGGCGACGTCTCTGGAGGCGGCGGCGACGTCTCTGGCGGCGGCGGCGGCAGCGGCGACGTCCCTTGCGGCGGCGGCGGCGGCGGCGGCGTCTCTTGCGGCGGCGGCGTCGGCGTCTGTACCAGGGGGTCGTAGTGGGACCTTCATACTGCCTGCATTCTCCACCATATGTGGCAACCCGCTACCCAAATGAGCCGGGTTCCAGGTATAAACGACACGTTAATGTGTGGGACAAGCCATCCAAGGCATTTATTATCTACAACTTAAATCACACACGAAGGAGACGCGGTCTCTAGGGCCTCCGTGGGCCTCTAGCTGCTCGTGGACCCGAGCGCTACCTCCTTCCTAGCTCTCCCGTGCGTGCCGTGCTGTCAGTCCACCTGCTCCTTTTAAAGAGTCTCCCTGGCTTTCGGCCAGGTGTCCCCCATCACACTGATTGGGGAGGCGAAAGGGCTGCTCTCGGTCGCCGTCTGGTGGGTGACGGCGGTACACGCCGTCCAGGACCAACCCTCGGGCTGGTCCGGGCCGAGGCTTACTGTGTGTGTGTGTGTGTGTGTGTGTGTGTGTGTGTGTGTGTGTGTGTGTGTGTGTGTGTGTGTGTGTGTGTGTGTGTGTGTGTGTGTGTGTGTGTGTGTGTGTGTGTGTGTGTGTGTCAGGGATTAAAATTAACTTTGTTTCACCACCGTCCCGGAACCGTCCCGAAAAACATTTTGAATCGTCCCGAATTTTCCCATAAATCTTTTTTACAGTTTCAGTTGTTACTTACTGATAGTATAATGAAAACATAAAACATTATGTTGAGGAAATAGTAATTTATTTGTAGATGACAATCACCCTCAGTCGCAGAACTGTGGTCTACGTAACCTTCTGCCAGTACTCCACCATTTAGTGACTGCCTTTATTGAGTTGTACTCGTCCAGAGGAGGGCCATGCATTGAGATTAGCATGAGGCTGGTCAGAGTGTCATTTGCTAGGCGAGACCTCCAGTCCGACTTCACCCGTTTCATGCACGAGAAACCACGCTCGCAGCAGGAGCTACTCATGGGGAGGACAAGGCTGATCTCTGCTACCACCTGCATGTGCTGGAACTGACCGGCTCTTCCAATGGCACCCTGGATCAGCCTCTGCCACAGCACCTGAGAAAATGGGTTGAAAGTCTGTTCATCCTGCATGTTTTTATTCTGGGATTCTTTGTGGACCTAAGCACACTGTGCTGCAATCTACTTGTAGGAAATGTGCTATTTAAGTACAATGTTGCTGTTGGTGGGGAGGAAACCCCTGGAGGATCACTCACCTGGGAATCGAGATGCCTGTAGCGACGGGCAACCAGGATCTTGAGGTCAAGCCACTCTCGCCTTGCTGCATCCTCAGATACAAAGTCCTTGCATGGCTCCAGGACTGGGCGGAAATGCTCCATGATGACATTTAGTTCATCTGTGCCAAATGTAGCCAGGGCGGTGGTGTCTTCTGGCCAGCTGGTTAAGTCGAATAGTGTCGAAACCGCTTTCAGAATGCCAGTCACAGAAGCTGTTGGTGAGGTGAAGCTTGATGTTGTTAAAGATGTCATCATCGGTGCTGGTCCTGTTGATCTCAACCCCTTGCCAGTTGGATCCAGTCCCAACTTCGGTCAGGAACCGCTGCAGCCTTGGGCCTGGGTTTGTCTGCATTACATGAACAAACATTTATAATAATTTCATCACCAAAAACCACAATTCAATCATACAACTCTGACTTTTAGCTGTTACAGCCTAAATATAATATGCAATAATGTAAAATAAGGGAACATTGTTCCTCACCTGCATAGCTACAAAAAACATGCATTTAGTCTGCAGCCCATCCGAGACCATCTGGAGTGTGAGGCCGTCTTTCTGAAACAAGAGGCTGAGCTGCTTCAGTTCGTGAAGTATATCCAGCATGAGGTGGATGAAGAGGAGTGTGCTGTACTGCTTCATTATCATACTTCGTTGAGTATTTCTACACGGTACAATTATGGACTATATGGTGCTAGAATGTTGATGATCCACAAAGCTGACATTTATCTTTCAAGTATTAGAAAATGTATTTATGACAGATTTAAAGAAAGCAGACTTCTCTTTACCTTCTGCTGTTTTAGCCTGTGGCCTGCCAACATTTGTGTTATGATCCATGACTGCCAGTTGGGCCAGCATGGTGTCATAGCTGAAGTGGAGCCTTTTCGGTGCATACTTCAGCATCCCTGAGAGGTATACCTCAAGGGACCCTGTGTAGGTTCAATTTAACCCGTCAAAATATATTCGATAAAATTAAATAATAACATGTGTTCAGAAATAGTTCAGAAAGATAGATTTAAAACAACTACTTTTAGAACTACAGTGTCCTGGTTATTCGAGAGGCACAGTAGAGTATTGCTACATATAATCATGCGTAGTTGTAAAACTTTAGTCATAGGAATAAAACATTTCTCCAGATCTCAAGTTAATTATTTTGGAGGCATACCTGTGTGCTTGAAAAGGGCCATCTGCTGCAAGTCACGCAGAAGATTCTTTCCCAGGACTACGTCTTTCACAGCCCGGAACGCTGGAGAATCAGACTTCATCCACCTCTTTTTCGTTGTTCCTCCTCCGTCAATGGTGCATGATGACATGTATGTTCAACCCCAGCCTCCTCCCATCTATGCACACCACAGATGTGGTGCAGCAGTGACGTCCACCGACGCACACATTCCTGAAAGACGAAATGACGGTTTTGGGTTACACAAAAGATTTCACCTATTGCTTTTGTGCAGTCTTTGGCACTATGGTGCCCCTGCCCATTGACAATACATAAGTTCCTTCTTGCCTTTCCATCACCATGACTTGAGCTACAGGACCAGTACAGGTGATTGCAGATCGATTTTAGCCATGGGAGTAGATCTCTATTTTATTTTTTGTTGCCTAGGGTGAGAAGTTTTTTCTTTATGCCTAGAAAAAACAAAAAGGGTAGATCTGCAAAAATATTAAAATATATTGTGTGAAAATATGGGTTGTTGTAGATGTGTCACTTACCCTTACTGACATGCCATGTGTCAATCTCATGACGGATGGGGCAATAGCTCTCCCTCATAATTTTCAGTATAGAGGGAGCTCGATCAGTGGTTATGACACCAACATCCAAATCAATTGAAAGAAGATGGTCCAGGCCTCTTTGAAATCCAATTGCCTCCATGGCAACGGAGCTGGGGGCCTCTTTGACCTATGGAATAACATTCTTATTTATCAGCCAACCAACTGGATACATCTTGTCTTGGTAATATATTTTTGTTGACAAAATTTTCATGCAGATTTACCTGGACTAACTGGAATTTTTTTAGTTGCATCATCCTGGAAGGAGTATGTGGAGAATTTGGCGCTGAAACCTGTATAATAAATACATACACATAAATATAGCTGTACCTTATGGTGTTCAAAATTACACTCAAATTGAATTAATAATTATGCATACCCGGGCTATCACACCTGGCATCTCCTCCCAAGTCAACTTTCTGTCCAGAAGCACAGTTCCCTGACATGGGAAAGTCGGTGTACCAAAGGGAACACCGGCACATACTAAACAAATTGACCTGAAATTATCCTCCCCCAAAAAATATATTAATTCAAAGATAAGATAAATCTAAGAAAGAAAACACATAACAAAACACATAACTCCACCCTGCCCACGTCATGCTCCTTTTCCACCTGACCTCAGCAACCCTGGCACCTGAGAAGCAAATTAAGAGAACAGACAGAAGAACACAACACAAACGGCACGAAACGGCGTCAGTCACATCACTCATGGCAAAGGAGCACGTGACAGCGCGTCGGCAATGACATTATCCACCCCTTTGATATGCCGAATATCAAGATCGTATCCCTGCAGAAACAGAACCCACCTCATTAACCTCTGATTCGGACACTGCAATGACCTTAAAAAGGTCAGTGGATTATGATCCGTATAAACCACAAGGGCGGCACCTCCTCCCACATATACCTCAAAATGCTGCAGTGCCAAAACCAGCGCCAATGCCTCCTTTTCGATCACTGAGTAATTAAACTGGTAACGATTGAATTTCCTCGAGAAGAAGCTTACTGGCCTCAGTACACCCTGGTCATCTCCCTGCAGCAAGACCGCGCCTGCTCCCACCTGACTGGCATCAACCTGGAGCAAAAAGGTCCGGTCAAAGCGCGGTGCCGCTAGAATAGGGAAAGAGCAGAGAACCGTCTTGACCTTATCAAAGGCCTGCTGACACTCTGGCGACCACACAAACTTTGCTCTGGTCTTCAGAAGCTCAGTAAGAGGGAACATCACCGTGGAAAAATTCGGACAGAACCCACGGTAATATCCCACCAGACCCAGAAACCGCTGCAGCTCTTTCTTCGTTGTGGGCCGTGGAAACTTTTCGACGGCCATAACTTTCGCGTGGACTGGAGCTACGCAACCTTGCCCCACTACTCGCCCCAGATAAGTAACAGTGGCCTTAGCAAACTCGCACTTGGATAAATTAACAGTAAGCCTCGCCTCTGCCAGGCGCTCAAACAGCGCCCGGATGCGCTGAAGATGAGAGTGCCATGTATCACTAAAAATCACCAAGTCATCCAAATAAACAGAACACCCCTCCAACCCGGACACAACTCTGTTCATTAACCGCTGGAAAGTAGCGGGAGCGTTTCTTAACCCAAACGGCATTACCGTATAAGAATATAGACCTGACGGTGTAATGAACGCCGATATCTCCTGAGCACGCTTGGACAGCGGTACCTGCCAATATCCTTTAAGCAGATCGAATTTACTTACAAACTTGGCAGGCCCAACACTGTCAATACAGTCGTCCATTCGCGGCAAAGGGAAAGAATCTGGCTTTGTGACAGTTTACTTTTCTCATATCTGTACAAAACCGAGGTGTTTTGTCCGGCTTCGGCACCAAAATACAGGGGGAGGCCCAACTCGAGTAAGACGGGACAGCCATATCATTTTCAACCATGTAAGCCACTTCAGAGTCAAGATGTTTCAGCTTCTCCGGTGACATACGGTAAAAACGTTGTTTTATCGGCCTTGCGTCTCCCACCTCGATGTCATGCTCCACCCAATCAGTGCGCGAAGGGACATCACCGAACAGACGGGGATACTCCCGTACCAAGTCCGCCAGCTCACAGCGTCTAGAATCAGACAAATGGGACAACACCTTGTCCAAGCTACTTAGAGCTTCAGAATTTTTTAAACGACCACACAGCAAACTGTCATCGGGCTCAGGCACCCCATCCTCATGCATCCCAGCCACTGAACTAGCAACCAGAACCGGACGCACGCCCTCCTCAGCCTGACTTGACTCACTAACACGGTTGTAGAACGGCCTCAACAAGTTAATGTGACAAAGCTGTTTGGACTTCCTCCGCCCTGGTGTCGCAATGAAATAGTTCAGATCCGAGAGTTTCTCAATGACTGTATACGGACCGGTATACTTAGCCTGGAACGGCGAACCCACAATAGGCGTTAATGCCAAAACTTGGTCCCCAGGACTAAACTCCCGCTGCTCTGTGTGACGGTCATAATTTTTCTTCATTTTGCCCTGCGACATCTGCAACTTGTCCCGTGCCATACCACCCGCCACGAACAAACGATGCCGAAACCCATTCACAAAATCTATCAGATTTTTCGGTGGCTCAGCATCCACCCAGTTATCCTTTAACACAGCCAAAGGGCCCCTCACCACATGCCCAAAAACTAAGTCATTCGGACTGAAACCAGTACCCTCTTGTACGGCCTCTCTCGCAGCCAACATCAGCCATGGGAGCCCCTCCTCCCAGTCTCGATCCAGCTCAGTACAATACGCACGCAGCAGAGACTTGAGAGTTTGATGAAATCTCTCCAACGCACCCTGACTCTGCGCGTGGTACGCCGATGACTGACTGTGTTTAATGCGCAAGGATCTCAACACTTGACCAAACATGTGGGAAGAAAAATTCGACCCTTGGTCACTCTGAATAACCTTCGGAATGCCAAAAAACGAAATGAACTGAGTCAATGCCTTCACCACGGCTTTAGTTGTAATAGATCTCAGCGGGTATGCAGCCGGATACCTGGTACTTTGGCACATAACTGTCAGTAAATACTTACAGCCAGATTTAGCGATCGGCAACGGGCCGACACAGTCCACGATCAAATATTCAAAAGGTTGGCTTATGGCTGGAATCGGTTGCAGAGGAGCAGACTTCACACTCTGATTCGGCTTCCCCGTTAATTGGCGCACAGGGCAGGTTTTAATATATTCGGCAACATCTCGTTTTACACGCGGCCAAAAGAACTGTTTCAAGACATTAAAATACGTTTTCCTGACACCAAAGTGCCCACCCTCGTCGTGTGCCACTTTAAGGACCCGAGGCCTGAATTTAGTCGGTACAACCAACTGGTACACAGCATCCCCCACACCGTCACCCAAAACAGCCCATTTCCGAAACAGCAGTCTGCTACGCAAAAAGTAGCCACTGGCTGCACTCTTTATCTCTGCAGCAGACAAAACACGACCAAATAATTCAGTTAAAGAGGAATCACCAATTTGCTCCTGCAACAACTCGCTCTGTGACACCGACAGTGGAAAATCCGACGAAGACGGATCCTCAAAATCATCGTCACCCAGCTCCCCATCTGATAACTCAGCCTCAGCCCGACTCATTGCTCGTGTAACCACACAGGCTGAAAGAACCTCAGGTACCTCACTGGAACTCCAGTCAGAGACAGTACCAACCGGACAGCGTAACAACAGGTGAGGGAGGAGCATCAGCCGAGAGGCGGCCGCCAGCCAAGCCATTTCCCAAAATAAAATGAACCCCCTCTATAGGCAACGCCGGCCTCACTCCCACAGCTACCTCACCCTGCACGAGCTCACAATCCAGGACCACTTTATGCAAAGGCACGGGTAAAACCGTCAACCCCATCCCTCGACTGAGAATACGGTCCCCGCTGTCCGTCTCCGCGGACAAAGGCAGCACCGACTCGGTCATATAGGAACCATATGCCCCCGTGTCCCTCAAGATTGTAACAGGGACTTTAACATCGCTACCAACTAGCGATACAAAACCACTTCTAATGAAAGGAGCGTATGCTTCCAGAACATCCGGCTCACGGACAGAGGGAAACCCATTAGAAATACAGCCATTTCCCAGCGTAGCTGCAGCCGCAGCTGGCTTAACATTGTAGCTGCTCCCCCTATATTTAGACCGCAACGCCGGACAATCAGCCTTCAAATGGCCCATCTCACGACAATAGTAACAGGTTCTACTGTTGTCAACATTGCTCCGTGAGTGAGACTCGGACCTAAACATGCCAGACGTCTCGGAACGCATCTGGTCAGCCGCCGCAACACCTCGCCTGTTTCCACCCCAGCCAGAGTCCTTGCGGCTAGGTGTGCGCTCTCTCACATCGCCCTTATGGAGCAGCACGTACTCATCTGCTGCCACAGCCGCTTCTGCAGCAGAGGCAACCTTCTGTTCATTAATGTAGATCGCAATCAAACCAGGTAGCGTATTCTTAAACTGCTCCAAAATTACTAACTCACACAACTCATCAAAAGTGGATATATCAAGCGCAGCCAACCAACGTTTAAAATGGGTAGTTAAATCACGAACAAATTCGACATAGGTTTGGCCACTTTACCTTTCCCAAGCCCGAAAACGTTGGCGATATGCTTCAGGCACAAGCTCATAAGCCTTCAGCACGGCAGACTTTATTTTAACGTAACTACTGCTATCAGCCGCGCTCATAGACGAATATGCCCCCTGCGCCTTACCCGTGAGGACGCACTGGAGCAGCAGAGCACAGTCCTCATCAGACCAACCCCTCGCCGCGGAAACACGCTCAAAAAGCACAAAAAATGAGTCAGGATCCCTCTCATTAAACGGTGGCAACAGCCGCAAGTTGTTGATGTCAAAGGGCCGCGCACCGACCCCAGACACCTGCCCCCTCTGACTCTCAGCAGCCAGACGATAACCCTCCCGCTGGCGGATCACCTCCAGCTCTATTTGCTTTTTTGCTTCTATTTCACACTTAAATCTGTCATGTTCCAACTGCATTGAGAGGAGCTCCTTTTGCTGCTCAAACGTCAGCCCCTGAGTCTCAAAAGGCATGCCTACGGCAGGTGGAGAAGCTGGCACCGGGCCAGACGTAAGGACTCCCAGTTCAATAAGTTTTACCTTCAAAGCAATTTTAATCTCTTCTTTACGCTTCCTTTCTATCCCGGCCACCGAATAATAATCCGACAGTTTCAACAACTGTTCCTTTGTACACTTGTCCAAGGCCTCCTCTGACGGAGCCGCCACAAACGCTTCACATTCAGCCATCTCAAAACCACCACCAGGACCAAGCAAAACACACCGTTATGCCCGAACCGGACCAGTGTCCCCGTGCGCAGTAAGAGGATCCTAGTTGGGAGTTTCCCCGCTCTCTAAACACCAACCCCCTAACTAAACTCCCGGCTAGTCTTCATGCAGCGGGCAGTGGCGGGTATTTACGCACTAGAGACCGCTGACCCGGGAAAGCGACTAGCAAGCCAGCAACTCCCCCGAAATCACGGACATGCTCCCAAGACAATGCTTTAACCACTATGCCGCCACAACACTACCACGACCCCCGCAACGAACCCAAAGGGGAACGCCGCTATGCCTACAAGGGAAAACTCCGCACCGCACTAAGACCCACACGCTGAGGACAACACTTGTCAACCGGCTTTTGTTAATGGCATAAACTAAATGAGCGACCCAGATACTCACCCTGATCCGTCAGCCGATATGCACCATGAACTCTCCCCTTAATTACGGAAAAACACTCGCAAAATGAACCGTTTTACCCTCAAGGCAAACAAACAAAGGCACATGTGTGCCGGACGTGTGCCTCCACCGGCACCTTCCACAAAATCCGTACCAAAAGGAGAACACCTGCAGCCAGGCCAACCAAACTCCAAACTCACGTCAAACAAAATGTACACTCAACTATTGCGCAAACCGAATGGACGAGCCCCCATTTGTCATAACCCGGCTCAATGGCGATGACAAAAACGGGAGAGACGGTGCATTACCAATATAAAATAAAGGTTTATTTCCAAACACAACATAACTTAACAAAACCGCCAACAAAAACCCCAAAAAGTGTGGACGCCTGCAAGGGGGCAAATGAGTAGCACCGCAACAAGCAATCAGCTGCTCTTTTATTCGGCTGGAACACCGGTCCCAGGTGCTCCAGATCCAGCTGATGTCATCAGCTGATCACCTTATGGAAGACAGGCAGTCAATAAGTAGGCGGGGTCGTCACACTCTGTTTTTATCTTGCTGAGCCTTGTATGCGTCGTTCACAGCTGGAATGAGGCATTTGGATTGGATGGCATAGTATTGTGATTTACTGGGGAGTTGTAGGTTGACAAGTTATGCCCAGTCTTTTATATCTGTGAAGGTTGCTCCTATAAACAAGATGGCAGCACAGGTCAGTATGTTGTTAGGTCCCATCTGCCTCTGGTCCGGGCACGATTCGCATTCTCCGCTGTGTCCTTGCAGGCATGTCCAATTAATTTTTATTTTGCTTCCATGTTGTGTTGTGGTCTGCTCTTCGATGGCTGTTCCGCATTGGTGGCATGTTTAAAAAAGTTCCATCAGTTTAGCCTCATCCACCAACCACCTCCTGTCTGCCGGGCTATTCTCAGAGCCTTTACTGGATGTAGAACCTGAACATGTAGAGGATCATCTTCATCTTCCTGTGGAATTTACAAGGATATATTTTGGATTTTATGAAACAAAGCAAGTTTTTAAATCAGAGTTCAACAATGACATCAAAGCATACAGTTAGATAGGGCCGGAAAAGCAAGCCATTTACTCACGGGTGAAATGTCTTCTGGGGCAGAATGAGGCAGAAACCATGATGCCGATGTAGCACCCAATACCTTGCAATTAAAAAATAAATAAATATACAGTTCACAATGTCAAGTCTCTTGGCTTGAAACATCAATGGCAACATTTGTGATGCAATGCTTACCTCTTGAAGTTTCCACGTTGGAGGCCGTGCCAGGTATCTGCCAGATAGTGTGGGCTGTGTGCCTGGCCTGACCACGGCTGGTTCTGGACTAGTCAGAGATAAGGTCAAAGCTGAGGGCAGACTAGATGTGGACTGTTCAGCGCTGTTGTCTTTGCTCTTCTTTGGGGTAGACTGAGGGACTCCAGCCAACTCTGAAAGGTCCATGTGTGTTCCAGAAGACTGAACACCACAAGCCTAAATGTTGAAGGAGAATATTCAACACCGAAATCAGTATCAAATGTACCATACCTATTTAGATCAAATTAGTGGATTCATTTCATACTAATATTACAGCTGCATCTGTGCCAGACAGGTTTATTCTTGTATCTGTTGATGGATTGTCTGAACTGTAAAATGCTGAAAGCATAGCATGCAGCATTTGTCTTTGAGCAACATAAACGGATCTTGCTCTGCTGTTACAAATGGGATCAACATGTAGGCTACATGTTGATCTACATGTTGTTCATCTCCGCAGTGGCAAAGCCCCAGGGATTGATGAGATCCAGCCAGAAATGCTAAAGGCTCTGGGTGTTGAGGGGCTGTCATGGTTGACACGCCTATTCAACATCGCGTGGGAGTCGGGTACAGTGCCAAAGGAGTGGCAAACCGGGGTGGTGGTTCCCCTGTTCAAAAAGGGGGACCAGAGAGTGTGTGCCATTACCGGGGTATCACACTTCTCAGCCTCCCTGGTAAAGTCTACTCCAAGGTGCTGGAAAGGAGGGTTCGGCCGATCGTCGAACCTCAGATTGAAGAGGAACAATGCGGTTTTCGCCCCGGACGTGGAACTACGGACCAGCTCTTCACTCTCGCAAGGATCCTGGAGGGGGCCTGGGAGTATGCCCATCCGGTCTACATGTGTTTTGTGGATCTGGAGAAGGCGTATGACCGGGTCCCCCGGGAGAAACTGTGGGAGGTGCTGCGGGAGTATGGGGTAAGGGGGTCTATCCTCAGGGCCATCCAATCCCTGTACTTCCAAAGCGAGAGCTGTGTTCGTGTCCTCGGCAGCCAGTCAGTTTCGTTCTCAGTGGGTGCTGGTCTCCGCCAGGGCTGCGCCTTGTCACCAATCCTGTTTGTGATATACATGGACAGGATATCGAGGCGTAGTCGTGGTGGGGAGGGGTTGCAGTTCGGTGGTCTGAGGATCTCGTCACTGCTTTTTGCAGATGATGTGGTCCTCATGGGATCATCGGCCTGTGACCTTCAGCACTCACTGGATCGGCTGGCGGCCGAGTGTGAAGCGGCTGGGATGAGGATCAGCACCGCTAAATCTGAGGCCATGACTCTTAGCAGGAAACCGATGGACTGCTTACTCCGGGTAGGAAACGAGTCCTTAGCCCAAGTGAAGGAGTTTAAGTACCTCGGGGTCTTGTTCGCGAGTGAGGGTACTATGGAGCGTGAGATTGGCCGGAGAATCGGAGCAGCGGGGGCGGTATTGCGTTCGCTTTACCGCACCGTTGTAACGAAAAGAGAGCTGAGCCGCAAGGCAAAGCTCTCGATCTACCGGTCGATCTTCGTTCCTATCCTCACCTATGGTCATGAGGGCTGGGTGATGACCGAAAGGACGAGATCGCGGGTACAAGCGGCCGAGATGAGTTTTCTCAGAAGGGTGGCTGGCGTCTCCCTTAGGGATAGGGTGAGAAGCTCAGCCATCCGTGAGGAACTCGGATTAGAGCCGCTGCTCCTTTACTTAGAAAGGAGTCAGCTGAGGTGGTTCGGGCATCTGGTAAGGATGCCCACTGGGCGCCTTCCTTGGGAGGTGTTTCAGGCACGTCCAGTGGGGAGGAGGCCTCGGGGAAGACCCAGGACTAGGTGGAGAGATTATATCTCAACACTGGCCTGGGAACACCTCGGGATCCCCCCGTCAGAGTTGGTTAATGTGGCCCGGGTAAGGGAAGTCTGGGGCCCCCTGCTTGAGCTGCTCCCCCCGCGACCCGACCCCGGATAAGCGGACGAAAATGAGATGAGATGTAGGCTACTTCATTCAACTCTCACAACCATTCAGCCCACATCCCCCACCCATCTCATCAAGACAGCCACGACCCCCCATTTTTTGACACCATGAGGAGCTTCAACTGATAGATTACCATTTAATAAACCAAATGGTAAGGTAGTATTGGGGGGTAATACTGCCCTACAATGGCAATATGAATTCCTGGCTTTAGCCAATGCAATGGACTTCTCCTTGCAACGTTTGTTTTATTGTTTATTGTATGGTCTTGTACCGTTTTTACACAAATATATGACCGCAATTCAGTGTTTCCCACAGACCAAGGACCAATGTGTGGTGCGGGGGGGGGGGGGGCGCGCGACACGGCGCGACACAGCGCGAGACACGGCGCGACACGGCGGCGTCAGCGCACTGAACTTGTGATTCTGTGACATTCAAGGAATGAATTGGAACAGACAACTAAAGCTGGAGGTTCTTATTTGAAGTACAAATAAACTCAAGACCTACCTGCACCAATATTTAACTTTTTTAGGAAAAATAAAATAAATAGTAACAATATAGGTACAACAAGGCAACTAACTAAAATAAAGAATGCAATGCACATATTGTCAGGGAGGGCAGCCGACTGAGGTCTCAGGACATGGAAGGCTCCTAGGATGTCCAGCTCCTGGAACCTCCTTTTCAGTTCTATCTCCAGGCCAGTAATGTAGGGTTGGATGACCTACAATGAACAGATCAGCACATTTTCTCTACCAGGAACAGAAGGATCGAAATTACTTTCCCTACTCTTATTTTTTTAAAGTTAAAATCTACACTAATCTGTTTCCACCTCACCTGTTGTTTCAGCAACATTTTGTCTGCTGTCCTCCTGGCCTATATTAATCACTATCTCTCCTGAACAGCCCAGCCCCTGAGAAGCACTGGGTTGTTCAGCACTGTTTGATGCCTAGGAACATTCGAAATAAGTTTATTATATATTTAATAAAAATGTTCTAGCCACAGCCATTTGACTGTTCAACTTAATTTCAGACTAAGCTAACTACCTCCTCAAGCTGCTCCGTCTCGTCTGGACGAGGCCTTTTTTGGTGCAGAAAGAACTTTTCAATACTCATCTGGATTAAAGCAACAAACATTCAGAGTCAGAATAAAATAATATTAAGAACAGAATGTAATAAATGTTTTCTATTCTAATTGATATGGGCACCGTATAGGCCTATCTAAACTATAACCGCATTTCATCTTAATCGCAGTGTTCGCTGCGTTACCAACGACGTCTATGATGACGGGTGCGGGATGTTCAATATCAATTACGTTGAGTTCATAAAGCTAATATTACCTTTTCTGAGTTAAAAAAAAAATTGGGAAGGTGTGTTAGACCACAGTATATCATACTAACCTTTGGTAAACTGCAAATGTCGCAGACCGTCTTCTCTGTGCCAAATATATTTTTCTCAAATACCTCAAGCATTGCGCGTGGACAGGAGGAGCGGGCGAATCAGCCGTCAGTGAGTGTGCATGTAACTCCGCGTTTACACATCTGATCCGCATAGATGTGGAAGAACAGCTCAATCGGAATAGAAAAGTATCATATATTATACTCAATCGGTTCGGAATAGAATGCTATGCGGAATAGAAGAGGTGGTGTAGTCCGCTATAAACACTTATTCCGATTAGTTTGGGGTTTAACTTAGAGCAGCTGCAGATGTTCGCAATTGGTCCACTCCGTCTGTACTTTAATGCACACCAAACTTTACCGCTGTCAAGGAAAGTGGATTTATTGCCTGATTCACGTCTTTGTTATTATCACTCCGTAGTAGTTACAGTAGTCCGGTAACTTATCAACCCCAGCGTGTCCGGTTGCTAAGCGACGGGTGACATCGGTGGGTTCATGTGTTAGCGTATCGTCGCTCTCGCTCCGTGTGTGTGTGTGTGTGTGTACGAGAATGACAGGGAGAACGAGTGCTATGCGGAGATGAATGGACGGAACGATTTTTAGATTTCCAAATCGCGTTATTAAAAGAAAAAAAAAAAACGACCAAATCAATTCGTGGCGCTCGATGTTGATTCTGTGGCGCCGCGCCACACAATGGTCTATGTATGGGAAACACTGCAATTGTTAAACGTTCTAATGACTTTATTCTACCCGGTTTACACAGAAAACGATTGACGTGGTTCGGAAATTCCCACCACAAATCTATGCACAATAAATCGAGGTTGGCCTACCTGGACAACTCACAAGATCATCTTTCACTTCCTCGAATTAAGTTAGGGCTTATAGGACTTAAAGCTTTGTTTCGTGACGCATCCTCCCCCACACCAATTGTGAACAATCATATATTACATGAAAAATAAGCACACAACTTAACCTCAAGTCTATCCGTAGCCAATTGCCGCACTCGAGGGATTGCATTTCTCTTCAGTGAAACTCTTTTTGGGTTCTTTGGGTCATCAGCTTTTCGGAATGATGAAATCAGCACTGCAGACACGGTCATCCTTCTGCCTTAGCATCTTGATTGGCGTCTCAATGTCCATATGCAGAACAATAAGCCACTGGTCTAACAGAGATCGGTCATTGTACCGCAATGGAAGTCTATGAAAAGTTTCTGGAGTGTAACTTCATTTATTATTCGCAGCCGGGGAAAACACAAACGCGAACCATCTCTCTCGACTACAAGATGTAGATGGGTCGTCTACTCGGGTGCTTGAGCTGTCCTTCACTCTATGCGTCAATCACGTGTGCAGTGAGTCTTCCTCCAACAACGTGCCATGCTTGATTGTAGCGAACAATTATTTTGTAACTGTAACTTACATGTGCAATTCCTTTGATTTACGTGTCAACACTTGCTATATATTATTTATAAATTCCAAAACTTTCCCGCTTGAACTGAACTCTGGCGCATTCGGCAATCGATTTGTGTGGACTTCCTGGAAACACGGACCTACCGGTAATGCTTGTTAAACTGTCTTTTTAAATAAACTCCGGCTTTGCAAACTAAGTTGTTAGTGCTTCGTTTTATGTGTAGGGACCCTAGTCATGCTACTGCAGAGGTTTGGTGCTATTTTTAACAATATTAGTGGTTAAAAAATGCAGATTTAGAAGCGAAACTCGATGCCCCAAGCCAACAACATGGACACCAAACATTGCGCCCGGCAAACTATAATACTCGATTTTCAATTTAAAAGGTATCTGGAGGGCTTATTTGATGGGTATTCATGCCAAAAAAAAGATCCTGTGTTCAATTTGCGCCGGAATTACACTTTAAGCAGATCCAGGGAATCGTCAGGGAAACGGGCGTGTAAAGCATCGATCAGGTGTTGAATGTAGCTTGTTCGGGCATTTTTAAAGGCTTGAACGGACCGGTCGCCTGCATGGGTCACTTGAATGCCTTTGTACATGCCTTCTTGGGAGTCCGTTTGGTACCTCTGTTCTTCTGGACTGGGTGCATCTCGTAGCAGTGTGAGGGCCGAGACGGATGCTTGAACCATTGGTCGGATTGTGGCCAGATTCACATCATCTTTCTGAAAAACCAAATTCAGTTTGGTCATCACGGGGAGAACATCAGCCAGTGTGTGCGTCAAGGCGATAAAGCTGTATGGCTGGATTTGTCCCAGGATGCCTTGGGCTTGGGCATTTCCTCCCACAGCTTCTTCATTTAGCTCCATCACCAAAGCAGGCCAGTTCTTTTTAATACTCTCCACTGCCCTATGCAATGACAGCCAGCGGACAGCGCATGGCTGCTTCAGACTCGTCATGTCCTCTTCGCTCAGAGTTGCTGTTAGTTGACGGAGGCGATTGGTCCTGCTAGCTGAGTGTTTGGAGAAGGAGTACACAGCAGAAATTGTGCGCTTGTAGGCTCCTACTCGGTCCACGGCTTTAGCGGCATCTTTCGCGGCCAGCGCAGTACGATGGGTCAATTATGATCCCGATGTAATCACTGGCTCGTATTTTCTCTTCCAATCCCTTCAACACCACATCCTCGAGAGCCATTTCCATGTCACAGATGGATTCGCTGTGCCGGTAAAGCCCCTCAGAATCGGTGAAATCCGGGGCCTGAACTGCTCTCAGAAGTTCTGTCATCCCCACATACTGATGACCCTGGATGTCGTTTTTGGCCATGTGAAACACAACTTTCATCTGCGAGCACAACTTTTTTTTTGGAGGAGTCGGTGAGTCGGCTTTCTCACATTGGCCTTCCATGGCCATTTGTAGCTGTTTTAGGTTGGCAACCGAAATGTGATCATTGCACTGACTGTGCTCTGTTAAACTTGAGAATCGCATATTTGCGGACCCCCGAGTGAAGCCATTCTTCCTCCCTGATCTTTCCGCACTGAGCGCAAAACAGCCTCTCCTCATCCTCTACAATATCGCACCTCACCCAGGGGACCTTCTCTTTCCAGTCCGTCCTGAACGCCCGCGTTTTCCTCCTCTTTTCTGCTGGAGCCACGGGCACAGCATCAGCCGCCTCTTCTGACACGGATGGAGGTGTGTGTGTGACGTCAGGCCTGCCGCTGCTGCTACTTTGTTTGAAGAAGTGTGTGATCATATTTTGATTCGCCATGGTTATTAATTACCGGTTCTCCGCAAAGCTTGCCACCGGCTTTCACTAGCTTGCCGCCGTTTAATTCATAAACCTATGGTAGTCTATAGCGATCAATTTGACCGTGTGCACGAAATGTAACAACTTATTTTATCACACAGGCTACGCTACAATCAAAACCCTCATTGTTTTACATGAATTGGCTAAACAAATTACCACTGTAGCATATTTAAACACAATTCAAATGAACGCATTCACAAGTATTTCTGCTCAATTTAAAACGTTGAATCTCCTCGTGACTGAATGTTCGTATAAAGCGCGCGTGCTGTATGCGCGCAGGGTTGATGCGCTCCACTTTTTTCTGTGGAGAACCAGCGCCTTGAATATTCCGCATAAAACGAAACCGGATCGCTTTCGAACGTTTCGGCTCCGCGTGGACGGGGCCTTATTTCTAATCGGTCATTCTGACCGGAGACATTTAGAATTTTCGGTCCTCCTCATTTTTTTCCGGTCAAAGACCGGTAATTACCGGACAACGGGAACTCTGTGCAGAAGAAACACAATTTCCACACAGCTGGTGTGGGCGGTCACATGACTGAGTGGCTAGTAGTATGTTCTCCTCGCTGCTGTCTGCCCTCACGTGGAGGATGGGCAACCGGGACTCGAGCGTGCCCACTGCCTTGGTGAGTCCCAGAGAAATGGAATAGGTGGATTAATTTGCCCGCACATTCCAGAGCAGATTGAAACTGAACTTTTAGGTTCAGAGCTGCTGCTAATGTTAGATCATAATTTTCCAGTTAGTCTTTCCCTAATTTGGTTTGAGTTTGAGTACAGTATCGGGTGGTCCCTTCTCATTTCGTCCTGTAAGGCCAAGTATTTGCAAACGCTAGCCAAACCCCGTAAATCAGCCGCCAACTGCGTCACCGACTCACCCGACCGTTGGTAAATCTTAAAAATGACTCGAAGGGGAGAGTACTTTGTGGAGCGGCAAAATGTTATTTTATTAGCTCCACTGCATTTGTTAAAGTCACTGTGGTGCCAAGAGTGCCAGACACTCGCTGTCCTTCTGCTCCTAGATAGTGCAGCAACAGTGCCGTCAATCACATGACACTGACGCAGCAGTGCCAGATGTAACACAGTCAATAATTGTACTTTAATTTACTACTGCCGGGCGGCAGTAGCTCAGGAGGTAGAGCGGGTTGGCTGGTAACCTGAAGGTTGTTGATTCGATCCCTGGCTCCTCCTAGCTGAGTGTCGAGGTGTCCTTGAGCAAGGCACCTAACCCTGACTGTTAGCTCCCAACGAGCTGGCTGTTGCCTTGCATGGTTGACTCCGCCGTCGGTGTGTGAATGTGTGCATGAATGGTGAATGTATTCATTGGCGCTTTGAGTGGCCAATGGTTAGAAAAGCACTATATAAATGCAGTCCATTTAATTTAGATTAGTGTTTGACAATTCGGATTCTAAATTGTCAAAAACACATCCATTCAAAATCCATAGATTCCTTGTGAGACCATCAAGATATACAAGTTTGCATTTGCTATGAATTTGTCTGGCCTAGCTGGACAGCATTTGCAGGCCTTATATTTTTAAATGAATGGATGAAATAACTAAGTGCTGGTCTTGCTCTCTTTGCTCTTGCCGTATCTGGTTTAAAGTAAAGCAAAACTTATTCTCCCCTCTGAAAAAGCCTTTGCAGAATTATTTTCATGTTTTTACCATTATTCTGTCTTCATTGGGATGAACGGTTTAGATTCCGCAACTTCTTCGGGCACCGCCATGTTATTTCTTAAGTCAGCAGACTGCATGCCTTTGCTATCATCAAATTTAACCCACTCCCGGAGCGCTGGTGGGACCTCTCTGTTTTTTTGGAAGAGGCTTTCAATGGGGTCAGAGGGATAATAGATTGGCTAAGTCCCCAACTCATGCATCACGTCTTGACTCTGGAATCTGAAAAGTTATGTGGGAGTTAATTGCGCCTCATAAAATTTTTATTTCCGAACCTAAATGAAATGTTCCTGGCAGGGATGTCTAATTTAAATAGATTTCACCATCAATGAAAATACTTATTTATTATTAATTCATGTTTACAGCTGTGTACCTACAGAAATGTCAACAGATAAAAACAGACTATAGTGGGCTATTAATCATACAAATAATTGTGCTCCCTTCTTTAAAAATTTGACTGGTGTTGCACATTTTTCTACACCTGATATTTTAAACAATATTACTATTTTTTGATCAGGAAAGAACCATTTAAAATTTCCTTCCTTCCGATTTAGATCAAAATTATAACATTTTTTTCATATAGCACGATTGATTCCTATACAATTTTTTCGGTTGTCCAAGGTCCATACCTGAAGAATGAGATTTGTTTGAATCAGCCTCTCTATACAGGGGTGGTCTGTGGGGAAGGCTTTACCTTGAATAGCAAGGAGGAGCCCTTGGGGAAGAATGATTGGAAGGGAGAATAGGTCACAATAGCGCTCATGCTGTGGAAAACTAAGTTGTGGAAAAGGAAAAAGCATCAGAAACAGAGTTAGGGAGTTGAGGCCTGGGTCCCATGTGTTTTTAATTTGGGCTGTTTATTACTGGAAGCCTCAGCTTTTAACCAACTCCTGGAAGATTGTTGAATAGTTGTCTGTAAGAAATAATGATGATTTTCAATTGTAGTGTTTGAGGAAGGAAATTAGTATTGTCAAACTACCGAATGGAATCCATCTTAATTTGGGTAACATGATAATTGCCCATTTGTTTCCATGCTTATTTGTGTATTTGGTTTTACATTTTTCGGATTGTGTTTTTTGGATTAAATAACATCATAAAAAGATCAAATAATTATCCTTTTCTTTTAAAACAATTATACATTCCAGAAAATGCTGTTGGTTTGGTTCAGGTATGCATTCAGAAGATAGTTACAGATTTGCAAAGTCTGGCAAAATAAGGGATTATTTATTAGATATGTAAATTGTTATGCAATGCATATTGTTAATTGATATTCAATGTTTGAGTTTGGTTGAGTTTGATGTCTTCCTCAATATCCCCATGCTTGTTACCTAACGGAGGGTCAAATAACCATATTTATATTTATTTACCATATTACCATAGTAACTTTTACATAGATAATGTAAATACTACAATATGTTTTGTATTGTAATTACTTTTGTACCCCATATCCTTAAAATACAATCTCCCTTAAAATTGCCGTCAAATTATTATAATCATAATGGCTATCTCCAGAATATAATATATTATTTTAGATAGTCAGGTGCTGTCAAGTTATAATGACCATCAAGAAATCCAGCAAATGTAAGTTAGATCATGTTTTATTGATGGTTAAACTAACACATGTCAGTGATACGCCTCATGCTCATGAACCTCTGGCCGCTCATGCCCATATCCCTGAAGCTCCTGTACTCTCCGGGCCTCATGTACATCATCCTGCCCTTGTAGTGGGGCTGCTCGTACATCAGCCAGTGTCCGTCCATCACGTGGCAGGACTGGCAGTCAGACATGCGGTAACGCTCCTGGATGTTGTCACAGTCGTCCATCAGCTCATTGGACTGACCACCGAAGTTCTCCCTCTCGTAGATCTTCATCCTGAACTGGCCTCTGTGCTGTAATGCAGATATCCAAAGAAAAATCTGAGCAGACTCATAACCTAAATAACCATACACACTAAACGGCAATGTAGAAGTTGAACTGGGGGAGAGTAATGTTTGAACTATCGGTTACTTCTCTTACAAAGGGGATCATTCTGCAGGACCTGATGTTGTCAAACATCATTCCCATGCTCTGCATGCGGTGCATGTCGTTGTAGTCTCCCCTCCTCATGAAGAACTGCTGGCCCATGTAGTTGTTCCTCTCATAGACCATGAAGCAGCCGCTCTCCACCCTGCAGGACTGGCACCTGCTCATGTAGGAGGACATGTCGGAGCAGTCGCTCATGCACTCATAGGAGCGACCCTGGAAGTTCTTCTCCTCGTAGAAAGTGATCTGAAACCAAAATATTGTCAGCCATTGTTTATAATTTCATTAAAGCCATCAATCTATATAATCTCATTATATTAAAGCAAATCAATTATTTACATTAATACTATATATATGTGTATCTATGTATACCTTGCCCATCATAATGGCTGTGTTGGTCTTTCAGGTCCTTCAGAGATCGGTTGGTGAACTGATGCTCTACCTGTGTCAAGCCCCTATATTTATACCTGAACAGACCCAAAGACTGCATGACGCCCCCTATTGTTCAAACTACTGACTCATGACCCTGACTCAACGTACTGTCAAAGTCCATTGAGAAGCTTCCACATGCTCCTAACAGGGTTGAGTTAATTTAACGTATAGATGGATGCTTCACTGAAAAACATTGAAAGGAGGATTGAAAGGAATTTGACATTAAAATCATCTTCAATCTTTCTTCATAAAATGTTCTCAAAAATATGTCTATATGCCATAGTCGAACAGCAATAAAGTACAATACAAGAGTAAACACATGTTTATATTTTTAATATAACTAAGTTTAACTGATGATGGCTAGTTGGTGGAAGCCAGTCTGTTACCTTACTATAACTGAGACTGAAACAAGCCCTAACGTTGGAGCATACTCCATTCATTCACAAAGATGCAACTAACTGAACTCGGATACGGTCACATGAATAGCACTTTGCAGTCAATCACATGACACTGACGAAGCAGTGCCACATGTAACGCAGTTTGACAATAATTGTACCTTCATTTGGATTACTGTTTGATCATTCATATTCTAATAATCTTCTGTCAAAAACACATCCGTTCAAAATGCCTAAAAAAATTGTATTGATTTGATTTATTTGGAGACTTTTGGCCCTTCTGAACAAGGAGGGGTTGATCTAGTAGGCTATGAGGAGTGAGACATCCAGATATTCTAGTTTGCTTTTGCTATAAATTTGTCTGGCCTTAGATGGACAGCATTTGATTTCCAAACATGGGCAGGCCTTATGTTCTAAAAAAAACCAAATAAAAGAACAAAGTGCTGGTCTTGCTCTCTTTGCTCTTGCCATATCTCCTTGAGGTAACAAAACATATTCTCCTCTTAGAAAAAGCCTTTTTTCAGAATTCTGTTTATCTTTTTCCACTTTCGGGCGTAATTGGGATTAACAGTTTAGATTGCTGAAAAGGTCTGTGCCACCAACCCAGGCATCTTCCCACTCCCACCCCTTTTCCCATCACAATCCTCTCCTCCACCCATCGTTCATACCTCTGGCCCTCCAAACCTTTCAACCGAATCCCCTCCATCTCAGTCCCCTCCATTCCCTCCCTCCCACTTCTTTAAACTCCCTACCCTGCCCTCGCCCCAAACTATCAAGGTGGGTCTAAAACAAAGCCTTAGTGGTGTCACAGTTTGCATCCTGCCTTAGAGCATTTGATCTTTCGAGGGGTCTGAACGAATAGCTCTATGGCTCTCTCAAAAGGAAACTCTCTTGTTGGGGGTCATTGATGCTCAAGCGCATACAAGTGGCAAGATGCCCCTGTAAACGATTTCTTAGGTCAGTCTTCAACTGAAGAAAAAAAAAAATAATAATAATAATCAACAGACGAGTGGAAATGGGCCGTAGGGGGTGAGATTTGAATTAAGTCAAATAATTATATTACTTGCTCAAGTATCCTACCCTGTTCATTGTAGAGAAATCCCTTTCACAGTTTACGCTGGAAACTTTGATGGTCAGGCCAATGGCTGCCAGCTTGCTCAGTGATGGGTAGAGCTGCCCCCATTCACCCACCTCTGACGCCAGGCCCTGCATCAGGTGCTTCTGATCCATGTCCTGAAACACATTAAACCCAACATTAATCTAGGCTAGAGAACTCCTGAAAAAGAATGTTACTCAATGTAATTCATTTCATGATACCTTCAATGTCCCAACTAGCATATGCTGCTTGAAAAAGGGCCATTCCTGCAGCACCTTGTTACTCTATAAAAATTTGCCGACAACGAGCTGCAAATTGGCCACGTGAATTGCCTCATCACCAGTCGCTGCCTGAGGGCTGAGCACATGGAAGGCCCCTAAAAGGTCCAGGTTCTGGAACCTTCCCTCCAGGCTCTCCAGCAGGCCATCAATATATGGATCCATCACCTAACCAAAGCAATAACAAATGATTCAACAGAATTTTTCTTTTTGAGGGGGGGGGGGGGGGGGGGGGGGGGGCGTTGGACCGTGCCTGCATTGCGCTGAGTTGTTGACGGGGGGGCAACCGGGCAGCTGCACCGGTTGCACCGTCGATATTTATGCCATTGATTAAGAATATTTTGACCATTAAATAAATGCCTTAAATAAATGCTGAATCTGTATCTCTCATAAAGAATATCGTCAGACAATGCCAAGGGATTGGTTCTGTCCTGAAAAACCCTCTGTTTCCGGAGAGACGCCTGTACGATAAGTGCGCCGAGGTCCATGGGAACACCCACAAATGGTGACGCCATTATCGGAGGAGGGGCTAGGAAGCTGCGCACGCCGATATAAGTAGCCGATCTCCGGGTAGACTCGCTGAAAAGCTGCTCCCGACCAGGTTTGGTTGCGAGCGTTAGTCACCAATGGTGATACAGCGCGATTAAAGAGATCGACTTTCATGGTACAGCTAACCCAGGCTTTCAGCTCAACATACCTCGCTTACCCTCTAATCGAGCTTCGTAGTACAGGCCCCTGGATTGGGCTTCGCGGGTTTGTTTACCGGCGTTGCTATTGTTACCGGTCTTGCGTGTTCCAACGGTTTATTAGGTATCTAATAAATCGCTGTCTAATCAATACTTCATTCACTGCCTCTTCCGTGGTTATTACAATATTATGAATAGACTGCTCTGTAAAAAAAATAAAAATAATAATAATAATAATTATACCAGATAAATTTTCAGTCGCACCGGTGCGCCCAAATAAAATATTTGGTCGCACTACCCCGAATTCTAGGCGCATGTGCGCCCAAATTAGGCGCACTCTGGAGCCCTGAACAGGCATCTAAATTAAACATACCCGGCTCCTGAATCGGGCCCAGAGCTCGTATCTAGGCCCAAGCATTTTGATTCAGCCTGGAGTACAGCTTTGCGATTAGCACTGTTCCCGAAGTACAGGTGTGGCTGCTGTAAAAGGTCCCCGAAGGAGTCAATTTAAGCCACTCCTGTTGAAGCATCCTTACAGCATAGGGCGAGATGATATGCGGCACACCCCATTCCCTCTCCCTGTTTCAGGAAAAAAAAAAGTAAATCATGATTTAGTTTTTAAGTAGTAAATATCAACCTTGTTTTTGTTGGTAGTTCATAACAGTCATGACAGCTGCTCCATCTGTCCCCAGGCCGTAGATCTTCTGGTTTGGAATGTTCTTTTTTGTGAGGACCTCCCTTATTGCTTTGACGATGGCGTATTCAGTGCTTAGAATTCAATGGCTTTTTATTTTCAAAATCCGATGGCACAGATTTACTTCCATATGTGGACGGCCCCCGCTTCGGTGCTTGTTTGTGTCGACGGCACAATCGGAGTGCCAGCTCCCATCCCCTTTAAGAGCCATGAGCGCATTTGAATCGGACGAGTTGATATTTTGACAGCGCGTCTGCAGTCTCCGATGAGACAGATGCACATGAATTTGCAAATGGCTTAGTTTATTGCCAAATAATGTGGCCTAATTCACACATGGAATAAGGGGTTTTCTTCCACAACTTCAGAAATACTGAGTCCTCAAATAAATTTCGGCAAAGAAAACGTATGATAGGCTATAACATATGATATGCGGTAACTGTGGTTCTATTTAATGATATACGCACTACATTATAAACATTGTTTCTTATCAGTATTGTATGCTATCCTAATATGCATGTGTCCCTGCGGTAATAGACATTGCCATTGATTGTATTATGCGTTACGTGTTTAGTTTGCCCAAGTGAAGGAGTTCAAGTAGCCTACCTCGGGGTCTTGTTCGCAAGTGAGGGAACTATGGAGCGTGAGATTGGCCGGAGAATCGGAGCAGCGGGGGCGGTATTGCGTTCGCTTTACCGCACCGTTGTTACGAAAAGAGAGCTGAGCCGCAAGGCAAAGCTCTCGATCTACCGGTCTATCTTCGTTCCTATCCTCACCTATGGTCACGAGGGTTGGGTGATGACCGAAAGGACGAGATCGCGGGTACAAGCGGCCGAGATGAGTTTTCTCGGAAGGGTGGCTGGCGTCTCCCTTAGGGATAGGGTGAGAAGCTCAGCCATCCGTGAGGAACTCGGATTAGAGCCGCTGCTCCTTTACTTAGAAAGGAGTCAGCTGAGGTGGTTCAGGCATCTGGTAAGGATGCCCACTGGGCGCCTTCCTTGGGAGGTGTTTCAGGCACGTCCAGTGGGGAGGATACCTCGGGGAAGACCCAGGACTAGGTGGAGAGATTATATCTCAACACTGGCTTGGGAACGCCTCGGGATCCCCCCGTCAGAGCTGGTCAATGTGGCCCGGGAAAGGGAAGTCTGGGGCCCCCTGCTTGAGCTGCTCCCCCCGCGACCCGACCCCCGATAAGCGGACGAAGATGAGATGATGATGAGAGTGTTTAGTTTGCGTGTGTTTAAACAGAGCACACACGCGCGCCCGCATTCATTAATTCTTTTTAACACTCACTCGCGGTAAAACAATGTTTTTCACGATCAAATAGGCCTACTCATCAATCCTAAAAGTTAGGGGCATGTAGGCCTACACGATGTCTGTGTCAAGAAAATATGTGTTTGCTGTACGGTGTTTGCAGATGCATTGATTAAAAAGTAGCCTACAACTTATTACCGCTGCATCAGCTGTTCTTTCCCAAATAATTTACCAAGAATGTGCGGCTAGGTAGATGAGAGAAGCAAAGTGTATGCGCGAGGTGCACAAGCAATCCGTATGCATCGCATGCGCATGTATGCTTGCGCCCTTAAAATAGCATCTGAACAACGCGCCACTGACTTTAAACCAGGTATTTCCTGGTCAGTAGCGCAATGGTATTCAGAGACGGCAAAATACCGTTTGCGCCAGAACACGCCTCCTCCTTCCGCCGAACCGCCCCTTGGGGCGCAAGAGCATTCCCTAATTTACCGGCGAGTGGCGCAGGTGGCAAAAGAGCGCTCTGCGCCAGTTGTAAACTAGCAACGACACATGCGCCAGTGACTAAGTCACTTGCGCCGGATGCAAGATAGGGCCCCTGATCTTCCCTGCCTCACTGCCTGTCCTGTCTAGTAGGAGATACAGTCAATAAAATTGTATTTGATAAACCACTTAAAAACTTGGTGTCTCCAAAAATGTTATCCATTTGCTCAATTCAAAACATTGCTGCCAGACAGCAGAGAGACCCACCTCCCCTCCCCCTAACGTTACCCAACTAACCACCTCCTCATCACCATGGTCATCACACCTTCTCCTTTTAATCAGGCAGTCTTAAACTCATCTGAAAATGTTAAAATGTGATTTCACAAACAAGCTATTAGTTTGTGTGACCCACACCCACTTGGTGTCTCCAAGAATTTTATCCATTTGCTCAATTCAAAACATTTCTGCCAGACAGCAGAGAAACCCACCTCCCCTCCCCCTAACTTTACCCAACTAACCTCCTCCTCATCACCATGGTCATCACACCTTCTCCTTTTAATCAGGCAGTCTTAAACTCATCTGAAAATTTTAAAATGTGATTTGACAAACAAGCTATTAGTTTGAGTGACCCACACCCACTTGGTGACTGTTTACATCCACTGGGTGTTGGCTAGCTGCTAGCTAGCTTACACTTATTCTTCCAATTATTCATTCTTAACTGTCCTTTTTCATGAATTAACTTGCATCCCCACACTGTTGTATTATCAAACATTGTTAATTTACTTACATGTAGTGACATTTTCAATGATAAAACGTACATTTATGATGTTTCTTTTATGGAATCCTATCCTAATAATCTGTACGTTAATATCTCTGAGGGAATCTGTCAGTTGTCTTTCAGATTGACAGCTTTTGCGCGTCACGTTGACCCTCCCGCATAGTATCCTCGCCTTACTTAGAAACGGGTCTGTGTGGAATACCTACTTTCTTATCAAGATGGATCTTCCAAATGTTTATTTCACAGATTTGTATTTCCTTGCGTATTCCTATCAAATAATTGCGTTTGCTGTAACATTACCGTGCGATGCTCGGATGAATTTGCAGGACTGTGTTCCCTTTGACGAATGAACGATCCTGAATCCGGGATCAGCATTGTTTGCTTCATTGTTGACATCTATCCCATGATTGTTGTTATAATTGTTGTGCTGACATTATCAAGTAAGCGCAGTTTCTTGTTTACATGCTTTACTCACAGGTGTGTGAATTGACCTGGATATGAAGCGTCCGTAGTGCAAAATAATATGTTTCTGAAGAGAAGACGGAGCTCTCCTCTCCTCTCCTTTCCTCTTCTCTCCATTTATATGTTTTACTCACAAGTGTGTGAATTGACCTGGATATGAAGCGTCCGTAGTGCAAATAATATAACATTATTTTTTTATAGAGATAAGATGGAGCTCTCCTCTCCTCTCCTCTTGTTAAAAAACAAATCAGCAGGGGCGGTCATATATACCCCTATATGCACCTAGCAGCGTCGTACTGCCGCTGCTAGGTGTATATAGGGGTAACACTGAACTCACAAGGCATATATACTAATGGCTAAGTCATGCCCTTATCATGCATCAAGACTGGACTCTGGAAACTGAAAAAGTTACTTGGGAGTTAATGGCGTTTCATTAAAAAAGTTTGGACGTTGATCTCAAACTTTTTGAATTGTTCCTAGCAGGGATGTCTAATGTAAATATAATTTTCCCTAAAAATGAAAACATATTTTTTATTAAATGTCATGTCTACAACTGTTTACATAAAGTTATTACAACTGATTGAAACAGATAATAGTGGGCAATTAACAATATATATGAAAACTCAAAGTGATCAAGTGTGCTCGCGTTCATTTTGATCCCTTTAATTTTTCTCCCTTTATCCACATACTTTAAGTTGATTAACAATTTTTGAATGATGTACAACTGATTTTCTACACCTGACAATTTTACCAATATATCTGTTGATGAGGAAAGAATTTTGTTTTTATTATTTAGCGCCATTGATCACATACAACTTTTTCAGTTGTCCAAGGTGAGAGAAGAATGATTCGAAAGGACAAAATAGTGCTCAGGCGGAGGAAAAGTTAGTTGCAGTGAAAGGAAATGCATCAGAAACAGAGTTGGGGAGTCGAGGCTTAGGGCCCATGTGTCTATATTTGGGCCGTCAATTACTGGGCGCCTCAGCTTTAAAAGAACTCTGGGAATCAGTCTGTGAGACTGATTCCAGTAGTTGTCAGAGAATGAATCCTTAGATGCTAAAATTCTCTTGACTTATTCCAAAAACATCATGCGTTGATGATTGGAATTTGTGATTTCAGTCATTTTTATTTAAATGTATGTATTGTTTCTGTGTTGTGTGCTTATTTGATTAAGTTGTTGGTAAGAAAAAATGAAGATTTTCATTTGTAGTGTTTGAGGAAGGATATTTTTTATTCTCCAAAAGTACAGAATGCAACTTATCTTAAATTGTGTTAATATGAATATTTACGTTTTCATATAATTCATATAAGTTCATATAATTTACGTTTTCTTTTAAAACAATAAAACAATCCAGAACAAGCTGTTGGTTTGTTTCAGGTATGCAATCAGAAGATAATAAATCTTTATTAAGGACTCAGATGGTCCACTCACATCCAACATACACACACATATATGACACATTAAAATACATACTCAAAAAATACTGTACTAAAATAGGTGCTAGCTATCATGCCAATGCTTTCGAAGCCTGGATGTGAACCGATAGCCCATCATAGGGTTGGTTAAGGCTATAATGATGCTATTTTCTGATAAATCCAATCGACACATGAAATTAAACATTAACTTTCGTAACAGTGCCTGACATGTCGGTACATTAGAGGACACAAATAGCTGGCTAGCACTGTGCCACCTAGGAACACGGAGCAACAACCTCATGGCATCATTATATGCCACTCTAAGCCTCTGCATACTTCTCACTCTGTAAGAGGACCAGAGATGAGCTGTATACAGCGGCGTGACATAAGCCCTAAATAAAGCACACTTAACATCAGTGGAACACATGGAAAATTTCCTCAACATCACGTTGGCCTGTGCATATATTTTACACCTTTGACGACAAATGTCACCGTCATCCATGAGATCATCTGAGAAGACATGTCCTAGATATTTTAATTAGATAGTTACACATTTGTAAAGTCCTGCAAAATAATGCAATATTTCTTAGAAATGTAAATTGTTTTGCGATTCATATATTAATTTATATTCAATGGTGGAGTTTGGTTGAGTTTTGGTGTCTTCCTCAATATCGCCATATAATGTTACCTTACAGATGGTCAAAATACCATATTTATATTTATTTACCATATTACCACAGTAACTTTCAAATTGATAATGTAAATACTACAATATGTTTTGTAATTACTTTTGTACCCAAATCCTTGAAGATACAATTTTCCCTCCAAAATTGCCATCACATCACATTTTTAATCATAATGGTTAACTCCAGAATATTCTATTTCATTTTGTATAGTCAGGTGCTATGAAGTTATGATGACCAATAACAAATCCAGCAAATGTAAGTTAGATCATGTTTTATTAGTGAGGAAACTAACACATGTCAGTGATACGCCTCATGCTCATGAACCTCTGGCCACTCATCATCTCCCTGAAGCTCCTGTACTCTCCGGGCCTCATGTACATCATCCTGCCTCTGTACTGGGGCTGCTCGTACATCAGCCAGTGTCCGTCCATCACGTGGCAGGACTGGCAGTCAGACATGCGGTAACGATCCTGGATGTTGTCACAGTCGTCCATCATCTCATTGGACTGACCACCGAAGTTCTCCCTCTCGTAGATCTTCATCCTGAACTGGCCTCTGTGCTGTAAAGCAGAGGTTCAGAGAAACATTGTCAGCAGAGTCACCAACACAGTCAATGTAACAGTTGATCTAGTTCAGCGTAAAAGTTTAACTGTGATTTCTCTTACAAAGGGGATCATTCTGCAGGACCTGATGTTGTCAAACATCATTCCCATGCTCTGCATGCGGTGCATGTCGTTGTACTCTCCCCTCCTCATGAAGAACTGCTGGCCCATGTAGTTGTTCCTCTCATAGAGCATGAAGCAGCCGCTCTCCACCCTGCAGGACTGGCACCTGCTCATGTAGGAGGACATGTCGGAGCAGTCGCTCATGCACTCATAGGTGCGACCCTGGAAGTTCTTCTCCTCGTAGAAAGTGATCTGAAACAAAATAATTGTCATATAGTTTATAATTTCATTCGAGCCACTAGATGATATAGATTAAGCAATCAATTATTTATGTGTGTATATATATATATATATATATATATATATATATATATATATATATATATATATATATATATATATATATATATATATATATACACACACACACACACATACCTTGCCCATCATGATGGCTGTGTTGGTTTTTCAGGTCTCTCAGGGTTTGGTTGGTTAACTGATGCTCTACTTGTGTCAACCCCCTACATTTATACCTGAACAGACCTAAAGACTCCATGACGTCCCCTATTGTTCAAAATACTGACTCATGACCCTGACTCAACATACTATAGAAGCCCATTGATAAGCTTCCACATGCCCTTAACAGGGTTGTAACCCTAATTTAAGGTAAGGATGCTTCACTAAAAAACTTTGACCTTAACATTTGGAATCATCTTCTAACTTTCTCTGTAAAATTCTCAAAAATATGAAGATGGAGGATGCATGTATAACACATAATGCATGTATAACACATAATAGTAACAGGAAGTAGTAACAGTATAACAAATATAATAAAAAACAGACCCTTACCCTATTATTGATTCGGCTAATATCTTCTTGTTCAAGATTGAAAAACAGGACTTATTTCTGTATATAAATCAAAATTTTCAACCTAAAGTATTATGTTAGGTGTTCCACATGGGCCTGAAATATGAGTTCAGAGTGAAGCCAGATGACAAGATATTAACTATTTAAATTTGCTCACCTTGGAGTGTATGTATGTTTTGAGTGCGGTATAGGCTAAGCGACCTAAAAAACAACATCCAAAATAAATTAAAATAAACTGCTGATTCATTAAAGGCAGTATGCAGGCTTGTAGCGGCCAATGCAGGAGTGGGGCCAAAACTGCACAAAATTGTTTTACCCACATAGAAATGGCCATCACAATGTTGAAAGTGCTGAAAAATATTATTAATATGTCAATTATTCTTCTGTCAATTATTTTTGGATAATTCATTGGCAACGGATGAATAATGACCGCTGTCAAGGTAAACAAAAGGACTTTTTGCCTTTGGTAACACTCCGCACGTAGTCCGGTAACTTGTCAATGTAATAAGCGGGATATGTATCAACCCAAGCGCTGTCGGTTGCTAAGCGACGACGTTAACGTCTTGGGCGGACTATTTCTCTGCTGATCAACACTATGAATGCTGGTAACAAATACATTGTAAATAAATTGTTTCGTTTTGGCAAGTAGCCGTGTAATAAGCGGGATAATGTATAGAACTTCGCCGGTCATTATCGTAAAATAAGCCCCTTCATGGCGAAGCAAGACACCTCCGCTGCGCGTCGGTGTTCTGTTTGCCCTGTCGGGGCTTCTTTTCGCGATAATGACCGGCGTTCTATACATTATCCCTTACATATTTACGAGCCTCCCCCCCGCACAGTGGAAACAATAACGTGACAACTAAACAGGAGACAGCAGCAGGAGTAATGCCTATAATGTCACAAGTAATTAATTCCTCAATGGTGTCTATCAACTTGATCAAGTGCGGCTCTCTTTTATTCACGATGTTACCTGCACAGGCGTGCCTGGCACAGACAGGTATTTGTGCATCAATGTTGAGAGCAGCGGGTATTTGTTGCAGCCTTAGTCTCTCCACCAATGCAGGGTGTTGCTGTCTGCGGGGAGAGGGGGTTCAGTCATGTCGTTTTGAAGCTCCTGGATACCGTTATTGGTGCGTGTGCCCAGGTCGATAGAGTTGAGTAGAGTGATCGATGACATCTTGGTATAGGGGCCGCTTGAGAGAGGAGCATGATCTACGTCTCCGCCAAGTCATGGACAGGATACGGGCTGTCAACCTCAGACTGAACCCTGAAAAGTGCAGTTTCAGGGTCACTGAGGTTGCTTATGTCGGTCACCTGCTCTCTGACCAGGGTGTTAGACCCGACCCTGCCAATACTGCTGCCTTCCGCCTGATTCCCCCGCCGGAGGACAAGCGCAGTCTCCAAATGTTCCTGGGCATGACCAACTACTTGGCCAAATTCATACCAGACTACAGCGAGGCCACGGCACCCCTGCGTGAGCTGTAGCGCCAGGATGTAGACTGGTGCTGGCTGGAGCTCCACACAGCGGCATTCACCAAACTCAAAGAACTTATTGCAGGTCCCCCGGTGCTGCGGTACTTTGCACCAACCTGTTGTACTGTCAGCTGACGCCTCACAGCACGGACTGGGTGCTGTCTGCCTCCAAAACGACCGGTGGCTTTCGCTTCAAGGGCCCTCACAGAGACTGAGTCACGCTACACTTAGATTGAAAAAGAGCTCCTGGCCCTTGTCTATGCCTGCACAAAATTCCATCACTACATACTGTGTATGGACGGGCTGTGACTGTCGAGACTGACCATCAGCCGCTCATTACCATACTAAAGAAGACACTTGACACAGCCTCTGCACGCATCCAAAGGATGATCCTCCGCCTGCAGCGTTACAATCTCAACGTCATCTACAAGAGGGGCAGGGAGCTCTATGTCGCTGATGCTCTCTCCCGTGCACATCTGCCCTCCACTGACCAAGCTGAGGAGGTGGAGGAGTACGAGGTCATGGAGGCGGACGTCCTCTCCTTACACAGGGTTGAGGAGCTGAAGCGTGAGGCCGCTCTACGCCATGAGAGAGGAACTCACGAGTGACAGTGGTTTGCTCCTCCGTGGACGACGGTTCATCATTCCACACTCCCTCCAGCGTAACAACATGCAACAGCTGCACCAGGGCCACCCTGGTCTCGATGCCACAAAGCGCAGGGCCAGGGAGACAATGTTCTGGCCGACTATCTACAGTAATATTGAAAGAGAAGTTTCCAGGTGTGACCCCTGTAATGCTCTCAAGCCACACCAGCCTAAGGAGCCCCTTCAACTGCATGACATCCCTCACCTACCGTGGTCCCTCACCGCAGCAGATGTTTTTGAGTGGGATGGAAAGGAGCATCTGGTGATTGTTGACTCTTACTCTGGCTGGTTCGAGATAGACCGGCTCCCGGGCACAACAAGTGTAGCACTTTGCTACTGTCGGAGTGCCACAGCAACTCATGACAGACGATGCTGCTTACTTCACAAGTAGGGAGTTCCAGGAATTTGCTCGCAAGTGGGATTTCTGTCATGTCACCAGCAGTCCGCTGTGCCCTCAGTCCAACGGGCTTGCTGAGAGGGCTGTGTGCTCGGCAAAGCACCTGCTGGAGAAATGTTCACGAGATGGAACGGACATAGATGCAGCTCTCCTCAGCCTACGTAACATGCCCATGGACGGGCTGCCGTCGCCAGCTCAATGTCTGCTTTCCCGGTGCACCAGGGCTTTCATTCCATGACCAAAGCCATGTACTCACCCAGAGTGGAGACACGGGTCCAAATGGCCCTGACACAGGTGAGACAGACAGGAAAGGCCTACTACCAAAAATCAGCTAGGCCGCTGGCTCCACTGTGAGCTGGGCAGACAGTGAGACACAGATAGGAAATGACAGGCTAGCAACAGTGCTAGGACCAGCACCACAACCCAATAGTTACCAGGTCAAGGCTGCTACATATGTCAGGAACAGACGCCACCTACTCCAGATACATGAAACCTATGTTTCTGACTCCACGGCAGGGGACCAACCTGCTGTTGCTGCTATCGCACATCCACGAAGCCCACAACATGACGGTGTGGGACCAGAATTGTCACAGGGACAGCGGCCTGTGATTGTTACTCGCTCATGGAGTGCGTCAAGACCCAGCTCTCTCTAAAATGACTTTGTCACAGACCAGCTCTGTGATGTGCAGGCACACTGACTTTTGACCCCTCCTCATGTTTCAGCCTGTTCTGGCTGTGTGGACTGTTGGACACTCTTTCTAATTATTATTTTTATTTTTTAAACACAAAAATAAATAGACTTTAGACTTTTTACTTTATTGTCCCCTGGGGGAAATTCTTATTCACTCCATAGTACATTTGTGGGCCGCACGCAGACAGACAATAACAGATGGCCAGCATACACAACAAAAGCAACATTCAGACAAAATATGTGAATAGTGTGGAACAGGGCCGAGTTATCTTGGCATTTTATTTAAGGCTGCTATGGCTGCAGGCACGAGGCTTTTGCCATAGCGTGCCCTCCTGCACAACAGGGACCTGTACCTGCGTCCAGAGGGCATAATGGTGAAGTGGCAGTTGAGTAGTTGTGTGTTGCCCTGTGCTATTGTGGATGCAATGCGTGAAATAGCCTTTAGGTTAAGCTCTGACAGTGTGGGTGTGGGGAGACCAATTCATTTGGCAGCTATGTTTGTGACACGTGTGAGTATGACCCGGTTTTTGACAGTGAGCAAAATAGAACCAGGGGGAGGACAACAAATATGTGTTACATGTTCTGCATTAGATGTTTGGGGCTTCGTAATCTGCAAGTCCGTGCTATTTTCTACTATGTGCTTCGTTGCCATATAACTTAAGAAGGGTGTTGACAGTTTCTATGGTTACTGCTACAGCGCGATGATGTCAGGGGTAGCGGGGAATGCTGGGCACGTTTGGTTGTTGTGTGTGGTTCTTGGCTAATAAAAGCTAACGGGTGTTACACCGTGACTGTTTACAGTCTTCCTCATTCATGCACATCTACAAATATGATTATTTTCCGTTTGTTTCCATGCTTATTTTTGTTTTTGGTTTTCATCTTTTTCCTTAGTGTTCTTTTGGGTAAAAAGGTGATGATGGTTTGGTTCAGGTATGCAATCAGAAGATAGTTTCACATTTGTTAAGTCTTAATACGTCTGTTCCTGCAAAATAATGCATTATTTATTCGACATTTATATTGTTAATTGATATTCAATGTTGGGATTTGGTTGAGTTTTGATGACTTCCTCAATATTGTCATACTTGTTACCTTACAGATGGTCAAATTACCATATTTATATTTATTCACCATATTACCATAGTAACTTTCACCTAGATAATGTAATTACCAAAATATGTTTTGTATTGCTATTACTTTTGTACCCCATATCCTTTAAGATACAATTTTCCATACAAAATTGCCATCACATGATTTTAATCATAATGGCTATCTACGGTCATTTTTTTGGATAGTTAGGTGATATCAAGTAATGATTACCAGCAAGAAATCCAGCACATTTCAGTCAGATCATGTTTTATTGATGAGAAAACTTAACACATGTCAGTGATACGCCTCATGCTCATGAACCTCTGGCAGCTCATCATATCCCTGAAGCTCCTGTACTCTCCGGGCCTCATGTACATCATCCTTCCCTTGTAGTGGGGCTGCTCATACATCAGCCAGTGTCCGTCCATCACGTGGCAGGACTGGCAGTCGGACATGCGGTAACGATCCTGGATGTTGTCACAGTCGTCCATCATCTCATTGAACTGACCACCGAAGTTCTCCCTCTCGTAGATCTTCATCCTGAACTGGCCTCTGTGCTGTAATGCAGAGGTTCAGAGAAACGGTGTCAGCAGACTCATCAACACAGTCAATATAATAATTGAACTAGTTCAGTGTAAAAGTTGAACTATTTCTCTTACAAAGGGGATCATTCTGCAGGACCTGATGTTGTCAAACATCATTCCCATGCTCTGCATGCGGTGCATGTCGTTGTACTCTCCCCTCCTCATGAAGAACTGCTGGCCCATGTAGTTGTTCTTCTCATAGAGCATGAAGCAGCCGCTCTCCACCCTGCAGGACTGGCACCTGCTCATGTAGGAGGACATGTCGGAGCAGTCGCTCATGCACTCATAGGAGCGACCCTGGAAGTTCTTCTCCTCGTAGAAAGTGATCTGAAACAAAAACATTGTCAGCTATAGTTTATAATTTCATTAAAGCCACTAGTTTGCTTTAATCTATATCCGGTGATGATATGCCTATCAATTATTTATGTGAATACTTTATATATATATATACACATACCTTGCCCATCATGATGGCTGTGTTGGTTTTTCAGGTCTCTCAGAGATCGGTTGGTTAACTGATGGTCTACCTGTGTCAACCCCCTACATTTATACCTGAACAGACCCAAAGACTGCATGACGGCCCCTATTGTTCAAAATACTGACTCATGACCCTGACTCAACATACTATAGAAGCCCATTGATAAGCTTCCACACCCCTTAACCAGGTTGTAACCCTAATTTAAGGTAACGATGCTTCACTGAAAAACTTTGACCTTAACATTCGTAATCATCTTCAAACTTTCTCTGTAAAATTCTCAAATATGTCTGTATGCCATACATCTATCAGCTTTAAAATTGAAGATGAAGGATGCATGTATAACACATAACAATAGTATAACAAATATAATAAAAAACAGACCCTTACCCTATTAATGATTCAACTAATGTCTTCTTGTTCAAGATTGAAAAACAGGACTTGTTTCTGTATAGAAATCTAAAATTTCAACCTAAAGGAACACCTAATGTTAGGTGTTCCACATGGGCCTAAAATGTGAGTTCAGAGTCAAGCCAGATGACAAGATATTAAATATTGAAATTTGCTCACCTTGGAGTGTATGTATGTTTTGAGCGCGGTGAACGCTAGGCAACCGAAAAAACATCCACTTAGTTTTGTCTGGGTTCAAGACAAGCTTACGCCTTAAAATAAACTGCCGAAATTCATTAAAGGCAGTATGCAGGCTTGTAGCAGCCAATGCAGAAATGGGGCCAAAACTGCACAAAATAGTATGGTGTAGCGGTATCGTATTCACTGTGTATGTTGTATAGTGCGTGCCCCCTTTAAGGGAAGGGGGCGTGGCACCCACCTGGTGTTACAACGCAGGTCTTAAGGAACGCACCTCTGGCTGTGCGGGTTCTGTGTTTTGGGAAATAAATCCTTCTCGTGTTTTTCACCGGAAATCAAGTCTCCGTCTCCATTTCATTGCGATCTCCTACATTGGTGACCCTGACAGTTTCCGGACGTTTTACCGGATTACTGTTCTATGCGCTGGAAGAGCGAGGACGCGCAGATCGGAGATTGGGCTATGGAGTTCGATTCGGCGGAAGGTTCCGTGGCTGCTGCTCCGGTGATGGCAGTCTCCCTGAAGCTCCCGGAGTTTTGGGAACGGCAGCCGCGGGTCTGGTTCGCGCAAGCGGAGGCGCAATTCGCGCTGAAGGGGATTACTGCGGATGAAACCAAGTTTTATTATGTAGTCTCCGCGCTTGGTGGCTCGACGGCGGCCAGAGCGATGTATATTCTCGAGGACCCCCCGGCCCGTGGGAAGTATGCATTGCTAAAGGGGTTCCTGATGGAGACGTTCTGTTTGTCGGAGGCTGAACGGGGCGAGCAGCTTCTGGCATTGAATGGCCTCGGGGACTCCAAACCATCGGAGCTCATGGATCACATGCTCAATCTCCTGGGGAGTAATAGGCCTTGTTTTTTGTTTCGGGCTTTATTTATGCAGCAGCTGCCAGTGCGTGTTAGGGCAGCTCTAGCCAACAGCGACACCACGGACTTTCGGGCTCTGGCTAGGGAGGCGGATCGCTTTTTCGCCGCCGGGCGCGAGCGCTGCACGGCCGTATTGGCTCACACCACTGGCGACCTGGAGATGACGGACACCATCGCTGTGGCCGCGGCGACACGACGACAGCCACAGCAGTCTGCAGGCCTGTGCTATTTCCACGCCCTGTATGGACCCAAAGCTAGGAGGTGCCGCCCCCCGTGCAGTTTCGTGGCATCGGGAAATGCACGGGCCGGCACTCGCTAGCTGCCGTGTGTGTCGGCCGTTCTGGGGGTCTGTTATTCATCACAGATACAGGCTCTGGGCGACGGTTCCTGTGTGACACGGGGGCCCAGGTGAGCGTTCTGCCCGCGTCACGCATTGACAGAATAGGGGGCGGCCACGGCCCCGCCCTGGAGGCCGCCAACGGCAGCCCCATCCGCACCTTTGGGACTAGGACTGTTAATTTATGTTTCGGGGGTCAGCGTTTCGGCTGGGATTTTGTCACCGCGGAGGTCTCCACACCCCTCCTCGGCGCCGATTTCCTCTGCGCCAATGGCCTTTTGGTGGATGTGATGAACCGGCGCTTGATAAGTGCTGAGACTTTTAGCTCCCTGGCATGTGAGCTCAGTGGCTCGGGCACGACGAAGCTGTCGGGCGCACTCTCACCCTCCGATGTGTTTTCCCCCCTCCTCGCGGAATTCCCGGAGCTTACGGAGCCCACGTTCTCAGCTGCCGCCACCAAGCACGGAGTGGAGCATCACATCGCGACCACTGGCCCGCCGGTCTACGCCAGGGCCCGGCGCCTCGACTCTGCTAAGCTCGCCGTTGCTAGGTCTGAGTTTGACACCCTGGAGCGTTTTGGAATTGTCCGGCGATCGGACAGCCCCTGGGCTTCCCCGCTCCACATCGTCTCGAAGCCTGGCGGTGGGTGGCGTCCATGTGGGGATTACCGCCGGCTCAATGACATTACGGTGCCCGACCGCTATCCGATTCCCCACATCCAGGACTTTTCTGCCCGCCTGGCCGGTGCGGTAGTGTTCTCCAAGGTGGACCTCGTTCGGGGCTATCACCAGGTGCCCGTCCAGCCGCAGGACGTCCCGAAGACGGCGGTGATCACTCCGTTTGGACTATTTGAGTTTTTACGGATGCCGTTCGGCCTGAAGAACGCAGCCCAGGCCTTTCAGCGCCTGATGGACACCGTGCTGCGGGACCTGCCATTCCTGTTCGTTTACCTGGATGACATTCTGATCGCCAGCGCCTCCACGGCCGAGCACATGAAGCATCTGCGAACACTCTTCGAGCGGCTCAGCCAGCATGGCCTGATTGTCAATCCAGCCAAGTGCCAATTCGGCCGGATCGCCATTGACTTCCTGGGCCACCGCATCACCAAGGAGGGAGCTGTTCCCCTGCCCTCGAAGGTGGCTGCAGTGGCGGACTTCCAGCGCCCTCTTACAGTTCGGGCCCTGCAGGAGTTTTTGGGGATGGTGAATTTTTATCACCGTTTTGTTCCCCGTGCGGCCCGGCTCATGCGGCCCCTGTATGAGGCACTCAAGGGTAAGACAACAAAGCATATTATTGACTGGACCGCTGAGAGAGAGGCGGCCTTTGGGGACACTAAACGGGCATTGGCCGAGGCGACTATGCTGGCGCATCCTTTGCCTGCGGCGCTGATTGCCCTGACCACCGACGCTTCGGACTATGCTGTTGGTGCCGTGCACGAGCAGTTGGTGAACGGCGTCTGGCAGCCGCTGGCATTCTTCAGCCGGCAGCTCCGCCCCTGCGAACGGAAATATAGCACCTTCGATCGAGAGCTCCTCGGCCTTTACCTCGCCATTAGGCATTTCCGTTTCCTGTTGGAGGCTCGGCCATTCTCCGTTTTCGTGGACCACAAGCCGTTGACGTTCGCGATGGCGAAGGTTTCGGAGCCGTGGTCTGCCCGTCAGCAGCGACAGCTGGCCTACATCTCCGAGTTTACCACGGACATCCGCCATGTGGCGGGTAAGGACAATCACGTGGCTGATTGCCTCTCCCGGGCCATCGCAGGAGCTGTCCACCTGGGAATCGACTACACCAGCATGGCAGGTGATCAGGCCTCCGACCCGGATGTCCAGGCTCTGAGGACAGCTGTCACGGGACTCAGGTTGGAGGACATCAAGTACGACAACGTCGGTGCCACGCTCCTGTGTGACGTCTCCACTGGACAGCCAAGGCCGGTCGTGCCCGGCAGTTGGAGGCGTCAGGTTTTCGATGCCGTGCACGGCCTTGCCCATCCTGGGCGGAGGACATCACAGCAGCTGGTGGCCGGGAAGTTTGTCTGGCATGGCCTTAAGAAGGACATTCGGGACTGGGCTCGGGCCTGCGTGGTTTGCCAGCGAGCCAAGGTGCATCGGCATGTGACTGCTCCGCTGGCGCATTTTTCAGTGCCGGAGCGGCGGTTCGACCACGTGCATGTGGACCTGGTGGGGCCCCTGCCGCCCTCTCAAGGGTTCAGCTACCTCCTAACGATGGTGGACAGGACCACCCGCTGGCCGGAGGCTGTCCCGCTGGCATCCACTACGACCTCTGACGTGGCCCGGGCGTTCATAGGCACCTGGGTCGCCCGGTTTGGCCCCCCTTCTGATGTCTCCTCTGACAGGGGACCTCAGTTCACTTCCGAGCTGTGGAATGCGGTCGCCGGGGGCCTGGGTGTGCGGCTCCATCGAACAACCGCTTATCACCCCCAGGCTAATGGGTTGTGTGAGCGGTTTCATCGCTCCTTGAAAGCTGCACTCCGGGCCAGCCTTACGGATGACGGTTGGGTCGATAGGCTCCCCTGGGTCATGTTGGGCCTCCGGACTGCCCCTAAGGAGGACCTGCGGGCTTCGTCGGCCGAGCTGGTTTACGGACAGCCACTACGGGTTCCTGGGGATTTCATCCCCACCACCACAGCTCCCTGGTCGGCAGCCCAGGAGCGGACCTCGCTCCAGGACAGGGTCCGGGGTTTCACGCCGGTGCCCACCTCGCAGCACGGCCTCCCGAAGGCTTGTGTGCCGCCCAGCCTGCGGACGGCGGGGTATGTGTTCATCCGCCATGATGCCCATCGGGGTCCTTTCCGTCCTCCCTACGACGGTCCGTTTCGCGTCCTGGAGGCCGGTGACAAGGCCTTCTTGGTAGACATCGGGGGCAGGCCTGACTACATTTCGGTCGATCGCCTCAAGCCAGCCCACCTGGATCTGGACCAGCCCGTGGGGTTGGCTCTGCCCCCGCGGCGGGGTCGTCCTCCGGTTTCCAAGCCACACCGCCTCATGACTCCTGCACTGCCTGCTGTGGCCCCCGCACCGGTTCCGCTGAGTCGTTTCGGGCGGGTGCTCAGGGCTCCTTCCCGTTGGCCTTGACTGTTCGGGAGTGTGAATTCTGGGGGGGCGTCTGTAGCGGTATCGTATTCACTGTGTATGTTGTATAGTGCGTGCCCCCTTTAAGGGAAGGGGGCGTGGCACCCACCTGGTGTTACAACGCAGGTCTTAAGGAACGCACCTCTGGCTGTGCGGGTTCTGTGTTTTGGGAAATAAATCCTTCTCGTGTTTTTCACCGGAAATCAAGTCTCCGTCTCCATTTCATTGCGATCTCCTACAATGGTATGTTTTTATGAGTTTTAGTTTTGAAAAGCTTCTCTCAACTGAAACTATAGTGACTGGGTGAGTAAGAAGTTTGGATTCAGGCCTACTATATCCTCCTTATAGATGTGAGTTAGCATCTCTGATGGTGTGGAGATGTCTGTGGGGAAGGACTGAACTGCCCCCTCTACCTCCAGCCTCAGGTCCTGAGCTTCAACATCTTCTGTGGTCTTCTTCTCAGGTCCTTTGAGTACAGAAATCCATAAAGCTGGAAGAATGTTTCCATATGGGAAAACTTTGGGTTACTTAACGTAATCCCTGGTTCTTTGATAACAGAGTGAGGTGTTTCACTATGGGAATCGCCTAGGCGTGACCTACTACTGGAAGCTCCTATTGCACCACGTTTGTCCTTGAAAGACCCGCTCTCCTCAAATCATTCTATACCGGTTTCTTTCCGTGTAAATGCAAGGAGGGACGTGTTGGTGAAACACCTCACTCTGTTATCAAAGAACCAGGGATTACGTTAAATCACCCAAAGTTATTTTCTGACTTCGCTCTGTGTTTCACTATGGGAGATATAGGCCCCGTCCACATGAAGCCGAAACGGGCGAAACCGGTCCAGTTTCGATCTATGCGGTTTCGGAGTATCTCCGTAAAGACGGAGTCAAGCGAAACCGGGTATATCTGTAGAAACGCTGTAGTACACATGGCAGGCCCATAAGGGGCGCTGCTTCTGCTACAGAAATCCAGAAGAAAATTAAATAAGAAGAGGCGAGCATGCGCATAAAGGCTGCCCCTCGAACCACTAACAACACAAACAGTCAGTCAACAGTCTCAATAAATAATGGCTTAGCAACCCAACAAGGGACATGATCTGCTGTAGAACGATTACAAGCCTGTAGTCCACCATCATCTTTGTTGTTGTGAGTTCTGAGACTCCGCGGGCTTAACAGTCATTGGCTAGAGGGTCGAAGGGTGGGGCGATGACGTCATGGTTTATGGTTTCAGTCGGTTTCAGGCGTCCACACAAATCCAAAACGAAACCGGGTAGATTTGAAACCACCTCCGAGGGTGGTTTCAGAAGTTTACGGTTTCGGTCAGCGGATTTGCCGGCTTCGTGTGGACGGAAGGCCGAACCGTACAAGACCTTTGCGGTTTCGCCATGAAATCGGCTTCGTTTTGACGGGGCCATAGACCACTCCCGTATTGCATATGTCTCCCGAAGCCATGCAAATTCAACCAGGCAGCAAATATCACCTTGAGTCTGTTGAGATCGTCTCCAGCATGGCTTGAGAAACAGAAGGCCCTGAGACATCCAGCCTATAAAACCTAACAAAGGTGTGAGGCGTAGCCCAGCTCGCCGCAGCACAAATGTCATGCACTGACACTCCCCTGAATAAGGCCCATGAAGTAGCCATACCCCTTATGGAGTGGGCCCTCAAGCCCTTACATTCATAAGCAATTGATATAGCCTCTACAATCCAGTGGGATAGCCTCTGGCGGGACAAAGGCTTGCCTCTATGGGGAGTGGCCCAAGACACGAACAGTTGATCCCCTTTCCTAAAAGCAGCTGACCGACTCACATATACATGTAGGGCCCGCACCGGGCATAATGTATTGAGTCTCTGCTCCTCCGCAGAGGCTCCGCTTCTTCTTCCAATCCCCGGGGTGGGGAGAGCGGTTCCTGGCTGCCGCAGCAGCGAAGGAGTGTTTGCCCCATGGCCTTAGGTTCTCTGACCTAGGCTGTGTGGGCCAGCTGTGTGGGCTGGTCTGTAAGCTCTCTGAGGCCTGCTTCCCCCTTGTTTTCCCCTTGCTGCCGCTGCAGCGGCCGCAAAGCCTGACCTCGCTGGTTGGGGTGGGCGGGGAGCCTGTTTTCGGGGAAGGCAGAGATCGAAAGCCTCTCCTTCCTGTTTCCTGAGAGTGCTGGTCTCTCTCATTTTCTCCAGCGCTGGACCAAATAGACCCTTGGTTGGGTCATATGCAGCATCCATGACCTCGGCTTTCTGCGCGTAACTCAGTCCGGAGAGACTGAGCCACAACGCTCTCTCACCTGAGACTGCGAGTGCCATGACTCGGCCACAGCCCTGAACTGCGCCCCGTGAGGAGCGTAGGACTAGGTCATTCACAATGCAAATTTCATCCCAGAGGGCAGGGTTGGGTGACCCAGAGTTTAGCCGTCGACCCATTTCCTCTAGGATTTCAGCCTGATATGCAGACAGGAGTGTCATGGCATTAAGTGAGCATATCGACTGTGCTGCATATTTATACATCCTCTGGTAAGTGGAACCGGTGAGGCGGTCCATCTTACCAGGCAGGGAGATGCCTGAAGAAGCGGAGAGAGAGCGACGGTTTGGGTGGAGGTGGTAAGCCACTGAAGGCTCCACAGCTGGGGGTTCGGACAGCCCCAGCTCTCCCATCCCGTGGATCTCCAGCTTTGAGCAGCCCTTGGTTGGAAGCTTGCTCTTAAATGGACTGGACCAGTAGCGGCTCATTTCCTTGAGATGGGAACTGCTGGTAGGAGCTTAAGGCGGTTGGGCTGGTGGGAGCCTCTTGACGTCGTACAGGTCTCTCTCTGCCCCTTCAGCATCCGGGGCTGCAGTCCAGTGAATGGCCAGTTTTGCAGCGGCCCGTTTGCACACCTCGTACAGGTTACCGGTTGCACAGCGTCAGAGGCGGTAGGGGGTCTGGACAGTTGGACAGGAAAAGTGGAGTCGTCCTCCTCTTCCTCCATTCCGTCCATGTCAAGGAGGTCAATGTTGGCGTCGCCGTCGCCCTCTGCGTCCTCAGCTCCCGGTTCCGCCTCAAGGATTAAGTCATCGAATAGCGGGGGCACGAGGGGGGATGCCGCCTCCATCATGTCCGCCCAGCTCGTTGTCGCTTGGGACTGATGGGTGCTCGTTGAGGCTATGACGGTGGCACCCGCCACGCAGGGATCCTGGTTGGTAGCCACCGTCACTCTTAGCCTCCTTTCTAGAATTTTCTCCAGCATCGATGCACAGTGAATGCAGGTCCGCTAATGAAGTTTGAGCGTGTTTAATGCCCAAACACGCTATGCACATGGGGTGGGGGTCCCGGCCTGATATGGAGGCTCCACATGAAGCGATGCACAGGCGGGATACAGCCTCCTTAGCCTTCGGCTCCGACCCTTTGGCAGAGGTGGCGGACGAAGGCATAGCGCAGAGTTCACTCGCCGTGATGCGTTTGTTACACTCTGGGTGTGTTGGCTCAGCCAACAAGCTAATGTTAACTGTGCCGCGGTAAGCTCGCCTTGACGCGTTAGCCGATAAGCTATACCGTAACCAGCAACACCTGTAAACAAATACAGGAGAAGCAGCTCGCCTTTACGAGGACACTGCCCGGCGGGTGTAATAATAGATAGCTTCTTACGAAGCCTACGACTGCGTTCGACGACGGAATCCTTGACGGCCCGTCCGTGAACTGTTAAGCAGTTTAAAGCTAACCTAGATGAGCTGAGGGAGCTTGAGTGGCTTTCTCATGGAACGAAAGCGAGAATGATTTGAGGAGGGCGGGCAGTGTTGCCAGATCAGATTGACAGTTTCCAGCCCAATCACATCTTAGAACCCGCCCACTCCAATAAAAACCCGCCCAAACCACGAAGTTGCCAGACACCCATGTAAACCCGTAAAATCATAAGACATACAATAGAAAACACATCTAGAGCTTCATATCTGCATCAAATAACCACATATAAATGAAAGATAAATAGGTTTTTGAAAATTGCAACCAACAAGAGCGCAGTAAATCAACCATAGGCTAATGGTTGGCTACGTTTTTTTTTCTTTCGCTTTTCATCACCAGATTCTTGTTGTCTCTTACTTGCCATTATGGAGAATCGCCATTCAAAAACAGCATGATAACACCGGCAAAAGCATGCTCTGTCTCCGATGCGAAAAGACGAGAGCTTCGAAGGCTGTACCGTTAGGGTCAGGGAAGAGGGGGTTGGGGGTAACAACATTAGGTAAAAACATCTCATTTGCCGAAATTTTGTGATGGGTTATACAATTTAGTAACCTTACTTTTTGAACTTTTGCTGAACTGACGTCATGGTCAAATTGCCAATTGAAATTATGCAGATTAAAACAATAAACAAATACGAAATTGCCCAGGTTAAGTGTAAATATTAATATAAAGCACATATGTGCCTTTTTTTCATAAATATCCTTAATACATAATGGGGTGCAGTAAGAATTAAAAGGCGTATTCCAAGTAGCACTAATAGCATAGATAATAAGCAGTGAATCACCATTGTGCGAATTCCCTACTAGACCAAACGAGACTCGTAATGGTAGGTAAAAACAATACTTTATTAAAGCTTGCAATTGTGATGTAGAAAAAAATAAAAATAAAACAAAGTGCTTGCATGAAATTGAAGCCTACCAGCGATCGTTAGTTAACTTGTGTGGTGGTGCCTATTTGTTCACCCATGTGCCATGGCAACGCGATTGCTACCTGCTGTAGTATTCTCATTGGCTGAATCGATGAGAACATTTTAGACTCAATCAATAAAAGGTCGTGGGGAGACAAAGCTCTGTTTGTTTGTATATTTTATTTACGTGACCATATTTCTCGCAAATTCCTTTCCATTCGCCATATTAATGATATGTACGCCACATTTATATAATAATAATAATATTAAAAATATTTTTCACAATAATAAAAAACTCGCCAAACGTGGACAGAAGCAGCCCAAATTGTATACACCCGCCCAAGGTATTTTTTCCCCGCCTGACGTAAACAAAAGAAGCCCGATTGGGAGGAAAACCGCCCAATCTGGCAACACTGAGGGCGGGTCGACTGTATAAGTGCAGGGGGCGGGACCCTGTGGCACAGTCCGACCTGTCTGTCAAGGACAGACGTGGTGCAATTGGAGCTTCCAGTAGTAGGTCACGCCTAGGCGATTCCCATAGTGAAACACAGAGGGAAGTTAGAAAAATAACCTTTCTTTGACACTGACCAGGGCTGTATCAACAAAAGGAAGAAAAACTTCTCATTTGAATATCCCTTCTGCTGTACCCTGTGTTTCCGCTCCTCCTTTGTATTCAAACTGTATATTTGCTCTTCTCTTTCGGACCTCGGGCCAGCCAATTTTTACCTCAATCTCCTCTGCAATTTCCCTGGCATCAGTTTCAACTGAGATAAAAATCCTGTTTCTCTGAATTCCTGTAAGAAGCCTGTAACTGCAGTTACAGGCTGCCTGAGTGTATCCTGAGCGTAGCAACTGACACTGTGGGGCTATGTAGAAGCTTGCTTACTTTGTTGATCTGGTACAAAACATTGTACCATACAATGATGCTTACCAGAAAAGGCCATGTCTGCATCTCCTTGAAGATTCCTCTAGCTGACAAAGCAACTTCTACATCCCTCTTTTCCTTGGCATGGTCCTCTAGCACAGTCAACGCCTTTTATCAGGCAACTGATACTAAAAAGCTTTGACAGCTTCAATTCAACATTCCCACCTCATTGTAGACAGTGCCTTTACGGTGAAGGTCTACACATGGTCCTTAAGGATTGTCCAGCGATGTACTGAGGAGCTGAAGAGAGTGTAGAGACGCTGCAATAGACCGCATCACAGGGTCAAACTGAGCCATTAACTGAAACTGACCCAAGAAATGACAGTTGCCTGGTTGATAAAGTTTGTCAGAGTGGCCACTGACAGGATGTTGATAATTGCCAGTAACCTTGATAAAATCTCATTCCAGCGTTTTGCTTCTACTTCAATTATGTACTGATTATGTTGATCTATTGTTGCTTCTGTCTCAAGCTGATGTGAGTGCTGCTTCCAGCTATCAGCATTTTTCCTGTGCTCTTCAGACCTTTCATGGTTTAGATTAAATGTATTGCAAGGTTTTTCCAGTCTTTAAATCCTTCCTCACTCAATTGTTTTTGTTTTACGAAAAGCGACAAAGGCAAAAAACACGGTCTGCTCTTGATCTTTGACCTGGACTGACCCCAATTTGACTATCAATCAGCGCTCTCTATCAGTGAGCAGCTTGGGCCAGAGTGCTCAGTCATCCACAAGAATGTGTGTCTCGCAGTCGCTGTCATTGTTATCGTTATTGTCATCATAATCAATAACCGAAGTGGAAGAAGCAGAGGGAGAAATACTCACTGCCAGTTGTGCATCATCTCCGTCAGTTTGTTAACACACATTAACGTCATTAGCATCTCTGCTGGCTGAGCCAAAGCCTTTGGTCTTTCTTCTTCTTTTTCTGTGACCCGCTTTTGTACGATTGCTTAATTTCTCACTGGATTTATCTCACTGCTTACTGTTTTGAATTTTACATCATTTCCGCATACGCGTGATGTGCGTGACATCCCTACGCTACTATTATGAAGATATTGTTCTAAAAACAATAAATATGGGGACAAAATATATGTATTGGGGCATTTTGTTGGCCCCAAAAGGCCTTCTATGGGGCCTGGGGCTCCAGGCAAATGCCGGGTTTGCCTGGGGGAATAGTACGGCCCTTCTCTCGCTGTCTCTTTTGAGATGATTCGGATATCGACTATCAAGCAAACTTTTCGAATATATTCGAAATATACCCCCCCCCCCCGCACAGCGCAAACAATAACGTGACAACTAAACAGTAGACAGCAGCAGGAGTAAGGCCTATAATGTCACAAGAAATTCATTCCTCAATGTTGTCTATCAACTTGATCTGGATCAAGTGCGGCTCTCTTTTTATTCACGATGTTACCTGCACAGACGTGCTTGGCACACACAGGTATTTGTGGGTCAATGGTGAGAGCAGCGGGTATTTGTTGCAGCCTTAGGGCCCTATCTTGCATCCGGCGCAATTGACTTAGGCCCCGTCCACACGAAGCCGATTTCATGGCGAAACCGCAAAGGTCTTGTACGGTTCGGCCTTCCGTCCACACGAAGCTGGCGAATCCGCTGACCGAAACCGTAAACTTCTGAAACCACCCTCGGAGGTGGTTTCAAATCAACCCGGATCGTTTTGGATTCGTGTGGACGCCTGAAACCGACTGAAACCGTGAACCATGACGTCATCACCCCACCCCTCGACCCTCCTGCCAATGACTGTTAAGCCCGCGGAGTCTCAGAACTCACAACAACAAAGATGATGGCGGACCACAGGCTTGTAATTGTTCTGCAGCAGATCATGTCCCTTGTTGGGTTGCTAAGCCATTATTTATTGAGACTGTTGACTGTTTGTTTGTGTTGTTAGTGGTTCGGGAAGCAGCCTTTATGCGCATGCTCGCCTCTTATTATTTAATTTTCTTCTGGATTTCTGTAGCAGAAGCAGCGCCCCTTATGGGCCTGGCATGTGTACTACAGCGTTTCTACAGATCTACCCGGTTTCGCTTGACTCCGTCTTTACGGAGATACTCCGAAACCGGATAGATCGAAACCGGAACGGGTTCACCCGTTTCGGCTTCGTGTGGACGGGGCCTTAATCACTGGCGCATGGGTCGTTGCTAGTTTGCAACTGGCGCAGAGCGTTCTTTTCCCGCCTGCTCCACGCGGGCGCAAAAGTAATTTATTGCGCCGGTAAAATAGCGACATCGCCATACAACCGCCCACAAAGCTACTTGCGCTTGACGCTTCTCACTTGCGTTTCAGACCGTTAAAATAGTCTTTCCACCAATGCAGGGTGTTGCTGTCCATGGGGAGAGGGGGTTCAGTCATGTCGTTTTGAAGCTCCTGGATACCATTATTGGTGCGTGTGCCCGGGTCGATAGAGTTGCATATGTCCCCAAACAAGTTTCCCATGGCACCTAAGGCCGGAGCCATGTCTTCCTTCTCTTGCGCACAGTTTCCATCGGTCTCAGCTTACCTCAGCTCCTCAGATAAGCTTTCAATTACGAGTTGTTTCTGCCCAGACAAAAGGTGAACCAAGAGTCTGAACTGGGGGTCCAGAAGAGCCGCTTCATTGAGAAGCATCCATTCGTTGTTTTTTTTGGTTTTTTTTCACTGAAGTGCGCTTTGAAATTGTCGATCATCTTGGCTAAGACGAATGGAAATAACAAAATGAATTGATCAATGATTGTAGACTGACACTAATTGTTTTGCTTTAAGCTTGTGTTATTAATTGTCATATTTCGCACCTCTAGTCCATTGCCCACTGCTAGGTTTAGCGTGTGTGCCAAGCAAGTAGGGGTGTAATGATCCACGATGTAAATCGATACATTGATTGATTGGCGACCGATCCAACTGCATCTATGTATATCGCTGTATTATACGCTTTTATTTTGACAATCTCCTTGCGCTGGTGTTTGTGAAACTATTTCTAAGCAAGTGCGCCAAGCCGTTCACGTATCCATTCAACAGTTAAATGAGGCAAGCAGCAACAGCGAGCGCATGTGTGAGCGCGAGGATGTCTAGTTTTGTTAGTTTTTTTCCAACCTAACCTGATTAAAAGCAGCTCAATTGGGCGTGAAAATTTCCCCAATCTGACACTGTCACGTCATTTAATCTATTAATTCGTGATCTGGGACACATAATTTCAATTATTTCGTGCCAAAAAGCACAAATTTCTAACAATATGACAGCTTTTGGCCAACCGTTTCTACCTTCACCTTTGATTCTAAGAAATTGTGACTGTGGGCTGACGTGCAGCGTCTGGCCTGCAGGGGGAGTATGGGCAGGTTGGGAGCGCACCGGATCAGCTGGGGGGATTGGGCCTGATTGCGGGCACCTGCTCGCAATCAGGCTTATGATTTATAATTTCTGGACTGTCTTAAATTCATGAAAATAAAATACTTGCTTGTACTTGAACAAAGCAACCTTCTTTTTGCTTGTGCATTTGTGTGTAAAGGCTAAGCAAATATCGTAATTAGGCAAACTGTCTTTGATACAGGCGGACAAACTGTCTACCATATTATTTTCGATTCAAACCAGGATTCCGCACGCTGCAGCTCAACGTTATGTTGGATCAATTGTAACAAGTTTACTTAGCAACCAATGAGCATTGACCAAGCCTAACCTACTATGCATCACAACCAAAGTGATGCGTTTTCCCTGTTCATTTATTTTATCTAATTGAAGTTACAGTTCGCACTTTTAATATTAAAATAAAAAAATTTTGGGCCGTGCCATGACCTGTGTTAGGAGGGGCATTATTGACCGCTGGGGGGGGGCACGGCCCCTAAATGCCCAATCTTAGCGCCGACACTGAGTGAAGGCCTTTTCACGTGCACCTGACAAGGTGCCGACCGGTTGTGGAGCTGGAGCATAGTAGTCATGCGATGTTGGCGCCTGCTGATGCTGTGGCCGTCTGTTGAGCCTCCGACTCCGCTGCCTCATTTGGATGGTACCTCGACCGGTGCGCGCGGAGATTGGATGTCAAACTATTTTTTGCAAAGTCGGCAACGGCCTTTGTCTGACTTTTTACCATCTACGGTGAAGAACCCAAACCTTTCCAGACACCACTTTCAAGATGACTTGGGGAATATTTATATTTATTTTGAAAAGTGACAGCCCTATTGCAGAGGGTGGACGATAAATTCCAACCGATTTAAGTCGCTTTGGATAAAAGCGTCTGCTAAATACCCAAATTGTAATTCTAATTATATGGACATCAACCCCCAAGCAGACGTCCAGTAGAATGAACTCAAAGTGTTTGGGCATGGAGGAGGCTGTAATTATACGCGTTGCTAAATAATCTTAAACATAAATAACAACTCCACCTCCTTTTGCTTTTCTAACCAGTCTAAGAACATTACAACCATGAATGGCTATATCTGTATCTGGGATTCTCCCGAGAGCCAGGATTCTGAAATCACCAACAAATCAGGGGGAGCTCCATTCATCAATTCTTCAGGATAGTCAAGCTTAGGTGGCAGACTCCTAATATTGAAATGTAATAGTTTAAAGCCATCATTTCAGTGAAACTTTTGCAGTGATTTTAAATCTACAGAATTTATAACAGAGGGGGGATATTTAGTGAGTGAACAATGAGGGTTGATAGGTACAAGATTGTGTATATTCACACTATTTGGTCTGTAACTCTGTCGTGGCTGTTCTAGAGTGCTATGTGAGAGGACTATATTTATTCACCATATTACAATAGTAACTTTCACCTAGATAATGTAAATACCAAAATATGTTTTGTATTGCAATTACTTTTGTACCCCATATCCTTTAAGATACCATCACATGATTTTAATCATAATGGCTATCTACAGTAATTTTTTTGGATAGTTAGGTGATATGAAGTTGTAATTACCAGCAAGAAATCCAGCACATTTCAGTCAGATCATGTTTTATTGATGAGAAAACTTAACACATGTCAGTGATACGCCTCATGCTCATGAACCTCTGGCAGCTCATCATATCCCTGAAGCTCCTGTACTCTCCGGGCCTCATGTACATCATCCTTCCCTTGTAGTGGGGCTGCTCGTACATCAGCCAGTGTCCGTCCATCACGTGGCAGGACTGGCAGTCGGACATGCGGTAACGATCCTGGATGTTGTCACAGTCGTCCATCATCTCATTGAACTGACCACCGAAGTTCTCCCTCTCGTAGATCTTCATCCTGAACTGGCCTCTGTGCTGTAATGCAGAGGTTCAGAGAAACAGTGTCAGCAGAGTCATCAACACACTCAATATAATAATTGAACTAGTTCAGTGTAAAAGTTGAACTATTTCTCTTACAAAGGGGATCATTCTGCAGGACCTGATGTTGTCAAACATCATTCCCATGCTCTGCATGCGGTGCATGTCGTTGTACTCTCCCCTCCTCATGAAGAACTGCTGGCCCATGTAGTTGTTTTTCTCATAGAGCATGAAGCAGCCGCTCTCCACCCTGCAGGACTGGCACCTGCTCATGTAGGAGGACATGTCGGAGCAGTCGCTCATGCACTCATAGGAGCGACCCTGGAAGTTCTTCTCCTCGTAGAAAGTGATCTGAAACAAAAATAATGTGGCTTTAGTGGCACTGGTTGGCTTAATCTGTATCATGTCATTATATTAACGCAAATTAATCATTTACGTTAATACGCTATAGACAGTATATACCTTGCCCATCATGATGGCTGCGTTGATTTTTCAGGCCTCTCAGAGATCGGTTGGTGAACTGTTGGTCTACCAGTTTCAAGCCCCTATATTTATACCTGAACAGACCCAAAGACTGCATGAAGGCCCCTATTGTTCAAACTACTGACTCATGACACTGACGTAACGTACAGTAGAAGCCCATTGAGAAGCTTCCACATGATCATAATAGGCTTGATTTAATGTATAGATGGATGCTTCACTTAAAGATACATGAACTTGAACATTTTAAATCATTTTTAATCTTTCTTTGTAAAATGTTCTAAAAAATATGTCTAAATGCTATATGTTTAACAGCAAAAGGTACAATACAAAGAGTAAATACATGTAACCACATATTTTTTTAAATATTTGTCAGAGAATGAATCCTTGGATACTAACATTTATCTAAATTATTCCTAAAACATGCGTTGATGATTGGTTTTAACGATATAAAGTAATCTGTATGCAAATGGTTTGTATTGTTTTTGTGTTGTGTGTTGATTTGATTTAGTTGTTGGTAAGGTATAATGACGATTTTCATTTGCAGTGTTTGAGGAAGGAAATTAGTATTCTCTAATACTACAGATTGCAACTCAACATAAATTGAGTAAGATCATTATTTCCCATTTGTTTCCATGCCTATTTGTGTATTTGGTTTTTAATTTTTTGGTTACAAAAATGATATAGAGTTCATAAGACATCCTGTGTCATAGACGGAGCATCGAACGCTACTGCCTTCTGGCGCTGACGAGACGCAGGGCCGCCATCTTGGATCACGCAGGTTTTTGGCATACATGTAGCTATTATAAAGGGCATATGATTTGGCGTGTTTTATTATTCATAGTTGGCTTAAAGGGGTAGTTCGGAATTTTGGACATAGGGCCTGATTCCGAAGTGAGCATTGGTATTCTATATCACTGGAGACAGTTTTCAACACATTTCATTCAGTCCTTCTAGTTGCAGAGTTCGCTCGTGCTAGGCTAGCGCAAGTCAACGGGAAATGCTAGCCTGCTATTAAAAACAGTCTTACCCACTCCACAGTACACCCGAGGTAAATCAATTATAACGACAGACTATACATCTAAATGTCTGTTTATAGAATAATGTTAGAAATAAAACCAACCTTGCATTGCATTGCATTTTGAGGGAATTGCGGGGTCTCAGCAGCAGTGTTTATATTCCTGTACGTAGGCTACGGCAGCGGCGGACTGATACCTAGGTTACCTGCCGCTGTCATTGCTACAAACGCAGAGTACAGTGAACGAAGGAATTCTACAAGAGTATTAAATTAACAAGATATGGCCACGTTTGGAGGAGTTAGCGATGCATCTGCTTTTGAAGATGATTATGAGGAATTTGTTGTATCCAACGAACCGTGCATGTACGAGCCGGTGTTTTGATGTCAAAGCCAGCAGCAACAAGCCACAGTTGAGTCCTTTCTGGATCTCGCACTGGAAATTGGTGGAAACTTTGTGGTGCCCATCTGTACCGTTTATTTCTACAATTTCTAAAAGCACACTGAACCATCATGTTGCCTAGTCGTTCAATTGCGCTTCTGTCCCACGCTTCTCTGTTTACGTTCTTCTGTCGTGATTCGGTTACAAACCTAACCAGCGCATAGTAGAATTCCGCTTCTGCTGAGAAAGTAGTCCCTCGATGATTCATGCGATGCATGGTTAGTTTTATTTCTAACATTATTCTATCAACACAGACATCTAAATCTATAGTCTGGCGTTATAATTGATTTACCTCGGGTGTACTGTGGAGTGGGTAAGACTGTTTTTAATAGCAGGCTAGCATTTCCCGTTGACTTGCGCTAGCCTAGCACGAGCGAACTCTGCAACTAGAAGGACTGAATGAAATGTGTTGAAAACTGTCTCCAGTGATATAGAATACCAATGCTCACTTCGGAATCAGGCCCTATGTCCAAAATTCCGAACTACCCCTTTAACAGTAATAGAATATTCAGATATGCTATAAGTGACCAGACGTCCGAGATCAAAACTGGGAACATAATCCCAGAGAAGGGGTTGGCTATTTTTAAGTTGAAGAAACAATATATGATTAGGCTATATATACATATATATCCTACATCAGGGGTGGCCAACCAGTCAGAGACTAAGAGCCACATTTTTTATTGTGTTACTGCAAAGAGCCACATCATACACACGGGTACACATGAACATCCCCCCAGCCCTTCCACACACACACACACACACACACACACACACACACACACACACACACACACACACACACACACACACAGACACAGACACATCTCTGCTCAGCCAGATTTACTGTAAATGTCACACAACCAACATAATGACAGAAATGGACTCCTACAGTACGAAGACCACAGGCCAGTCATTTTCAACAATGACCATTGTGTGCACTGCCTCACACACAAACTCTCAGTTCAACCAAGTCCACAAAAAAATATATAACAATTTACAATAGCGTTTTTCTCTATTATACATGTTACTTAGTGGGACTTCTGGCATTCCTTGCTTTGAACAATTTTAAACAATTTTCCACAGAGAACATTGTGTGCACTGTCTCACACAAACTCTCAGTTCAACCAAGTCCACAAACAAAAATATAACAATTTACAATAGCGTTTTTCTCTTACTTTTCATGTTGCTTAGTGGGACTTCTGGCAATGCTTGCCTTTATTAATTCTCTTGAAATCTGGCTTGTATTCCGTTGTTGCCACTCGAAGCAATTCTCTCACATGTGTGTCAGTCAGAACAGAGCGATGCTTTGATTTCACGTGTTTAAGGGTAGAGAACACAGACTCGCAGACGTATGTTGACCCAAACATTGACATTATCTTGAGCGCAGCCCGTTTGACATTGGGATATTTTTCCATTGGCACACTTTTCCAGAACTCAATGGTCCCTTCCCTTAAAGCAGGTTTAAGTTGGTCCTCCTCACAAAGATCGATCATCTCCAACTCGGCCGCAGCCTCATCTGTGACTAGTGGGGCTTTCAAACAGTCTGTCTCCGCATTGAACGGGTCGACGAGGAACGTAATCTGTGGCCTTTTCAGTTGTAGATCACAGAACCGGGTCACAAAGCTCTCGTGCAGGTTTTCAACCAGTGTTGCATATCTGGCTTTTTGCTCTTTCAGGGCGGCGCAGCAGGTGTCTTGCCCGTTGGATTTTAGCAGAGCGGGAAAATGCGCTAAATCTCCCCTTTGAATATGCGTCTTGAACAGCTTCAGTTTGTTGACAAATGCAAACACACTTGCACCAGGTCAGGCAGCATATGTAACTTACCCTGCAGGGTCAGGTTCAGTCTGTCCAAGTGACACAGCATGTCGACCAAAAAGGCCAGATCCATAATCCACTTGGGGTCAGAGAGCTCGGGATAGTCCTTGTCCTTCTCTTCCATGAACAGTTTCACGGCATCCAAAAGCTCAAAGAAGCGAGAAAGTACCTTGCCTTTTGACAGCCACCTCACAGTGCAGTGCAGTGGCAGGTCACCTGGAAGCCCTTGGTCCAGCTCAGCGATGAGATTCTTGAATTGCCTGTGGTTAAGCGCATGTGTGCGGATGTAGTTGACGATAGGGTCTCTGAGTGCGTCGTCGATTTTTGGAACATCTGTGTCTGCTTTTCTGCCTGCCTTTTCAAAGCGATTAACTTGTGCTTGCGAAGTTCAGTCCCTTTCCGAAATTCCTGGTCGAAGTTAGCATGGAGTGAGCTGAAGTGGCGCTGAAGATTTGAAGCCTTGAATTGCGCTAATGACACCTGGCATATAAGGCAGAATGGCTTCCCATTACGTTCAACAAAAAAATATAAACTCTCCCACTCTGTCAAAAACGTCCTGTGTTCCTCTTCATATTTTCTTTTTGCTGTGCATTTTTTACCTGCCATTTTTGGAGCGTAGCCTACTTGACGCAAATTGTTTACTCATGGGAAGGACATCTGTCACGTTCAAATTGTACCGGGGGCGAAAATTGTACCGGCCTACGTCATCAGTTGTTGACAACTTGACAACTGATTTGATTGGGTTGTCCGTTGCCGGGCAGGTTTCAATAAACATTCGGCTCATGTTTCCAAAGACGAAATAACATAATACAGATAACGGATCGCTAGATAACACTTGTTATTACTTTATATTTGTATTGTATTGAATTGTTTAATCTAATTTAGCTAGTAAACTGAGTGTTTAAAGCACGTTTCAAAAACCATTTGCGCTTATGTTGCCGAACACCAAATAACATAATACAGATAACGGATCGCTAGATAACACTTGTTTTTACTTTATATTTGTATTGTATTGAATTGTTTAATCGAATTTAGCTAGTAAACTGAGTGTTTAAAGCACGTTTCAAAAACCTGTCTTGTCACGCTCAATGAAGGAGTGCAATGAACGAGCGTGAAAGTTTGCGAATGTTCAAGAACCTTCCTACGTCATTCGACGCGATCGCCCGTTGCCAGGCAACAAACGATCGCGTCATCTGTTGCCAGGCAGGTTTGGAATTTGTCAACAACTGATGACGTAGGCCGGTACAATTTTCGCCCCCGGTACAATTTTAACGTGACAGCTCCTCCAAGCTGAGCAGGCCGTTTTATGTTGCATCAACACCAAACGTTTGTGAACGTTATTTTGCGTCATCAATTAAAACGTTTGCGAACATGCACACACATAAAAAAAAAAAAAAAAAAAAAATATATATATATATATATTTAACACAAAATTTGATGTGAACTGAAGAGCCGCACGAAACGAGGCAAAGAGCCGCATGCGGATCGCGAGCCGCAGGTTGGCCGACCCTGTCCTACATAAACAATGTATGAATACATTAGATATCTATACATATCTTAGGGACCTTATACGTACACCATATCTGACTTTTGCTGCAGCAGCAGAGTTTATTCTGTCTTGACACTTAGTATTGATATTTTGTAATTACTTGTAATAACATTCTTTCCTTAAATGATTATTATGTTTACAGTGATTGTTTTATATGTATTTTTTATGTATGTCGCTTTGGAAAAAAGCATCTGCCAAATACTTAAACATAAACTTATATAAACACCTGAACGTTTTATATCAGCTAAAATATTGTTACTTGAATGACTTATTCATGGTTACAATTATACTGTTGTCTTATACTTTGCCTAAAATGAGTTTGCAGGTGGGAATTGATACAGGAAAATTATCAGACCAGAACGAGGGGAATTCAAAATACAATAAAAAGCAGCCAGGGTAAATGCAGACTGAACAATGTAGTTTATGCAAGGCAATGTGAATGTAAAAAATATCAAGGATCATACTCTGATCATGGCCAAACAAGACACCCCAACAAAGCACCATGGGATTTTGTTCATTCAAAGCCGTAATTGAAGTTTCCATCACATCCATCGGTAATGTGCCATAACCCATTCTTGTAGACAATGGAACAATAACTTGGAACAATAACTTGGAACAACGGAACACATGGAAAAATTTAACCCATGCACAACACTAAAATACCTACCAATACCTACCTTGTATCCTTTGGCACGAGGATCGCGTCCATTCATTGTATCAAACAGCCTGTCAATTATCTATAAACACATATCGTTATGTAAATCATAAGGTATCAGGTACATATTTCTAAACTGTAGGTCTTTTTTGTACTACAGGAAATTTCACAGAGCTTTACCCCTTCAATGTATGAACGGGCATGCAATAGTTTAAAAAGAAGAAACAGGTACTTGGTTCTATAATCACTAATTGTATTAACTCAAATAATTCTGCTGTTGCCTCACAGTCCTTAAACTGAGAGTAGCAAAGATCCCTCATTGTGCACAGTAAATTTAACAGTTACTGACGCGATCATGGCGACGATTGATACCTCCAATGGATCTTTCCGGTGGTCTTCGCAATTGGACTGTATGCCTGCAGAGTTAGAATCAGTCACTCCTCAAACAAGTACAAACAGCAAAATGATGATCATCACATCCAGCCATAACAGTGCAAATGGACGGACCAAAATATTTAGATAACTTTTAGTAGCAGAGGCATAAATTGTGCAAAAAGGTGCAAAAACGATCATCATTTACCTGCAACATATTACGTGCCAACTTGAGCATGTGGCAAGCATCCATCATTACAAATACTTTCTCCCCAGACACCGGATGTGGGAAACTGGTTTGAAGCGGCTTTCGTGGGTCCCCCTTCAGCTCACACCAAAGTTGGTTGAATATGCTGACATTGGAGGAATGCCCATCCATTGTTAGACATACCAACCGAATGCCCAGTGCTTGCAGCTCCTCCAAAGCCTGACTGAGAAGGACCCCCAGTGGTTCTGGAGAGAGAGACATGGTCATGAAGTATGTAATGGGAGCCTTCCAATATCCTTGTAGGCCAACCACCATACACAAGAGCCTCAAATACAACATCAGTCTCATTGTTTCCATCACCAATGTCTACAAAAACAGACATTGACTCGGTAAGTGGATTATATTGCACATGTTTTTTGATGGACATGGCATCCAACATGAGTGAAACACATCCCTATTTAGCCGGGTCTCCCTTGCATCTTCTCTCTAGCATATCCAGCATCATCTTGTTCAGGACAGGCTTGGCATCCACTGAACGCAGCTAGCTACCTGTAAAAATATTGAGAAGAAGCTATAACGTGTTGGCATCAGTACTTTCCAATGCTTTGTAATGTTTGTGGATGTGGGAGGGGAAAATGTCGAGTCGCTCTGAGGTATTTGTATGCCTTTGAACCATGTAGATGGAGCGAGAGTGCAAACTCTCTGCAGTCCTGTGTGTACTCATTGCCCTGCTTTGCCACAAAGTCCATCTTAAGATCTGAAATGTTATGAGCAAAGATGGATTAGTCCCCTTCAGATAATAACCAAGGAGTTAAATGAAGAGAGTAACAATAACATGTACATGAATTTCAAAGTGCTTACCTGAGTAGAATGCAAGCTTCTAACTTAAATCTTCATTAATGAGGTTATTTTCCCTCAAATCTCCCAAAAGACCCTTCCCTGTGGTCTTTTCCCTCTTTTCTCTGGACATGGCATTCTTCTTTTCTCGCTCCAGACTTTGCACTGGTGCCAAATTAATAATTTACTTTGGCCTTAACAGTATTAGGAGAAGCAGGCAAGGCATAGCCATGATCATAGTAGAAAGAGGGACGTACATTGTTTGAGTAATGTTTCACTAGACATGGGCCTAGTAGAAAGAAAGAGGGATGAACATGGTTTGATTAATGTTTCACTTCACAAACATCACTTTGACACCACTAGTTTATGTCCCACATCCACATTCTTTCTTATAGTCATCAGCTATCAAAGCCAGTTATTTGTGAGTGTCTTTAATATGAGTGGCAGCAAAACAAGTGAGATTTTAGGATCCCTTGCGGCACGCTGAACACGGCGACCACACCCACAGTCGCCACAATACTTACCGATACCGATAACAGGAGACACGCGCCCAGGGTCAGATCTTAGAGCTTTCACAGGCAAGTCATGCTTTAAGTTGTGGTTGATTTTATTCATGCTAAAATGTCTATGCCAAGCTGTATTATGCCATTTTAATTCATATACACAAGCCATCTACATCAAGCGACATAAAAACTAATAACAATTTGAAATTATTAATTTTTTGGTTGAATTTAGATGAGGCATGTTTGATTTTGAGAAATATGAGGCGTTTTAAGGTTTTCATCACGTTGTTCCGAAGGAGCCTATTGATACGATTTGTACTAGCTTTGCCCCAATTTCAGGGTAGCCTCTTTAATAAAAGAGTGTAAGGCTATAAAATAAACCCTTATATATTTTGTGTTCACCTATGAGCCCATAAGATGTATCGAGGCTATGTTATTCGTTATTTTTTCATTGGGCTTTAGTGGTGGTGCTGAAGCCATTAATGGCCCAATGTTTTCTTGTCAAGTGCTCTGTTTGTGGCAGTTTTTAATAATAATGACCACAAAATAAATAACTCATGTCCTCGATAGAACTTTATGAAGGACTCCACATTTAAGAACAGATATTCTGTTCTGCCCAAAGTCGAGAAACATAAAAGTAACATAAAAGTAAGTACCGTAAAAAGTTACGTTCCCCAAGAGGGTAACTAAGTAAAGTAACGGATTACTTTTTTAAGAAGTAACGAGTAACGAGCAAACACTTCTTTTTAAAAGTAGGTTTGATTCAAGTATGCAATCAAAAGATAGTTACACGTTTGAAATGTCCTGCTAATTAATGCATTATTTATTCGATAGGTAAATTGTTCTGCATTGCATATTGTTAATTGATATTCAATATTGGGGTTTGGGTAAGTTTTGCTGTCTACCTCAATATCGCCATACTTGTTACCTTACAGATGGTCAAATTAACATATAAATATTTACCATATTACCGTAGTAACTTTCACATAGATAATTTAAATACTCGCATGATTTAAATCAGAATGGCTAACTCCAGAATGTTATGGTTCATTTTCGGTAGTCAGGTGCTATAAAGTTATAATGACCAGCAACAAATCCAGCAAATGTAAGTTAGATCATGTTTTATTGATGAGGAAACTAACACATGTCAGTGATGCGCCTCATGCTCATGAACCTCTGGCCGCTCATCATATCCCTGAAGCTCCTGTACTCTCCGGGCCTCATGTACATCATCCTGCCTCTGTACTGGGGCTGCTCGTACATCAGCCAGTGTCCGTCCATCACGTGGCAGGACTGGCAGTCAGACATGCGGTAACGATCCTGGATGTTGTCACAGTCGTCCATCATCTCATTGGACTGACCACCGAAGTTCTCCCTCTCGTAAATCTTCATCCTGAACTGGCCTCTGTGCTGTATTGCAGAGGTTCAGAGAAACAGTGTCAGCAGAGACATCAACACAGTAAATGTAGCAGTTAAACTAATTCAGAGTAAAAGTTTAACTATTTATCTTACAAAGGGGATCATTCTGCAGGACCTGATGTTGTCAAACATCATTCCCATGCTCTGCATGCGGTGCATGTCGTTGTACTCTCCCCTCCTCATGAAGAACTGCTGGCCCAGGTAGTTGTTCCTCTCATAGAGCATGAAGCAGCCGCTCTCCACCCTGCAGGACTGGCACCTGCTCATGTAGGAGGACATGTCGGAGCAGTCGCTCATGCACTCATAGGAGCGTCCCTGGAAGTTCTTCTCCTCGTAGAAAGTGATCTGAAACAAAATAATTGTCAGCCTTAGTTTATAATTTAATTTAAGCGACTTGTTGGCTATAATCTATGTCTTCAATATCATATTAACCCAAATCAATTATTTACGTTAATACTGTGTCTATATATATATATATATATATATATACCTTGCCCATCATGATGGCTGTGTTGGTTTTTCAGGTCTCTCAGAGATCGGTTGGTGAACTGATGCTCTACCTGTGTCAAGCCCCTACATTTATACCTGAACAGACCCAAAGACTGCATGACGGCCCCTATTGTTCAAACTACTGACTCATGACCCTGACTCAACGTACTGTAGAAGCCTATTGAGAAGCTTCCACATGCTCTTAACAGGGGGGAGCTAATTTAACGTATAGATGGATGCTTCACTGAAAAACTTAGAGGATCCAAGTATAAACTTGAAATTTTCAATCAACTTCAATCTTTCTTCATAAAATGTTCTCAAAAATATGTCTATATGACATAGTCTAACAGCAATATAGTACAATACAAAGAGTAAACACGTGTAACCATATATATATTTTTAGGGTTATAACTAAGTTTAACTGATTATAGGCTAGTTGGTCTGTTACTTACTATAACGGAGACTGAAACAAGAATTAACGTCAGAGGGGACTCATTTATTCACAACCATGCAATCCACTTAACTCGGTTACGGTCAAATGAATAGCACATTGCCGTCAATCAGATGACACTGATACAACAGTGCCAGATCTAACGCAGTCTATCACAATAACTTAACATTAATTTAGATTAATGCTTCTGAAAACAAATCCATTCAAAATGCCTCAAAGAAATGTTATGCTATGAATTTTTCTGGCCTTAGCTGGACAACATTAGATTTCCAAACATGGTCAGGCCATATGTTCTTAAATAAAATGGATAAAATAACTAAGTGTTGTTCTTGCTCTCTTTGCCCTTGCCGTATCTGGTTTAAGTAAAACAAAACATATTCTCTAAGAAAAAGCATGTGCAGAATTCTGTTAATCTTTTTACCAAAAACCTCTTCGGGCACCGCCATGTTATTTCTCAAATCGGCAGACTGGTGTATTTCTTTGCTATCATCAACTGACACTCGCTCCCGGAGGACTGGCGGAACCTCCCTTTTATTTTTTGGAAGAGGTTTTCAATCGGGTCAGGACGAGAATGATTATGCAGAAAGAAACAGTATGTGTACTCGCAAGATCAGGATGATCTCACAAGGCTAATAGACTGGATAAGTTACACCCATCTCCTGCATCACGTCTGGACTCTGGAAACTGAAAAATGTATGTTGGAGTTAATGGCACTTAATTAAAAATGTTTGGATGTTGATTTCTGATTCTCAATTAAATGTTTGTGGAAGGGATGTCGGAAGTAAAATGGAATTTTCCCCATAAATGAAAATATACATATTTTATTAAATGTACAACTGTGTACAGAGGCCTACAGTGTCAACATATTGAAACAAACTATAGGGGGCTATTAACCATACATATGAAAACTCAGTCATCAAGTGTGCTTGTGTTGATTTTGCTCCTTTTTCCTCATACTATGGGCCCTATTTTAACGGTCTGAAACGCAAGTGAGAAGCGCCAAGCGCAAGTAGCATTGTGGGCTGTTCTACGGCGATGTCGCTAGTTTACCGGCGTGGAAAATGACTCTTGCGCCTGACGCATATCTAAAAAGGGTTGGTCTGAAGTAGCCTAATTAGCCGTAGGAGTGGTTTGGGCGTAACGTGCAATAAACCAATGTGAGTGCCAGCTCCAATCCCCTTTAAGAAGCCATGAGCGCATTTGAATCTGACGAGTTGATATTTTGACAGCGCGTCTGCAGTCTCCGATGAGACAGATGCACATTCATTTCAAACTTCAAATGGCTGAGTTTATGGACAAATAATATGGCCTAATTCACACATGGAATAAGGTTTTCTTCCACTACTTCAGAAATACTGACTCCTCAAATAAATTTCGGCAAAGAAAACATATATGATATAACATATGATATGCGGTAACTGTGGTTCTATTTAATGATCTACGCAATACATTATAAACATCGTTCCTTATCAGTATTGTATGCATTATCGTTATCGACTTGTGTTCCTAATATGCATGTGTCCCCCTCGTTAATATACATTGCCATGGACTTTATTATGCGTTACGTGTTTAGTTTGCGTGTGTTTAAACAGATGGACACACGCACGCCCACATTCATTAATTATTTTACACATACACACACGCAAACCCGCATTCATTCATTCTTTTAAACACTCACTCGCGGTAAAACTATGTTTTCTCACGATCAAATACTCATCAATCCTAAAAGTTATGGGCATGCACACCAGGGACGTGCACAGGAATTTTGAGGGGCAGTTGCTCTGACCTGAAAAAAGGGCACCCCCCCCCCCCAAAAAAAAAACAACTCACAGGCTATATGAAGGACTGAGAATAACAGGGTCTTTATTAATATATTAATACAAATAAGTAAAACACTGAAATAACTACTACTAACGATAATGCAGAAAAACATGACTTGAAGAAGAAGAACATAACATGAACGCAAACATAATTAAACAACATCCTATTAAGTCACTGATAAGTTTCTCCAAATGGACATATTAAAAATGCAAAGCTTCAAAGGAGAAGCCGCCTAGTAGGGGCCATTTCAATAAAAATCTTCAGAACCTCTTCTTTGTCGATTGGTATGTCCTTCTCTATGGACAGCAGGAGGAGGTCAGACAGCCGCTCTTGACCACACTGATTTTGGAGCCTTGTTTTTACCAGCTTCAGCTTTGAGGAAGAAAGTTCTACCGTTGCAGTGGAGACGGGTAGAGTGGCATATATTTTAATGAGTTTGAACAGTGTGGGGAATATGATGTGAGCATCGTGTTCCTTGAATATTTCAAGCATAGACTTGACTGTCCTCTTGGGACACTTGTACAATGGATGGAAGACTCTCAACTCTGTTTGAAGGTTGGTGTCTTCCCCCTGAAGTCCATACAATTCACATAGTGAATGTGCTGTATCAAAACCTTGGCCGATATCCTTCCACTGCTCTGGGTCAATGAGTCTCTGCAGTGACATCACAATGTCCGGAGTCTTCCCTTCCCCATAAAATCTTCTCTCAAGTTCCTGTCTCAGTCTGTCCAGAAAGGTATAGTATGTCCTTCCCCTGTAATATTCATCCAAGGTCTGGACTTCATCATCTTCTCTTGCTGATTGGGAAGTGTATTTCAGCTTTGGAAAATGTGATGAAGGTCTGATCGTATTTTAGATTGCTGCTCTGTACATGAGCTGGATCTGTGGGATTAGCCAACCTCAGCAAAAATTCGAAATCTGTGGATTCTGCCCCACTCTTCATCTCAATATCCTCCCTTGCTGATGTTCTCCTCTCCCTCATCTCATCCTCTTGCTCATCTCTCCTTTCCCAGTCTGTCCTGATCTCATCTGGGATTGGCTCTGGCTCTGGCTCTCTGAACGCAGCTGATGCACTGGGCTCATCATCTGTCCAATGACATATTATTGTTATTACCATTACCATTATTATTGTTATTACCATTATTATTATTATTGTAATGCCCACTAGAAGCAGTGGTATTTATGTTCTGCTCAAGCAAGATCTTTGAAAGGATCTCTAAAATAGCCAGTTTTTTTTTTAGATTACAATTATTTATCATGCAGCTCTTTAACCCTGTACTTTCTAGAATGGTCCTCTCATATATGGGGATCAGCACTTAGGCCTACCTGCCCTATGTGCCTCCTCCACGTCCACATTTTCCGAGTGTCTGGAGGCTTGTGGCTGCTCCTCATCTTAAATGTAATGTAATTATGAAAAATTGCCATTAGTTGGCTAAAATATGAGTCTGATTAATTTATCAATTAGCCTACACAGTATAATTTTTTATCACTATGCAAAGTCTCTGTCCCACCTGCTGTTTGGCTTTTTCGTAGCCAACCATGTGCTCCTCTTTGCTGCCTCCTTTAGTTGTGTCTTTCTCTCCTGAATCCTCCTCTTTTCACTGGGCATTTCGGCTTCACTTAACAATAACAAACAAAATAGTGATACGATTTAGGCATGAACCATTTTGAATGAAAGAATTCATGTGATGCATTACTTCCATCATTTAATCTTCTTGTTAAAACGAAATGTTAGAAACTAACTATCAGCAGACATGTAGCTTAGTTTGCCTACCAAAAAATGTGTAAACTATTTGATAACGGCCTGCTTGTCTGCAAGCTAGCTAGCTGTCTGATTATTTAGGCTAAACGTTACGTGGCAAACTGAGCCTGGATTTATGAAGATTGTAATTAATTTCACAAAATGTGATGATGATTGTTTGTTTGTTATACATCTCAAATTCACCTTTTCCGACAACATCAAGGCAGTCGTCTCACAGGTGCCGGTGTTCCGGTCGCGTGCAGCGCTGCAGCTACGTAAAGCAGCTTTCACACGCCGCGCGGCAACTCGCCGCCTCCATTCATTTCAATGAGGGAAGGGCGGCAAAAGCGGCTATTGCCGCGCGGCAGAGTTTGCCCTCCCCCTACTGACTTTCACTCTCAGTGCCCGAACGGAATTGAATGAGGCTACGCTTATGAAATATTTCGAGTGGCGATTTTTTTTATCTAGGCCTACATGAAATTCTGCATCCATTAAATTATTACAGTTTTTTCCTATCGTTTTCGGTCATGTACCCATACTATGGTCACTTTTCCCTATCACTTAACACAGTGGGCTTTAGAGACACACACCTCTGCATATCTGTTAACCTTTGGTGCAAAATGCACTACAACAACCACACCAAAAACCATGCTGCCATAGCTTAACACATGTTTCCTCTCAGAACACTATGACCTAAAAAACTTCTGGGGCTATGTCCATACACCCAGCAGCCATTGCCTCTAATAGGGACATCTGGTCCTGAGGGCGGTGGTCATAGACCTTCCATCTCCACGCCGAAAATAATTCCTCGATGGGGTTGAGGAAAGGAGAGTAAGGCGGAAGGAAAAGTGACATCATCCTAGGATGCGCCGCAAACCACCCTGTGACTTGCCGGGAGTGGTGAAAGGCCACATTGTCCCATACAATTACATACGTTGGTAGATTCTGCCTGTCTACCTCTCTTGCTGTGAGCCTTTCGTAAAGCTTATCTATGAAGGCAATTAGGCGTTCGGTGTTGTATGGGCCTATGCCGGCCTTCTGCAGCTGAAGTCCATCGTTCGAAATTGCTGCGCACATGGTGATGTTCGCACCCCTCTGGCCTGGAACATCTATCGTGGCCCTTTTCCCAATCAGGTTCCTTCCACGGCGACGTGTTTTTGCCAGGTTGAAGCCAGCCTCATCCACAAAGATGAACGCATGTTCATTCTCACTGGCTTCAAGTTCCATGGCTCTCTTCAGGAAATTAGAGAATACACAAGATACCATAAGACAAAAATGGCATAGCTTACAGTTTTGTGCAAAATCACAATCAACATGACAGTGTATCCTGTGTTCAGTCTTACCTGGACGTATTGGTACCGGAGTTCCTTTATCCGCTCAGAGTTCCTCTCGAAGGGGACAGTGTAAAGCTGCTTCATTCGAATTTGGTGCTTTTTCAGCACTCTGGTAGGGCCCTATGAAATCCGTTTTGTTTTTTTCCAAATTCCGTTTTTTCCGTTTAAATTTTCATGAATTCCGTTTTTACACTTTAAGCTATTTTAATCATCAGAACGAGTGTCAAATAAGTGCGAACGAATACATTTATTAAAACATCACAACATTGCACTGTTTTCAGTGCTTCAAATAAGAACATTACATAAATAATAAAGTGCTTATAAACTTTTCACAGTGTCCTTAAAGTGTAAAAAGTGCATAACTGAGGACTTGAGGACCCTTTTTGTAACAATAAAAAGTGCTTATAACCTGTCCTTCATTTTAACAAATCATAACTGTGAATAAAAACATTTAGTCAAAGCACTGTTTGAAGAATACATCAAACCAGGGGACAAACAATGCAGAATTAAATTAAACCACCTGCAATAAAACCTGAACTAGGAAATTCAACATCATTGATTTTCTAACAGTAGGCCTACTGTCCTTTTGAGCTTAACTCCTATGACTTCCATCTGTCACAGGCATCTCCATTGAAGTACAGGATTGTCAGCCTCTTTGTGTTGAGCTCAGTGAGGGCCTCTCTCTTGTCTGTGAGCAGAGTCTTGTACTTGCTGAAACTCCTCTCACAGTCAACTGAGCTGACTGGGAAGTAGATGTAGGGCACTGCCACTTCTGCAACTCTTGGGAATCTTGAACTGAGGCCCCTCCAGTAAGCAGCTAGCTCCATATCAGCTGGCAAGGGCTCCCTGGACACACAGTGCTGGAAGGCAATCCACTGCTCACTGAGCTCTGGTGATGGATTTGCCATTGGTTTCAGTGTGTTGTAGGCTTCAATCGACTTTTCCATAGCTGGAGCCTGCCTTGGATCGAACACCCTTACCAGCCTGTAGACCTCTCTGGCTGGATGTATGTCCCAGTGCTTTGAGAAATTGGTGAAGGCCAAGTGGAAAGCATCATGGAGACTTTCAAGCACCACATTCCTCTCTCTAACACCCATCTTCCTCAGTAGCTCATCGGTCTTCGCACCAAAGCCACATGTTTTTGCCGTTCCATTAACTAGGTAAGAGCATAGATCCTCCATTATGTTGTAGGCAGACACTGCTGTGGGACGGTGGGTTCCCTCCAGGATTGTCAGAGCTGTCATCAGTTTGGAGCAGCCCTCAGAGATTAAGGTTAGTTTGACAGTGAGGGCCTGCACCTTCTCCTCTGTATCCACCTGGCTGAGGATGTTTGTGACTGCCATGGATGAGGATTTTTCTTCCAACAAAAACTCTCTGTACAGATGAACATGCTCTCTATGGTACTTCACTGCCTCAAACCAGCTGTTCCACCTGCTGCTCACTGCTTCAGGAGGAGTCTGTCTGCGCAAACTCCCTGTTAACGAGGAAGCTCACCCATCTTCTCTTTCTGGCAGGCTTCTTGAAGAAGACAGATCTCATCCATGTAACAAGTGATGCAGCCTCAGAGAAGTACTTGTAATGCTGCCAGGTCTCCCCCACCAGATTGATGACGTGGCAGAGACAGGTTACATGGACACTGTTGGGCATCACTCCTTTCAGGACCTCCCTGTATGCTTTCAGACAGTATGCAGCATTATCTGTGACCACTGCCCAGGCATCATTCAGGTCCAGGTTGTTGCTGTAGAGGGAGGCTAGTATAGCTTGGGAAAAGGTTGAAAAGTTGCATCTGTCCAGGAAAACAACATCCAGCAGAAAGTACTGGTTTTCAACACCTGCAATGAAAGATAACATAAAGAAAACTACTTATTTAAACCAAAATGTATATTCTACTCAACTTATTTGAACCTAAAATAATATTCTGACAAAATAAGTGTTTATTTAAAGCAAAGCAAATACTGCAAAATACAGCTGCAGACATTATGAATTGCTATTATTTCAACAGAAGAGGTCCTCCTTATCATATTTTACATGGGGACAATTAACATTGCTGAGTACAAAAACAACGCTATAGTGGCGAAGTCACGCCCCTTCAGGTAGAGCCGATGGGACCTTCTCTACAGCCTCTACAGCCTTTAACTGAACAATTGCACAATAAACGGTCAAACTCTTGACATGAAAAATTATAATTTAAATCCACGGCATATAAAGACTGTGACCAGAAAATAATTACTTTCTCTCCATTGGCTCTACCGGAAGGGACGTGACTTCGCCACTATTGCAACAATATATTAACAGGCTGCTAAGTTAACTCACCAATGACAATGTTTAGGACGCTACAATCCCGTGCATCCGTTGTTTCATCCACAACCACAGCGAACTTCTTCCCCCTGATCTGCTTTAAAACGGCAGTCATGTGTTGATCAATCACTCGAGGCAGGTGAGTCTGGCGGAGGCTACTGGCATTTTGGGGGAGCGCTCCTCCCTGTTTACAGTGTTTGACTAGAAACGGGCGTAACTTTTTAAGCTTTTCAAGGGGGATGTCAGATGCGGCGCACACAGCCACAAAGTCCTCAATAAACTCCACTCTTGAATCTGCTGAGCTGATTGTAGACGTAATTGTGGTTTGTAGGGCCGTGCCCTGGCTACGGCTTTCACTGTTTTTTAGATGGATTTTTGACTTCAAATGGTCATCGCACGTATCTTTTCTTTTCCAATCAATAGTATGTTGGCATACTCGGCAAAACAGCTGATTACCTGAGTGATAAAATTGTTTCGGGTATTGTTCCGCTCTGAATTTTGGGGTTAAAACCGAATTATTAAGCTTTTTGGAAGTTTTAGGCATTTCAGCTGTCAGCCGCGGGCGCTTCAACGTCTTGTTAGGAGCGGGGGCGGGACCTATTGTTTGCATCCCCGCGAACTAGGCTGGAGTGGTGGACCGGGTGTTTTTAGCATTGTTTTGGGAGTGACTGCTAAACATTCAGTGACGTTAATGTCACCTGTATTGTTTCCCTTTTCTCTCGAAACTGAATTTCACCAAAATAATGGCGAATTCCGCTGCATTCCGTGTTAACAGATTCCGTTTTTATTGTCCGATTCCGTGATTCCGTCCGCGTTTTCGTTATCGCGGAAATCATAGGGCCCTACTCTGGCGATGGTCGTGGTTCTCAATGTTGGCAAATACACCAATGTCTGCGATGATGTTTGCACAAATTTCTCTTAGCCTTATACTATTGTTAGCAATAACCATTTGCACTATTGCATTTTCTTGTGGCAAAGTGAATTTTCTTCCCCTTCCACCTGAGTGGGGCAACCGTTGGGTCCTACAATAGTGAGTCAGACACAAATGCACTGATACGTCAGGAGAGTTTTGGAGACTTCTCACATCACATTACTACTGTTACAAACACATCAGTCAGAATGCTGTAAATACTGTATAGTACCTCACGATTGATGCCACCGTTGATCTTGGCAAGATCGGCTGAACCCTCAGACCAGCTTCCCTCATGGACAGACCATGATTGATTACATGGTCGATGAAAGTTGCTCTGATTTCATCAGATACAACTGTCCTTGCTGCTGCTGCTCCTCTCCCTCTCCCTCTTCCTCTCCCTCTTCCTCTTCCTCCTACTCCACCTCCACCTTCACCTTCACCTCCACCTTCACCTTCACCTCCACCTCTTCCTCCTACTCCACCTTCACCTCCACCTCCACCTCCACCTTCACCTTCACCTTCACCTCCACCTCTTCCTCTTCCTCTGCCTCTTCCTCTGCCTCTGCCTCTTGCTCTTGCTCTTGCTGCATCCATTTTCCTATACCAACTACGTAAAGAAGTCCAAAGCAAATGCCAAAGAAGGCCCTTTTTCAACGAGGCACAAATTACATGTAAAACACCTGAGTACAGGGATGCAAACTTGTCACCTTTCGGCGAAATTCGCCGTTTTTGTTCCGAAAAAGGTCATTTGTGTGATTCATGGAGATCTGCAATAAAAATATTTCGGGGGGGGGCGTCCAAGTAATCGGCGAACGCAAGCTGTCATCAATATTTATTCCAAGCTTGTTCGTTTGGCCAACCCGTGTAATCATGTCATCTTCGGGTCTGTAGCTGCCTTGATGCCGTACTAGACAGGAGTGACGTTGGTACGCTTCAAAAACGTCAGGCTTTCTAACGTAGGCTAACGTGCTAATGAGAACATTTGTTTGACCGGTTGCCGGTTATATCCGTGTGGTTAATTTGCATTTGCGGTGTTGTCAGCTTACTGTTACATTAAACTGCAATCAGAAAATGTGGTTATATGCTATAGACCCTATAGTGTCTGTGGTGTAAAGGCTGGGACGAATTAAAAAATAGAAATACACTTTATGTTGAAACTATAGACCGTCCCGATTCCCATTGAAACGAATGGCGCGGTGATTATTCTTCAAAACGAGATCTGTTAAATTGTGAAAAATAAATCAAACTGTAATCAGACAACACGGTTATATGCTATAGACCCTAGAGTATCTGTGGTATAAAGGCTGAGACGAATTTCGAATTATAAATATGTACAATCCATAACGTTAGCTCTCTGGCTCATAGCTCAGCGGACTAGAATACCTCCTAGAATCATTGCCTGTTGGCCGGAAACGGAAATGGGGGCTGTTTACGTTTGGTTGTAGTCTTTTCGCTCGGTTCTCCGACTCAACAGTAGGGCTTGAACCGAGCGAAAAGACTACAACCAAATTTGAACTACAACGAAACTAGTTCCCTTTCCGCTTCCGGCCAACGAGCAATGAGTCTTCCAACAGAAATCAATGGGATTTACAAAATGCGCTAAATGTACAATAAAACACGATAGAAACTGTATTTCGCTACGATGCTTGATTCAACCACTCTATTTCATCCTAGACAAATCACGAAGTGGGCTCGATGTTCAAAATACCGAAAAAAAATAATAGCTCACAGCAACATATTGAAAAAAAGAACTATGAACTAGTTCATTTTTTGGAACTGTGAACTTAGTTCAAATCTTTGAATTATGAACGCTGAACTGAACTAGTTCATTTTAAAATTTGTGAACTGAACTTTGAACTAGTTCACGTAGAAAGTGAACTATCCCAACTGTGTGTGTATATATATTGTGTGTGTGTGTGTGTGTGTGTGTGTGTGTGTGTGTGTGTGTGTGTGTGTGTGTGTGTATATATATATATGTGTGTGTGTGTGTGTGTGTGTTTATATATATATATATATATATATATATATGTGTGTGTGTATATATATATATATATATGTGTGTATATATATATGTGTGTGTATATATATATATATATATATGTGTATATATGTATATATATATTCCGCGAGGGGGTTTGGGTCCTTGTCACCTTTTTCATCCCTGATGAGTTTGCACCCCTGTGAGTAGGTCTTTAGCTGAGTAGGTCTTTAGCTGAAATGACCACCAGGTGTTTTGCATTGCAAAACTTATCCTCTGTGTTTTGTACAGATCATTGTATGTAGTGTTGCTTTTACGTAAAAAAAGTAATTCCATGCCAATTCACCAAGAACTATGGTGCACAGGGGGAAAAAAATCTAAATTACTGTAAAATAAAATAAATAAACTATAAACTAAATATTTTTTCTTATTCAAACATGTAACTTCATTTGTCTGTCCAAATGCAGCATCTTTCCATCTACAGTGATCTAAATTACTGTTAGGTTTTGAACAGAAAGTTCACTGATTTGAACAGAGTATCTAAACATTGGTAAAATATGCTGTAGTTCCACAGCGTTTTGCCGGTAGTGAACATTGACTGGGGCAGGTATCCATGAAATTTGGAAGAAGGCGGCATTGCCAGCATTTGTATCTTAGCATAGGGGCAAGTAACCACTGTTTGGTTCACATGGTCTACTGGTATGCTCACTGTGTGAAATGTTTAGGGAATGTGAACATGGTTTAGGTAAATTGCCTAAAACGATAGGAAAAAACTGTAAAAAATATTTTTATTTTTTTAATTTGTTTCCTCTGAAGGGCAACGTGAGTCGAGGAGGGCATATGGGCAGTTGCTCAAGCAACCTGAGCAACCCCCCTGTGCACGTCCCTGATGTACACGATGTCTGTGTCAAGAAAATATGTGTTTGCTGTACGGTGTTTGCCGATGCATTGATTTAAAAGTACAACTTATTACCGCTGTATCAGCTGTTCTTTCCCAAATAATTTACCAAGAATGTGTGGCTAGGTAGATGAGAGAAGCAAAGTGTATGCGCGAGGTGCACAAGCAACATTATGCATGCGCCCTTATAATAGCATCTGAACAACGCGCCACTGTCTTTAAACCAGTGCCGTGTTCCAATACCCGTACTGTCCGTACTTACTAGCCATATTTTAAGTACGTTGTACGGTCCAATTCAGATCTGGCGAAAAGAAGTATACTTCATGGACCCGGATGTCGTACTCAAAACGGACTAATCGTGAAGTGTGGATCAAAGGACACTTTCCGTACTCAACGGCAGCCATCTTAGCTGCGTAGCGGAAGAGGCAGAGCCAGGCTGAACCAAAGTCGGCGCATTTTCCACATAGCCTGCATTAATAGTCATTTTGTAGTTTTTATAGCTTTTTATAGCTGCTAGGCGTAAAGAGTTCACCGTTCAAAGCGGGATGTTTATTGCGGGGGAGGAGCCACGGCGGCAGTCGTGATCGTAATTTCCAGTTAGTGCACCACGGAGTACTCGATTTGGAACAGCACTCACATCTGAAAAATTAACGTAGTAGATAGTACGGATAGTATACTTCCTTTAAGTATACTCATGGAAGTACGGGTATTGGAACACGGCACATGTATTTCCTGGTTTGTGGCGCAAGTAGTTTCTGAAAGGGCAAGATAGCACCAAGGAGCCTTTGCGCCAGAACACGCCTTCTCCTTTCGCAGAGCCGCCCCTTGGGGCACAAGATCATAATTTACTGACGCGTGGCGCAGGAGGGAAAAGAACGCTCTGCGCCAGTTGCAAACTAGCAACGACACATGCGCCAGTGATTAAGTCATTCGCGCCGGATGCAAGATAGGGCACTATAAGTTGATTAACTATTTTTGACTGGTGTTTCACAGTCTTGTACACCTGACATTTTTACAATGGATCTATTTGTTGAAGAGGAATGAACAATTTAAAATTGATTTAGATAAAAATGAAAACCTTTTTTTAACTATACAGACACTCCAGGATTTTGCGTGGTTGCGATTTGCAACTTCAACGTAACGTCAACCAATCACTGCGAATTGAGGGCCGTGTCACAATTTAAACCAACCACCGCAACTTTCACGCAAATTTGACCAATCAGTGGCGTCGTCTTGAACTGACGTCGACAAACTACCTTCTGCCTTACTTGCGTGTTTACAATGTTCAAGCGAGTCAAGCATTCATGCAGCATGTGCGCGTCCAACGTTTCACACTTACCAAAATAACTGCGACAGATCGCGAAAAGCAGTATCCAGGTATTCTACATGAAAGCGGGGGAAAATATTTTGCACTGCATGCAACATTGTGATGGAACATGAGCGGAAATCTTCCATTGATAAGCATTTTGCCACCGAGAAACATAACTACAGAACTGCAGGCAGGACGTCGAACGACGAGGCAGGTCACTATGACACAGGCTGTTGCATCCAAGTCAATTGCCAGTGCAGAAAGAATCAAGAATCAATTATTCATAGGACCATTTCTCAGTGTTTTTTTCAGTAATAAATTAATATTTAACAAATTGCTCGGGGAAAATTGCAGTGATAACTTAATATTTAACATCAGGAAATTTGCAACTTTCACAACTTTTTTCGCAACTTTCACTTCCTCTCGCATTGTAATCGCAACAAAAACCTAAAAAACAGCGCAAATTTCATCGCAACTTTTTGAAAAGCTCACGCAACATCAGGCATTTTAGGCCGCAACAATCTCAAAAAAGGCCTGCGAAATCCTGGAGGAGGGACTGAATATAGCTCCATGATACCCATACAACTTATTCAGTTGTCCAAGGTCCAGGTGTGATGAATGAGATGTTTATACATCAGCCTCTCTATACAGGGGTGGTCTGTAAGGAAGGAGAAAGGCTTTAGCTTGAATATCAAGGAGGCCTGGGAGAGAAATGATTTGAGCGGAGGATTGGTCACAATAGCACTCAGGCGGAAGAAAAGTTTGTGGTGGAGAAGGAAAAAGCATCAGAAACATTTAGGGAATTGAGGCTTGGAGCCCATGTGGTCTTAATTTGGGCCGTTTATTACTTGAAGCCTCAGCTTTTAACCAACTCCTGGAATCCCTCTGGAGAATGTTGAATAGTATTCAGAGAATGAATCCTTAGATGCCAAAATGCATCGAAATTATTCTTAAAACGTCATGCGTTAATGATTTGATATAACGATTTCAAGTCATTTTTATGCAAATAGATGTATTGTTCCTGTGTTGTATGTTGATTTGATTTAGTTGTTGGTAAAAAATATATATATATTTGTAGTGCTTCAACTTAAATTGGGTAAGATGATTATTTTCTATTTGTTTTTATGCTTATTTGGGTATTTGGCTTTCAAACTTTTCATTAATGTTTTTTTGGATAAAAATATAATCTTATAGAGTTCATATAATTTACCTTTTCTTCTAAAACAATTATTAATTCCAGAACATGCTGTAGGTTTGGTTTAGGTGTGCCATCAGGAGATTTCAAAACAAATTATTATTTATTCAATATGTAAACTGCTATGCAATGCATATTCTTTTCTGTTAATCAATGTTGTGGTTTGGTTAAGTTTTGGTGTCTTCATCAATATCACCATATTTTTTGACTTACAGATGGTGGAATTACCATATTTATATGTATTCACCATATTACCATACTAACTTTCCCATAGATTATGTAAATACCGAAATATGTTTTATATTATAATTACTTTTGTACCCCATTTCCTTTAAAGGGGACCTATTATGCTTTTTCAACTTTTATGACCTATAAAAGTTGTTATAATGATTGATAGTCATGTTTAACCATACTAAAGTGTCAAATAATGACGTACATGCATTTCGACGTATTCCCTGCTGACAGTCTGGGGTGGCTGTGCAGAGCGCTAAACACTCGGGACAACGATTGCGATTCACTTGTTCACATTTCCGTGAAACATCTACGTAGACCTACTCCTGCCACGCCCCCATATGCCTGGTCAAATCTGCCCGCACGTGCGCTCCAAGGAAGGTAACCAATCACAACGGAGTTGGGTTGGCAGGAGGGGGGCGAGGGGGCGTAGAAGGACGAAAGCGCCCAGATGAGAGGAAGAGTTTCCCGAAAATCTACATCGTTTTTTGTGTATGGTTAAACATGACGATCAATCATCAGGGGTTGACACTAAGGTTTCAAAAGCACTTGCCCATCGGGCAAGTACAGGTCAGGTTCAACTTGCCCGAATGGAATGTTCACTTGCCCAAATTATAATCAGAATCGTGCACGGGCCTCTTTTTGCCAGGCACCCGGCCTGGTTTTGGGGGGGGGGGGGGGCTCAGAAAAATCATCCTAGCTCAGACTGAAGCTGAATGTTAGCTTCCACACATGTTGTGTTTAAAAAATAACAAACTTCTCTTTGTTTACTTATTTATCGAGCGGTCACATCTTGCCATGAAGTGATTTCAGTCCACCGTTGCAACCTATTAAAGCTATCGCCAAGTTGTATGTAGACCTGCATGATTTGATGCAAATGTACCTAACTAAATGTCAGAGGTAGTAGCAAAGATGTCTTTTTTAACTTTCAAGTTTCTTGTAGCTCTAACGGAATAATCACAATCGCGTTTCTAGTAGGGTTGTCAATCACGATACTGGATTTTCTAACTTCGACACTATTCCTGGAAAAATATCGATATTCTATACCATTTTCGATATCAGGGGAAACGTTTTTTTCAAGAAAGAACATAGAGTACATTTCCACAACTGCAAGGGCGATAATGTCATCTTTGTGCCCAAAGAAAGATTGTTGTGCAAGTGAAATATTCAATGGGGATAATACTTGGTTAAAGTGAATAAAGCCATGGAACACAGCATAAGTGGAAGATAACATTTCCACCTGAAATAATTATCAGTATCAGTTGGTCGTTATCAGTTGGGAGCGCTGTCTTACTATGAGACACAAATAAAGGTAGATATCTTACAATTTTGACACTTGACACCTCTATTTAAAGTTCAGGGCAAATATAATCGAATGCACCAAGCCAAACACAAGCAAATAAATATATGGCCACTAGATTGCGCTGAAGAATATGTTTTCTGATTGAAGGCAATTTACATATTTCCTAAGAAACCTTCTCTTATTCATTGATTGAAAAAAACATGTTTAGTTGCAAAATTTGGCCCAGACACTGGATAATCTGTTTATGGTGGTTTTATTCGATCAGAATCAACTTTGTGGCCAAAAATCACAAAGGTAATACTTAATTTTTGGTTGTTAAAAGAAAAGGGGACGTTTCTTCATAAGTTGTTATTTGCGAGTTTTAGTCACAGAATGATATGGTTTGGACTGATGGAATAAGTGGAGGCTCAGCTTTCATGTAATATATAGGTAGTTTGTGAGGGTCCAATTTCGTGAAAAAGATCGCTATTGCTGTGCATGTGCACAGTTATGAAACCCAAAACCGTGTTCTTGCATATGACTTTCCTTGATAATTTGCCTCAATCCAAAGTACTTCCAAACCGCACTCCTCCATCACTACTCCATTTTCCTTCTACCTAAACCGTTCGCGGAGGCGCTGCACTTGAGATGCTAACTTTGTTGGCTAACCTTTAATGAATCACTGCCAGAGACCACACTGCGAGTGAGGGACAGAAGGCGGGGCTATATTCGCACTGAAGCGATGCGTGTCTGTTGTGTTAACTCGCTTTCCGAGAGAAGAGAAGACAGCGCGCTGATCAATTGCAAATATTTCTATTTTGTGTGATTTTGCGGAACAAAAGGTTATTCTGCAGTTTCTAAAAACATTTGAATAAATAGCTTTTATATTAACATCCACCCAAAATCCACTTGCCCGTTCGGGCAACCAGAAAAAATCTCAACTTGCCCAAACATTTTTTTTACTTGCCCCGGGCAAGCGGGCAACCGTTAGCGTCATTGGCTGATCATTATAACAACGTTTATAGGTCATAAAAGTCGAAAAGCATAATAGGTCCCCTTTAAGATACAACTTTCCCTCCAAAATTGCCATAACATGATTTTAAAAACCCTAACTCAAGAATATTCTATTTTATTTCGGATAGTCAGGTGCTATCAAGTTATAATGACCGGCAAGAAATTCAACAAATGTAAGTTAGATATATTTTATTGATGAGGAAACTAACACATGTCAGTGATGCGCCTCATGCTCATGAACCTCTGGCCGCTCATGCCCATATCCCTGAAGCTCCTGTACTCTCCGGGCCTCATGTACATCATCCTGCCCTTGTAGTGGGGCTGCTCGTACATCAGCCAGTGTCCGTCCATCACGTTGCAGGACTGGCAGTCGGACATGCGGTAACGATCCTGGATGTTGTCACAGTCGTCCATCATCTCATTGGACTGACCACCGAAGTTCTCCCTCTCGTAGATCTTCATCCTGAACTGGCCTCTGTGCTGTAAAGCAGAGATTCAGAGAAACGATGTCAGCAGACTCATAACCATTACCCTGTCAATGTAACAGTTAAACTAGGTGAGAGTAAAAGTTGAACTGTGATTTCTCTTACAAAGGGGATCATTCTGCAGGACCTGATGTTGTCAAACATCATTCCCATGCTCTGCATGCGGTGCATGTCGTTGTACTCTCCCCTCCTCATGAAGAACTGCTGGCCCATGTAGTTGTTCCTCTCATAGAGCATGAAGCAGCCGCTCTCCACCCTGCAGGACTGGCACCTGCTCATGTAGGAGGACATGTCGGAGCAGTCGCTCATGCACTCATAGGAGCGACCCTGGAAGTTCTTCTCCTCGTAGAAAGTGATCTGAAACAAATTGTCGGCCATAGTTTATAATTTCTGAATATAATTTCTTCTAAATCATGTTATTTATATTAATGCAAATCAATGAGTTATGTTAATATATCTTTACCTTGCCCATCATGGTTGCGGTGTTGGTTTTTCAGGTCTGTCAGAGATCGGTTGGTTAACTGATGCTCTACCTGTGTAAACCCCTACATTTATACCTGAACAGACCCAAAGACTGCATGACATCCCCTATTGTTTAAACTACTGACTCATGACTCTGACTCAACGTACTGTAGAAGCCCATTGAGAAGTTTCTATATGCTCTTAACAGTGTTGAAAATATGGGTAGAGGGTTCACTGATAAACTTCAAGAGGATTCAAATATCAATTTGACTTAAATTACATTATTCAATCTAGTTATATATGTTTTAATAATTTCTTTAACAATATTATGTGCATTATAAAAATCTATATATCTAACTAAAGATAAAGATATAACTCCAATGCAGTCCACAATAAACACTTGAATGGAACCTTATAATTTTACAATAAAGGTAAGAATTATTTCCCAAAGGAAGATTTGTTTCGGTTGGCAGAAATAAAGTGAAGCTCATGTCAAAATAAGTATTGGATACTTATTAATAAACTTTTGAAATAACTATCACATATTTTATTTTGAATTGGGAGGACATACCATAACTTAAAAACATGATATACCATGTTTCACTACTTTAATTATGTTTGCTACCCTACTAAAGGATTGATATGCAGCGGAAAAATAAAAACAAATACACTGTCAAAAACGAACCATGTACCAATGCATTATCACTTCAAAACAGAATGTCTAGAACAGGGTGCTGGAGATGTGCGTTAATGGAGAGAGACAGGGTGGGACTTCTGAGTATACTCAGAAGGAACTATGTCTGTTTTTAGTTGCATGGGTTCAGTGCTTTGAGAGAGCGAGGGACTTCTGGTAAGAGGACATCATGTTTTGGATATGGTTTTGTCAATTTCATGGTCAAAACACCAAGTGAGAAGCAAGTGAGAAACGCAAGTGAGAAGCGCCAAGCGCAAGTAGCTTTGTGGGCGGTTCTAGGGCGATGTCGCTATTTTACCAGCGCAAAAAATGACTGGCACCCGGCGCAAATCTAAAAAGGGTTGGTCTGAAGTAGCCTAATTACCCGTAGGTGTGGTTTGGGTGTAATGTGCAATAAACCAATGAGAGTGACAGCTCCCATCCCCTTTTAGAGGCATGAGTGCATTTGAATCGGACAAGTTCATATTTTGACAGCGCGTCTGCAGTCTCCGATGAGACAGATGCACATTAATTTCAAATTTCAAATGGCTCAGTTTATGGCCAAATAATATGGCCTAATTCACACATGGAATAAGTTTTTCTTCCACAACTCGCGAAATACTGAGTCCTCAAATAAATTTTGGCAAAGAAAACGTACATGATATAACATATGATATGCGGTAACTGTGGTTCTATCTAATGATATACGCAATACATTATAAACATTGTTTCTTATCAGTATTGTATGCATTATCGTTATCGACTTGTGTTCCTAATATGCATGTTTCCCCCCGTTAATATACATTGCCATGGCATGGACTGTATTATGCGTTACGTGTTTAGTTTGCGTGTGTTTAAACAGATGGACGCACACACGCGCGCCCGCATTCATTGATTCTTTTACACATACACACACGCGCGCCCGCATTCATTCATTCTTTTAAACACTCATTTGCGGTAAACCAATGTTTTCTCGCGATCAAATGCTCATCAATCCTAAAAGTTATGGGCATGTACACGATGTCTGTGTCAAGAAAATATGTGTTTACTGTACAGTGTTTGCATATGCATTTATTTAAAAGTATAACTTAATACCGCTGTATCAGCTGTTCTTTCCCAAAGGAGGGAGAAGAACGCTCTGCGCGAGTTGTAAACTAGCAACGACATATTCGCCAGTGATTTAGTCAATTGCGCTGGATGCAAGATAGGGCCCTTTACATTTATTTGACCAGTCCTTGTTGTTGTTCCTTTAATGTAATTCTTCTCGCTCCGTGGATTGTTAACTGGCGAACACAGCTCATATGAAGGAGAACAGAAATTGCGCTGCGATAGATCGGGGTAACACCACGTTTAATGAGCCTCTCTCAGTCTAGGAAAGAACAGGTTATTCATTATGGTTAAATGTAAGAACTCTTGGCCACAATACAACCAACATCATGTCCAGATGTTGTGTCAGAGCCCAAGGATTTAACAAACTGGATCATATGCTGTCTTTTTGGACGATGGTAGTTTAATTAGAGGAATGAATCCTGCAGCCGAACAGGGTTAAGATGGTGGTGTTTATTAGGAAAATCAGTTGAAAGGCACATCAGGTTGGTTGCTTAATTTATCATAGGTGGTTTGTTGTTTGATAAATTTTTCCCAGTTATTATACAATTTTACATTCCAGAACAAGTCACTGGTTTGATTCTTGTATAGGTGTCAATGATTTGTTAAATCCGGTGACATAAATATGTATTAAATATGTGAATTGTGTTTTTTGATTTTTCAATGCTGATGTTTTCTTTGAGTTTTATGTGGACCTCAATATTGCCATCTTTGTGACCTTCCAGGTATTGATACGTAATAACTTTCCACCATTTTAATTTCCACAGACAATGTTAATACATTAAAATACACGTTGGATTGTATGTACTTTTGTACCCTGTATCCTTTTAGATAAAAATTTCCCTCCAACATTGCTTTCATATATGTTTTCTAAATGGCTATCTCCAGAATAATCAGGTGCTATCAAGTTGAAAGGACCAAGAAGATATCAAGCAAATATATGTCAGTTCAAATTTTATTGATGATTAAACTAACACATGTCAGTGATACGCCTCATGCTCATGAACCTCTGGCCGCTCATGCCCATATCCCTGAAGCTCCTGTACTCTCCGGGCCTCATGTACATCATCCTGCCCTTGTAGTGGGGCTGCTCGTACATCAGCCAGTGTCCGTCCATCACGTTGCAGGACTGGCAGTCGGACATGCGGTAACGATCCTGGATGTTGTCACAGTCGTCCATCATCTCGTTGGACTGACCACCGAAGTTCTCCCTCTCGTAGATCTTCATCCTGAACTGGCCTCTGTGCTGTAATGCAGAGATTCAGAGAAAATGTCAGCAGACCCCTATAACCATATACACTAAACACCAATATAAAAGTGGCACTATGTGAGAGTAAGAGTGGAACTTTTGGTGAGTTCTCTTACATAGGGGATCATTCTGCAGGACCTGATGTTGTCAAACATCATTCCCATGCTCTGCATGCGGTGCATGTCGTTGTACTCTCCCCTCCTCATGAAGAACTGCTGGCCCATGTAGTTGTTCCTCTCATAGACCATGAAGCAGCCGCTCTCCACCCTGCAGGACTGGCACCTGCTCATGTAGGAGGACATGTCGGAGCAGTCGCTCATGCACTCATGGGAGCGACCCTGGAAGTTCTTCTCCTCGTAGAAAGTGATCTGAAACAAAACATTTGTCAACCATAGCAGATATACTGTAAATCTTGTGCCATTAATGATTGATTGATTATTAAAAAAATATATATTTGTTATTTTTAATTAAATATGTTGTTATCTTATCAGATATCATGAATTAATTAATTATTAATTTATGTCATATAATGTTTGTCATAAGTACTTAATATTTATATTTTATACCTTGCCCATCATGATGGCTGTTTTGGTTTCTTAGGACGGTCGGAGATCGGTTTGTCAACTGATACCCTACCTGTGTCAGGCCCATACTTTTATACAGACTCCAACACTGCATGACGCCCCCATTGTTCAAACAACTGACCCAGCAACATGCTATAGAATTCCATAAAGAGGCTTACTCATGCTCTACCAGGGTCGAACTCTCCTTATTGAAAACTGGGTTAGGGAGTTAACTGAAAGAAACTCTCCTTAAAGAGGGTTTTTATTATTAGATTTGATTTAAAAAAAAAATCGGGTAAGCCTGCGATATATATTTAAATAATTTTCTTGTAATCTTTTGTTGAATGCTTTATTAAATGGCCATGGTAGAGCATATGGTTGCCAGCAAGGGTATTTGCCTGAAAATCTTAAATAATGCCTGTTATTTAAGAAGTTATTGCTTTTCTGAAAAGCTCATGTTGTTAACTTTACAGTACACAGTTTAGTAAAATACCTTATTTTTTTATCAATCAAAGTAATTATGTTCTGTCTTATCTCTAATTCAAACATTGCTGTTAGGAATCATGACTGGATTTTAACATTTAAGAATCAGAATTATTTTATTGCCAATTATAATAACACGTACAAGGAAAGCGACTCTGTTGCTGGTGCATAAAGTGCGTAAAGCTTAATGACATTAGCAAAAATACAAACCAGAATCAAAACTAGAATTAAAACAAGTAACAACTATACACACAAATTTACACACTACTTATTTCAGTACTTTACATTATAGTAGGCTCTGGAAGACTACGAAACAATGAAGGAAATGGGTACAAGACATGTCGATTTTGATTAAAAAAAGTATCAATAATACAGATTTAAATGTGTGGATTTATATACATTTGTTTTTCACGTGTTTATTTTACAAGAGAGGTAAGAGTCGAAGTCCCAGTCAGTGGGAGGCAGGAGTGCTTTTTATGAGACCCACTGCAAAGGTAAGGAAACTGTTCAGGTGCCACTAGGTTTTGGTCTTGAGAGAACCTTTTGCTCGATGGAAGTCTATGGAAGAGGTGGTGACCGGGATGACAAGGATTAGCAATGACCTTTCCTACTCTCTTCCTGGCCCGGATTGGTACAGGTCCAGGAGAGACGGCAGGGTGAAGCCAATGACCTTCCCGGCTGACCAAATAATCCACTGCAGTCAGAATTTCCTTGGCTGAGGAGGCAGCAAACCAGACGGTGAAAGATGAGCTGAGGAAAGACTCAATGATGGCTTTGAAGGATGGCTAGAGGTGCAGCCATTGGGATGGAGGGAGAAGAGTGAAGGAGAGAGCACACAGCCATGTGGTGCTGCAGTGCTGATGGCTTTGAGAGCAGCTTTCTCAGCGGCACGTTCTTCCTGTCTGGCAGGTAGTCAGTGATCCGCCTGGGGTTGAACTTTGACAAGCTTTGCTGGGATAGCTTGTTGTGGAGAAGAATTAAGGCGATGGCTTTGATTGAGGAGCAGAAGTCCACAAATAGGATCCAGGTGCCGGAGGAGATGAGGTGCTGGAGCAAGAGTCCCATTTTGAATGCTTCATCTACCGTTACCATAAATAAGATAATAGAGGCGCCAATTTTTTTACATAACAATCTCCCCTCTTCGCGCTGGGCTGTTTTACTTTTTCTTTTTCGCAGTATCAGTGGTTAAATTTTTTTTATTTGGAAGAGTTCACACTGCCCCTAGCCAATAACATGGAAGCCAATTGGGCTGGTACATCGCTCCGGGCATTTGAGGGCAAGTTCCAGACTTGATATCAATGAAAAAGAAGAGTCTGGAGGGCTTACTTTATGGGTCTTAATGCCGAAAAAGACCCTGGGTTAAATTTTCACCGGAAATACACTTTAAGGCCTGTGATTCTCAGCTTTATGCAAAGTAAATGATTGAGGAGGAGTCACTGGCTGTGAATTGTTCTAGATTGTTTGTCCTGTCGTTTGGCCTCCTTAATCGTCCTTCCAAAAGTGTACTTAGCCAGTCTATACAAATCCCTGTCTCCACTCTTGAAAGCCCTCTCCTTCTCTAAATGAAGACGTCTGAGTCTTGCTGTGAGACAGAGTTTGTCAATGTTATTACTTATCATGGTGTGTGTTGGAACAGCTCTCCTGAGAGAAGCATATATGAAGTCACAGCCCCAGATTGTGATCAGATAGCCCCAGATCCGCGCCAAGGACTGTGTGATAAGCTGCGTTTAAGAGCCTATATTCAACTTTCTAGGGATGCAAATGAAGGTAGCTAGTTCTGTCAGGACAGTCTAGTCATGCACCCCTATCAGCTGACTGCTAACCAATCAAACACTGGTAGGCAGTCAATTTAAGACCTTCCATCTCAAACACACACGCCGAATTTCACCCACAGACTCCACCTGCTTTGGTTCTGCTCTGTATGTTCCCCATGGGGGCTTGTATTCTCCCTGTTTTCAAATGTTGGTATGCTCATGGTATTCTGTATCTGACATCTGTATGTCATTTAAATTCTACAGCAGGGAGCAACAGAAAATAGTGGAACCATACCAGCAAACTAAATTGTGTTACCATTTCATGCATAAGTGGTTATGTCTATGAAAGTGATTCCTGACAGAATTTAAGTTAATATTATGTTAAAGTCACATATCCAGTGAATTTTCTACAATTTAGCTAAAAATTGTAATCTTCAACGTGTGAGTTAGTAAAGATAAGCAGGAATAACTATTTCACTGTATCTTCTGAATTTTTTTTTAAAGATAAATTATTTAAAAGCAGTTCTTCGAAATGTCCACACCATATCAATAAGTAAATAATTAAATATCAAATGTATGAATAATAAATTGATGAGACAAATAAAGTGGAAAATGTCATTTTTCAAGATTGCATCCAGAACAACAAATTGTGTTCAGTTGTGCTAAAGACTCTGCCAAGGCCAGCCGCGCTAAGCAATCTTTGGGAGATGTTTCAAAACGATTAGTGGGTGTGACCTGAGGAGGTTGAGCATCGATGGTTGGGACCAACCTCCGGATCAAATTTGGTGGCACTACCAATACGTTTATGAGTTAACCTGCTGTTATGTGATAAGAAAATCTGGTGGTGTTTTATCTATTCATAAGTTATGTGCAATTTTGTTATAAGGACATGCCCACTTCCTCACCAAACTAAGTGGTTTGAATAAAAAAATCACCTGTCCCCCAGCCCATAGACGTGCTTCCTTTCAAATGTTATGGTGTTATGTCAATCTATACAGAAGATTAGTACTGCCACATTCACATTGTGCCAATAAGCATGACATGTGAATCAATAATTCCTCAGCCAATGATTAACCTTCCCATCAAATATGTTGCAAATCTGTGCATTGCTTGTTCCCAGGCAGAACACATACTCAAGTGAAACACCAGCTGACTTGCCCTCTATTTAGCCAATTGTCATAAAGAGCCAATAAGATTTTCCTTGGTAAAGAAATATCCATTCTAACCAATTTGGTTATATATGTGATGCGCTTTTAGAGATATCCTGCTCATAGACACAAGCAAACCCCACGCTGCTGTACATGTAATTGCTCAAATTATTCTAAACTTAGCGTATCATAAACATAAATAATTTTTAAAAAATCATGTCATTGATGATTACGAGGTAAGATACAAAAAAAAAAAAAAAGACTGGAAACGTAAACTAGGATATTGATGTAAGCAGATTTTTGTCATGCATTTGTAGTAAATACTTTATCATCTTATTATAGAAGAAATGGATGAGTCAAAGTGCAAATATATGAAATCATAGCATTTTTATTTTATACACATGGTGGCACAAGAAGAAGCTTAACACATGTCAGTGATACGCCTCATGCTCATGAACCTCTGGCCGCTCATGCCCATATCCCTGAAGCTCCTGTACTCTCCGGGCCTCATGTACATCATCCTGCCCTTGTAATGGGGCTGCTCGTACATCAGCCAGTGGCCGTCCATCACGTTGCAGGACTGGCAGTCGGACATGCGGTAACGCTCCTGGATGTTGTCACAGTCGTCCATCATCTCGTTGGACTGACCACCGAAGTCCTCCCTCTCGTAGATCTTCATCCTGAACTGGCCTCTGTGCTGTAATGCAGATATTCAAAGAAAAATGTGAGCAGACTCATAACCTCAATAAATGTACACACTAAACACCAATGTAGAAGTTGAACTGGGAGAGAGTAATGTTTGAACTATTTGTTACTTCTCTTACAAAGGGGATCATTCTGCAGGACCTGATGTTGTCAAACATCATTCCCATGCTCTGCATGCGGTGCATGTCGTTGTACTCTCCCCTCCTCATGAAGAACTGCTGGCCCATGTAGTTGTTCCTCTCATAGAGCATGAAGCAGCCACTCTCCACCCTGCAGGACTGGCACCTGCTCATGTAGGAGGACATATCGGAGCAGTCGCTCATGCACTCATAGGAGCGACCCTGGAAGTTCTTCTCCTCGTAGAAAGTGATCTGAAACAAAAAAAAATCAACCATTGAAGATAATAATAGAACCCTGTACCATTAATGATTGTTATATATATTAAAAATAGCTCATTTAAATTATTATAATATAATCAGATAAAATGTAATTATTTTAGATATAATTTCTTATTGTTATATATATTTTTATTTAAATATTTTACATAAATATTTTTTACCTTGCCCATCATGATGGCGGTGTTGGTTTCTCAGGTGTGTCAGAGATCGGTTGGTGAACTGATACCCTACCTGTGTCAGGCCCATACTTTTATACCACAACAGACTCAAACACTGCCTGACACCCCTATTGTTCAAACAACTGACCCAGCAACATGCTATAGAAATCCATACAGAGGCTTACTCATGCTCTAACATGCTCGAACCTTCCTAATTTAACTTTTGGATGTGACGTTAACTGAAAGCAACACAGCCTCTTTAAGATGGTTCTAATATTAGGTTGGATTATTATGTTTTTCTGGTAATGTTTGATTATTTATTCATGTTTTTATTCAAAAAAATTCAACAAATGGCGGAAATATAACAAATTGGTATTAGACTGGAATTCTCAAGCAATTTTCGCTGTTAAATTATTCATTACTATCTGAAAAAGCTAATGTTGTTAACTCCCAATTTTATTACATGCAATGTAACTTTTGGAACAAAAATTGTATTACATGCAATGTTATAAAATATACAAACGTTTTACGTTACTGATAGTGATTATGTGCAGATTCACCTGTATGTCAAATATTGCTGCTGTCAATTATGGCTTAAATCGTAAAAAAGCCTATATAATCAACCTTCAAGGTCTACATCTTCAATCCAAATTGATCCTAAATTAAATTCACTTATCGAGTGATAAACTGAATTCGCTACAATTCAGCACAATTGCTAAATATTGAACATGTAAATTTGAAAGAACGATGGAATTTTGGTTCGGGCTACAGTTACTTGATAGTTATGTTTAGGGCCATTATGGGCTTACAAACAACTTTTGAAAGCAATATGATCAAATCCACTGTTGTACTCTTTATAGATAGGTTTGTACAGCAGTTATTCTATAGTTCAATGTTCAATAAATAATTAATTATCAAATGTATAAATAATAAATGAGAAGCAAAATATAATGTAAATATGTACAATTTCGAGAATGTTTCGTGAACAAGAAAATGTGGTCCGTAGAGCACAAACCTCCGCCCCCGGACGACAGCACCAAGGCATCCTTTGAGACATTTCAACAGTGTGATCTGGGGAGGTCAACCCCTAATGAGTGGGACCAACCCTACTAACAAATTCTGAGGCAACACTTAAATATATTTAGCAGTACCCTGCTGTTTTGTGCTAAGCAATGCCCACCACACCCCTTTCAGACACTTGGTGAAGGAGTCAGACAACTCTTTCCCGGCCTTTACTAGCCTTCGCACCAAATTTGGAAGTGTTTGGTCTGTTCATTAGTGATGTGCAATTTTGCGATTGGCTAAGTCTAGCCAAGTGGTATGAAAAATTACTCACCTGAACTCCAACCTTTTAGCAAGCTTGCCATGAAATGTTATGGTGTTACGTCAATCCGTTCAGAAGTAATGTGCATTTTTGTAATGTGCCACACTCACTTTTTGCCAATTTGTGTCAATAGTGAATCAGTTATTCCTCAGCCTGGTACGGGTACACCAACCCCACCAAATCCATGAACAACCTTTACAGATATTTAGTTCACAAAGGGACATATAACTACACACAAATGGCACACCCACTGCCAAACCCATGATTTCTAATTGGCGTGAAGATATAATCTGCACTTCCTCAGCCCATGACCACCATCACACCAAATGTTGTGTAAATCGGTATTAATTTTTTTAATATCCTTTTAACGGACATAAACACACAGACACAGACACATGCACACACATACACTTAGGCAAGTGATGCAAGCTTTGGTTTTGTCTAATATAGACTATTGCTCTATAGTCTGGTCCACTACTTCATTGAGTAATATAAGGAAATTGCAGTTGGTCCAGAATAAAGCAACAAGAGTTGCTCTTTCTTGTGGATGGAGAACTAATGTTATTAAAATTCACAAATCATTAGGTTGGTTAGATGTAAAAACTAGATTTCTGTCATTATTGATGGTTTTTATTAAGAATGTCATAATAACGAAATCACCTCCTATTATTTATAGAAATTTGTCTTTCAGTTCATTGGCACATAATTATTCAACAAGGCATGCACTTGGAGGTTGTTTTAGTTTACCAAGATCCAAGACAAAGATTCCACGTAGTTATATATTGGGCAATGCAACAATGGAACGGAGATGGATGAGTCAAAAGTTATGAAATCAATATTTTTTTATTGTCATATTTTGTACACATGGTGGCAAAAGAAGATGCTTAACACATGTCAGTGATACGCCTCATGCTCATGAACCTCTGGCCGCTCATCATCTCCCTGAAGCTCCTGTACTCTCCGGGCCTCATGTACATCATCCTGCCTCTGTACTGGGGCTGCTCGTACATCAGCCAGTGTCCGTCCATCACGTTGCAGGACTGGCAGTCGGACATGCGGTAACGCTCCTGGATGTTGTCACAGTCGTCCATCAGCTCATTGGACTGACCACCGAAGTTCTCCCTCTCGTAGATCTTCATCCTGAACTGGCCTCTGTGCTGTGATGCAGATATTCAAAGAAAAATGTGAGCAGACTCATAACCTAAATGAACATACACACTAAACACAGATGTAGAAGTTGAACTGGGAGTGAGTAATGTTTGAACTATCGGTTACTTCTCTTACAAAGGGGATCATTCTGCAGGACCTGATGTTGTCAAACATCATTCCCATGCTCTGCATGCGGTGCATGTCGTTGTACTCTCCCCTTCTCATGAAGAACTGCTGGCCCATGTAGTTGTTCCTCTCATAGAGCATGAAGCAGCCGCTGTCCACCCTGCAGGACTGGCACCTGCTCATGTAGGAGGACATGTCGGAGCAGTCGCTCATGCACTCATAGGAGCGACCCTGGAAGTTCTTCTCCTCGTAGAAAGTGATCTGAAACAAAACATTGGTCAACCATTGTAGATAATACTGGATTATTTTATCCATTACTGATTAGTATTTATTTGAAAGAAAATCAGCCATCAGTTAATATACTATCATTAAACCATGTATATTAAATAATGTAATATATAATGTATAACTCTTATATATTTATATAAATACATTACATTAAAAAATGTTTTACCTTGCCCATCATGATTGCTTTGGTTACTCAGGTCTGTCAGAGATCGGTTGGTGAACTGATACCCTACCTGTGTCAGACTCATACTTTTATACCAGAACAGACTCAAACACTGCCTGACACCCCTATTTTGCAAACAACTGACCAAGCAACATGCTATAGAAATCCATACAGAGGCTTACTCATGCTCTAACAAGGTCGAACTCTCCTATTATAATCGTGTTCATTGAAAGCGTCGCTGCCTCTTAATGTGGGTTTGAATATAAGATTAAATAATAACGTTTATTTATAAGCATGTGATATATCAATGATGTTTTGATTCTTGATTCATATTTTTTAATTGCATGCTTAAATTATCAAACAAGGTTAGGTTTCCTAAAATACTGAATGGTCATGGGAAACCTGAAAATATGATATATATTTTTACCAGAATACTAAATAGTGTGTATTTATGTTATAAATTATTCCACATTTAATTAGAATTTAAAACTGAAAAACGGTTTGCTGCTTAAAATTGTTCTGAAATAGCTCAATTTTACTTTCTAGTACAATACAATGAGTGAATAAATTACATTGATTGCCTCATTGATATTGATTATGTGCATGTTGTAACTGTATGCCATATATGGCTGCTATTATTTATGGCTGAAATCGTTACATTTAAAAGCCTTAGTCAACTTTATATGTCTACATCTTTGACATAAGATAATGCTCTATCAATGGCTTATCCAGTGATAAGCAGAATTCACTACTTTTTCAGAAAATGGCGAAATCTTTAACATCCTCATCTTCAAAACCATGTATCCGGGGTCGGGTCGCCGGGGCAGCAGCTCTGGCAAGGGGCCCCAGACTTCCCTTTACCAGGCCACATTGACCAGCTCTGACAGGGGGATCCTGAGGCATTCCCAGGCCAGTGTTGAGATATGAATTCTCCAACTAGTCCTGGGTCTAAATCGAGGTCTCCTCCCCAATCTTTAACATGTGATTTAATAAAGTCAAAAGAAAGATGGATTTCAAGTTTGTGTTAAGAGTTGCTTGTTAGTTCTGCTTAGGGGCAACAAGTGCAAAGGACCAACTATTGGCAACCATTTTATTATATTCTCTGTATATTTTTTTATAGATGGAGGATTATCAGTTTTTCCTCAGCCGATCTCTAACCTTCCCAACAAATCTAGTGCCATTCCTTGCCTTGATTGTTCCAATACGAAAACATATTCTCAAAATCAAATTTTCCTTCCAGTATCGCTACTGGATAAGACTGTTGCTCTTGGTTCACCGAGCGAGTACGTGATTAAAACATGATGAAAACAAAATGTATAATAATTAATCATAATACAAAAAATTATAACTGAATACAATGAATACAAAATATAGGCAATATTTATTGAGGTTGTGATCTGTTGCCAAATAGGAGTTTTAGCTTTAGTAGGATAATGCAGGTTCTTGCAAAAGCTTATTCAGTAGTCTTATTTTATTGTCACGGCTGCCCAACTCTGGCCTTTGATCCCCCCGCTGCCTGTCATTCAAATTTGCACCCATGGCGTAACTTATCGACATATCCTGGTCGCAGAACAAACATGGACAGAATATATAGTAAAATGTGTACATTAGATTAAAGGAGGAACATATATTTACTTTGTCCTTTAAGGTACTGCAAAAACTCAATTCAGTAGGGAAACACTAATACCAAAGTTGAAAATGTCATATTCCGCATTTCAAGTAGGCTATTTAAGGTATTTTCCTCTTCCTTTTTGTATCTTATTATATTATATATATTAACATATGTTACAAGCAAAAAAATCGGTGTTGTCAGGTAAGCAACACGATAGAAAAGCAACAAAGAAACACATTATAGTAGGAAGTCCTTAAGTTTTTAATTAAAGTTGCCTTCCTCTGAACATTTTTATAATTCATTTTATAATAACTGTAGGCACCAAGGGTAAACATGCCACCAAGTTATGCCTCTGTTGTCAATACTAAATTAATACAGAAGAAATGGATGAGACGAAGCTGACGAAATGGATGAATTCATAAAATTTTTAATTGAATACAAATTTTTTTCACATGGTGGCAAAAGGGGATGCTTAACACATATCAGTGATACGCCTCATGCTCATGAACCTCTGGCCGCTCATCATATCCCTGAAGCTCCTGTACTCTCCGGGCCTCATGTACATCATCCTGCCTCTGTACTGGGGCTGCTCGTACATCAGCCAGTGTCCGTCCATCACGTGGCAGGACTGGCAGTCGGACATGCGGTAACGATCCTGGATGTTGTCACAGTCGTCCATCATCTCATTGGACTGACCACCGAAGTTCTCCCTCTCGTAGATCTTCATCCTGTACTGGCCCTTGTACTGCAATGGATAATGGGAAATGTTATTAGCCATCAGTTCAAAAGGATTACTCAATAAACAACTGGGATAAAATAACCGTTTATCTTGCAAATGTTGTATATCATACCATGGGGATCATACGGCAGGACCTGATGCCACTGCCCATGCCCATCATGCTCATGTAGTCGGGGTACTCTCCCCTCTTCATGAAGTGCTGGTTTCCCATGTAGTTGTTCCTCTCATAGACCATGAAACAGCCACTCTCCACCCTGCAGGAGTTGCACCTGCTAAGGTGAGAAGACATATCGGCGCAGTCGCTCGTGCCCTCATAGGAGCGGCCCTGGAAGTTTTTGTCCTCGTAGAAAATGATCTGAAAGAAGATGGGTATTAAGCTACAATTTTTTCACAGGTGGTTTTTACTACAGGATGGAAAAGATGAGATGCCTACCTTGCCCATGGTTGCAGGTTTTGGTGGGCCTCTGGATGTTCTGAATTCTCAACGTTGTAACTCTTTCTTTTATACTTGTTTGCGCTAAACGGCATGTAGGGATTTAATTGTGCAAACCCCTGACCAAGCATCATAGCGGCATGCAGAGCGGTGTTGCTGTTAAAAGGATTATGCAACTGCAGGTTATCCAACACTCTATACATGTGTAGTGCGAATGCATTTTTCTGCACTGTATTGTTTTCTTACAAAAGGAGAACAACAGAAGCTTCCAAACATACTGTATCATTTACAGTACACTACAGAAATCCAACAATATTATAAAATAATTGAATTGAATTTAAGTTATAAAAAAGCTGGCCTTGTGTCTTATGATAATTGCCTTAATCATATACATTACAACCACTCACAATTGCATAACAACACAAGGCACAGTCATGGGCCGTATTGGGAAATCCTTTTTTTATGTTATATGATCAATTGGTCAATATTCAATAAGGAAGTTGAAGACAACATACTTTACCGAATGGGTGACAATTCAAAGCAAAAATCAGCACATGAACTGAACAACCATTTTTACCTAATTTATAAAAAATTGACACACCGACAACATCCAACTTTGCCTTTCAATTAGAATAACATTATTTTATACTTTTTCTATTCTTATTTAATACCGCTATGAGATACAGAATCAGCATGTGGGGTGTAGCAGTAGATTTTTGTATTTCCCTTCAAATTAAGTTATATAATTGAAATCAAACCAACAATAGCAATATTGTTTATAGTATGGAATGCACAAAGGAGAATAAGAGCGCCAGTTCTTCAGGTATGAAGACAGGGTGTTCATGTCTCCAGAGAGGCCCTCCTCTACTGCTTCCCAGGATGGCTTACTCAGTAGGATGGCCAAGTCATCTGCATAGCCGTACTTCCTTGATTGTGTAGTAGATAGGTCGTGGAGATAGATGTTTAACAGCATAGGTGCCAGCACTGAGCCTTGTGGGACATCGTCCTTGAGCTTTCTCACCCTACTGCTTTGGCCGTTGCTGGTGTATAGCCGAAAGCTGCGGTACTCGGCATCTCCATTATGAAGCTCACAATGTGCTTGTCTGGGATAGTTCCCAGAAGCTTCACATGTAGTCCACACAGCCAGACAATGTCAAATGCTGCTGTTTGGTCCAGGAAAAAGGTGCCGGCCTTCCCTCCAGCCTGGAAGATTTTCTTCAGGCAGCTGTGGTTCGAACACTGGGTTGAGACGCGCCAGGATAATACGTTTGAGTAGCTTGTATGGAATGCAGAGCAATGAGATGGGCCGGTATCCCTTGGGGTCTTCGCTTGGCTTGTTTGGCTTCAGCAGGGCGATTACCTTGGCAAGGTACCAGATCTTTGCCAGCTTTGAATGTTGGAGACATGTAGAGGGAAAAGAGCACAGCCAGTCGGTTCCCTTCTTGCCGTGGTGTTTAATGTATTCCGGGTTAATTCTGTTTAAACCTGGTGCCTTATGGTCTTAAGGCGTTGGACGGCCTGTGTGATATATGGTGTTGTGTAATCAGGGGATAGGTTGAAATTGCATCCTGGGGGCCCTGAACAGCTCAAGGACTCTCGCTGACGTTGTTCTGGCGAGGTCCTTTTCCTCATTTTAGAAGTGGCCATTACTTTTCTGGAGTGACGCAATGGATTTTTTGGTGATGGAACACTGTACTGGAGTTGTTGACATTCCAGTCAGCTTGTTCATGGTCTGCCACGCCCGGCGGCTGGCGTGTGTGAAGTCGATTGATTCCACAGTCCCTGTCCATCGTTGCCTCTGTTTCTCGATTAGCCTACAGCGTAGACGTCTGCTGCTTTGTCCCTGTCTACGCTGGCTTGTGCTTTTGCATGGGTGCGAAGTAGGTCTTCACATTCATCATCCCAGCAGGGAACGTAGGCTTTGGTATACTGCTTGGGATGTTCTTTTTGGCTGCGGCCAGCAGCATCTTGCAGTACGAGTCGTAGGCATCATTTGGGTTGTTGTGGCACGGGTATGGTAGGCCAGCAGCTGCCTTGTTCAATAGTGTCGTGAAGTGCCTGCCCAGTTTGCCTTGCGGTAGTTCCACCTCTTGGCATTCCTCTCTTGCAATGGTTGGAAAAGGGATGGGATGGTGATGAGAGATGGTCGATGTTGTGACCGGGTGAACATGTCCGGGATGTGTATGACAGGGAGAGGCTGGTTGTTGTTCCATTTTGCCAATTCCAGATCTGGATTGGTGGTGCTGTTCCCTCATGCAGAATAGAAAGTGCAGCTCCTTCGGATCGTATAGGAGTGTCGCCTCAGAAGTAGAGGCCCAGTCTACCTGGAAGTCACCACCAGCACTGGAGCTACTGTAGCCCCATTCTATATGATGGCTATTAAAGTCTCCAAGCAATCCTGCAATCAATTGATAGGCCTGCATCTATTTAATTTCTATCTGCTTCATTTCCAAAATAAGGGTACAGACTATACTTGTGTTGCAGGTAAATGTCTCAGCAGCTTCCCAGAAGGTAAGCTGTCGTGGCATCTCTGTCTATAGATAGATCATTCCCAATGAGAATTTTTCTATGATATAGACTGCAGTTGATTGACTTAGAGAAAAGCATCTGTCTAAGTCTCCATTCCTTTCTAGCCGTATAATTGTATTCAAAGCTGCTCTATATTTGACAGTTGTAAAGAGAGAGACAGCAGACGGAAGCAAGACATTTAAAATAAACAACCTATAATTTGCCCCTCCCTCAATACAATTTCTTTGCAATAAGATGATAACGCTGTGTGATTTATGTTTGAGGAAACATGATTGGATGATCATGATTTATCTCCGACTTCATACACATTTTTCTACCCAAATCAAAAATTGCTGAGTTTTTTGACACCATTACGGCCACGCCTAGAGGTGGATAACTATTGCTGCCTAGCTGAAACTCGACTGATATTCAGGTTGATATTCATTATGAGACGCAGCCGTGAATATTTAGATGATCTCACAGGGATAGTCCCAGTATGTCTATGCACCTCTTCATGAGATTAAAATAGTCGTTATGTCATGCAATGATTGAAGCTTGCAATATTTAAACAGTTTACCATTATGTTGCTTTGCTTTTTCTTCTACAGGCTCTGGTGTATTAATTAATGCACCAGAATGTATGACAGAATACTGTACCATATTAGCAGAGAGATATAAAGAGAATAAAGGGACATTTGTGGATTTAAATCAAGTTTTTATTGTACAAGGTACTACAAGTCCACACAGCATGAGCAATTATGTGCTTGAACAGCATTCCTTTCTATTCTTAACAGGAATCCATGATTCTTCTGAAAGAGTGGAATCTAACTCCATCATATCCCATATCCTTGAAGCTCCTGTACTCTCCTGGTCTCATGTACATCATCCTGCCTCTGTACTGGGGCTGCTCGTACGTCAGCCAGTGTCCGTCCATCACGTGGCAAGACTGGCAGTCGGACATGCTGTAACGATCCTGGATGTTGTCACAGTCCTCCATCATCTCATTGGACTGACCACCGAAGTTCTCCCTCTCGTAGATCTTCATCTTGTACTGGCCCTTGTGCTGTGTTTTTGAATTAAGAAGAAGACGCAATTGGTTAAAATATAATCCATATGAGTAAAACCAGTTGTGTGTTAATCTTTCCTTTATTCTGATACCTACCATGGGGATCATGCGGCAGGATCTGATGCCACTGCACATGCCCATCATGTTCATGTAGTCGGGGTACTCTCCACTCTTCAGGAAGTACTGGTTGCCCATGTAGTTTGTGCGATCGTAGATCACAAAGCAGCCACTCTCGACCTTGCAGGAGTGGCACCTGCTCATGTGAGAGGACATGTCGGCGCAGTCACTCATGCACTCATAGGAGCCACCCTGGAAGTTCCTGTCCTCGTAGAAAGTAATCTGGAAAATGAGATTCAAAATTGAAACGTTTAACAAATTTTATGGCCAGTAAAGGAAGTGGGGGCTGACTGATACAAGCTATCAAGGCTATGGTATCAGACTCTGAGCCAAAAGTTTCTCGGTTAGTGTTTACAGTCTCTTTGCATCTATGAGCAAGATGCCTCATCCCTACCTGCTACAGTTCTTAATGATCTGTATCTCTGGAATCATTTAAGGTTGATTTGGATAGAAGCGCCTGCAACATTGCCAAAAACAGTGACTCTACAATGCTAATGTAGATGCCAATTTAGATTGATGATGTGCACTCTATATAGCTGTTCAGACTATTGTCACTGTTAGTCTCAGCTAAATCCTTCACATTAGTTAGGAGAAAAATATACTTTCTAAATTGTTTCTAAAATGCAGCATTTGATGCAGTTTGTTTATCTGATTAATTGAATGTTGCTGCAATTCCTGGGTTGTAGCTGCAATGTTAAATGTACAATGTGGAAGTCACTTTGGATAAAAGCGTTGGCTAAATAAATGTAATGTAATGGTACAAAATAAAATTCATAGATACCTTGCCCATGTTTGATGGTTTGTTGATGTGCAGTTCTGTCAGAAAGCCATGGCTGCTGGGGCCCTTTTATACTTGTACTGATACGGTAGCAGGGTTTTGTCATTCACATGATGTTGAACCTGATGAATAAGCACATATGCAATTGCTGTTCACTTTATTTGTGCCACTGCGCATTCTAAAAAGAGAGTTGAGTTCAAGATGAGAGGGGTACATGTTGTATTTGTTCATATGCTTAAAGGACATAAATAACATTTACAAAGTGAATATCTGTAGTTTTACTAAGTATTGTGTGTGTGTGTGTGTGTGTGTGTGTGTGTGTGTGTGTGTGTGTGTGTGTGTGTGTGTGTGTGTGTGTGTGTGTGTGTGTGTGTGTGTGTGTGTGTGTGTGTGAGCAGTGCACTGATCAAATATACCAAAATGTTGGTGTAAACCTTAACATTATAAATAAAAGCCACAGGGAATATGCTTTTAGGTCGGGAGATTATTTTGTTCAGTACAACCATGATGCAGAAATTATGGTAGATTCATACCTGATATAGGTATAGCACATGAATCAGCTTTCTAGTTTTTTGTTTGTAAAGGCTTTTATTATCTAAATCAAGACCTGTCTGTGGTTGAAGAAGAATGCAAAGTGAATGCAAAACTAAGCTTGTTTGCAGCTGTATTTTTGGTGATTGCATCACTATTAAATAGAAAGTAATTTATTACAAATTTGTTAGACTTTTTGTAATCAATTTCTTATTAGCTAGAAGTGCTAATAACTAACTTATATTAGTCATACGAGTTTAAATCTCAATAGTATTTCTACTGTATGCACTTGTTAATGTATGAAATACATTTCTTAATATATGAAATGTTGCCTATACCATTAAGCGATTGTCCGCCGTTCCATTAAGAGCAATTTCATTGCACTAAATAAAAACTTAAAAAAAATATTGTCGTAAAAAGTAATAGAATCAGAAACCTTTAGTTACTCCGGGTACTAAAGTAAAAGTCGTACACATAGTACGGCCAATTGCCTTAATACATTTCACTTCTCACCTCGGGCCAATCTTTGATATAATACATTTGAAATCAAACTAAAAAGTATTTTCTGCTGATATGCAAATCAAGCTAATTTAGATGTCAATGGCATCCTCCTGTCAGCACATTCTGCATTTCGATATATAGCACAACCAAGCTGCAGCTGGCTGGAAGCTCACCCTTCCAAAAGAGATTGGTTTTTATCTGATTGTGTTATCTACCTGAATAAGTAAAGGTTAAATAAAATTGGTTTAACCCAACCCCAATTGGTTAAAAAAAAAGGCGGAGCAATATCATTAAGAATGGGGAAGGTAAGGATCGCAAACTAAAAATATTTCCACCACAATCAACTTTTGTTTGCAGTGGTCATCTTTTTTATTTTGATCTTTAGACATGCATATGTCTTTGTGCTGCAGCTTAACAAAACTGTGCAACATACAACGGTCACTCACCAGCACGTTTCCTTTCCCTACAGATCATATTCTTTGAGGACAGGAACTTCCAGGGTCAGTGCTATGAGTGCAGCAGCGACTGCCCGGACCTGAGCTCCTTCTTCAGCCGCTGCGGCTCCATCAGGGTGGAGGGCGGCTGCTGGGTGCTGTACGAACGGCCCAACTACGTGGGCTACCAGTACATCCTGAGCCCAGGGGAGTACCCTGATCAGCAGCAGTGGATGAGCTTCAATGACAACATCAAGTCTTGTCGCTCCATCAAAAATGTAAGCTGAGCGAAACGGTATAGTCACTCTCCAGGGCACCACTGCGATTGTTTATATTTCGATTAGAGTGTTCCTGTACATATTTAACTGGAGTTTAATGTCTTATTAATAACTGGGTGCGATAGAGTACCCGAGCAAAATACCAGTGTGCACTGATCCGGCAGTAATTAGTGGAAGGCCAACAGACAAAAAGGAGAGATAAAGGGCTCATGTTTTGGCAGGGGTTTGCCCATGCCCGTTTATAGGTGGAGGAAACCAGGAAGACAGCCAATAAATCAATCAACAGCGATGGACACACAGAGAGGACAGCATTAGTTAAACAATGAAGAAAAATTATGATTGTAACATCTTATTCTCTTCTTCGCCTGTGTCCTTTTGAATTTTCCAGGTTTATGGAAAGTCCTGGAAGATCAAGTTCTACGATGAGCAGGACTTCGAAGGGCAAAGTGCAGAGTGGACCGAGGACTGCCCATCGGTCTCAGAGGCGTTCAAGTTCAGCGACTTCCACTCCTGCGTGGTGACGGACGGCGCCTGGGCCCTGTACGAGCAGCCAAACTTCAAGGGGCAACAGTACTTCCTGGATCGTGGCGAGTACCACAACTACACCGACTGGGGCGCGCCTTCCCCTGGGGTGGGCTCCTTCCGCAGGATCACAGAGTTCTAGAATCCACCATGGAGGAATTCCGTGATGGAACGAATGAAAACCATCTCTTGGTTTTGAGAGCCTTAGATCATCATCTCAAGTTTTAAAACCTCTCTCTCCTTCCACTCCTTTTCCATTCCAAACTTTCTTCCAGAGTCCACTCTTAAGTGTGTATGCACATTGACATTAAAAGCCTCCAATCTGCAAAGATATTGTTGTCGTGTTATATTCAGTGAGGTTTAGGTAAAAAACATTTGACAAAACCAAGGGAGCCAGGATTGAGTTCTAACCGATACTGAATGCTGGTTTAATATTGTATCGGACTGCTTGTGAATCAAAATAATATCCATACATTTAGCGATGAAATGAATTCCATACACTTTTACCACATTACATTTATGCTTGCTTCCATTGAGGAGACCCGACCAGCTTTAATGTGTTTGATTTATGACTAAATTATAGCAGATTGCCACCTGAGGTTCTCCTTGCTGCTACTTAATCCAACTGATCCCTCGATGAGTTCACAGACATAGTGTCCATGCTTCACTATGGTGTGAGAAGTGGGTCAAAGGTATTGTTTGATTAATGAAAATAAGTCAATTTATTTTGACTTTTGAAAATCTTCATTGTAAAATGAACAGTCAGTGTGGAGGTATTGTGTTGTTGTTTAAACAGTTTTTGGTTCAATCCCTACATACATCTTAAAAAAATGTACATACTTATTGAAGTTGAATATTTGACTTGACTATATCTTTCAGAACAAAAAATGAACAGCAGTGACTATAGTCACTGTTACAGCCATCAACCGGAAACCATGCTATAATCAATGTTTGGCCTATTGACTAGGAAAGAATACTTGTCTTATACATTCTGGAATACAGTCGTGAACATAAAAATATAATTGACTGGTTATTCAAACGTCTTAGAGCTAAAAATGACTTTTGAATTATAGTGTCTCGTAAACCGCAGGAAAACGTCTTGTGGTATAGAGAAGGTGGATAAAGCCTTTGCAATATTTCTACAATTCATATTCCATTCTTTCTCATCAGTCCTTCTACAGCACCAGCTGATCCTGCAACTCCCTGAGATAGTGGGCTTCCCTCGCTAAGATTTGGAAAAAAATAAAATAAAAATTGGTGCATTGGCATTGGTGGCAACTGCTGAAAAAAGAAAAAAATAATCTTAAAAAATGGACTGTGTGATCAAAGCCCATGCCGCCGTCGTATAATTGTACAATAGTTTGTCGACGTGGTATGAAGCATTGAAATGTTGCCACAAATTAAAATGCAAAACCAAAGGATTTGACACCAATAGGACATAATGTAATATTGACTGCCACAATTGAGTTTGCTATTGAAAAGTCGGTTGGTTATTATGATGACCTTTCTTTGAACTCTGAAAGTCGAATTTGACATCTACATAGTGTCATCGCAGATTGGAGCCAATACTTCCAGTGCAAGACATAAGTATATACCCTCCCAGTCACAAAGTTTCTCTCTTAATCAAAGAGCCTGTCTATCAGCTGGTCACAATGAACCAAAATAAACCACTCTGCGTGGTGGTGATTCTCTGGTAACAAATAAACAAACATTTTAGTTTCATATCTAGTTTCTTTGTAATACAGTATGTGTTGGGATAATCTCTAGTCCCAGCCAAGGTCAAGTGATTGTTATGGCATCTGCCGTGGATACTAGCGGGAGCTAGGATCACTCTGTGTGTTTTGTCTGTCGATGTTTTACTGTTGTGGGCGGAGCTAGCGGATTCCAACCTCTCCAGACTCCTCCTTTCTCCTATTCAAACAGACACAGCTGTGGATCATCACAATCAACACTTCCTGCTTATTAACCATGGCTTCTGAACCCTTCCTCGTCAGATCGTCACAGTCTAATTATATACTGGCACTACAGCGGTGTTGTCATTTCCCACCGCCTTAATTGTTCCTAACCAACCCGGTTGGCCTCCTGCATCAACCAGCCTCTGCTCCTTCCCAACAAATAACGATTTAACATATAACATACAACCGCCCGAGTTACTCGTGTGACTTAATTTCCTGGCTTGCAGCACTTATAGCATTCCCGTTTGTCTTCGTGAGTAATTAGCTAGTCATTGTTATTGTTAGATACGTTAGCCTCTTTAGAAAACCAGCACGAAAACAAACAACACAACTTTACATTGAATTGCATTGCCAGCAAGGCCGTGCAATGCATAAATTGGTGACGGGAATAAACTAGCAATGTAATCATGTGTGTAAGAGCATTTAAAATCTACATTAAAATGACCAACGTGGTACAAATACATAGAAAATGAATATCTTTATGGGTGCAGCCAACTTTGCTTTCCTAGTTGTACGATCAACCTCACTGTACTCAGCTGATTCTATGAATCCCTTGTGGGACCAACCAAAAGGTGGCGTTCCTCCGTGAATAGCCGCAAAAAAGCTGTGAGATTTCCCACTTAGCAACTCGTGCGGGTGGTGTGAGGCATCTCAAACACGCCATTACAATCCTCGTCTGTTGTCATGCGTTTGGGCCCCCCCACCCTTGGGCCCAAACAGTTAAGTTATGGAGGAACAACATAAGAGACCAGGGGGGGGGACTCTCCCAAATGTCAATATCCCCCTCTGCTGGAAGTCAC
>NC_044067.1:14345985-14355985 GCF_902167405.1 Gadus morhua | reverse complement strand
AGATGCCGCATCTGTCACCACAAAGCTTTTTCCTTCACTTCTTTATCCAGGCAGCTCATTGAATCCACTCCACCTGGTCTCAAACACCTCTGATTTATACACAATGTTGATTCAAGCAAGCCTTTCCCTCGACACAGCATCGATCTCAGTGGAACCCGGGCAAGGTTTTATTTGAATGCCTCACCATTGGGATTGCCTCACAATGCTTGTGCGTAACCTTCGCCCGAGGAAATAACTCTGTGCTGCTCACCAGCCCTGTAGCCTGTAAACAAAAGGCTGCAGTGTGCGTGCGCCAGCCCCGCTTCGGTGGAAGGGACTCCTGTGCCAGTGTTTAGTGATTCTTCCTGGGTTGCCACAACAGACACGCGCCTGGTGGTCAACGCCATGCCCTCATGAGCCTCACCATTATGAAACAACGCCATCCATCACCCTCTCCTGCTCCAACCAAATGTGGAGACGAGAGATGTTACATTTGGAAAGGACTTTTTTTTTATTACATTGATTAAACAGGCTTAGGGTTAGGGTTAGGGTTGCATTGTGTGACTCATTGCTGTGTATATTATGTGTGTTTGTGTATGCCTTCCTGGGGATTTATTTAATGTTTATACCTTGGCAACTACGTAATTATTTTGTCCTTTTGAGGAACCGGTGGCTTTGGGACGTTGCTCAGTGAATGTCAGTGTCACCGTATTGAAGAAGAAATAAAGAAAAGCCTGTAACCCTCTTTGCACATGTTGTGTGTTTGTCAGATAATGTCCCCACTGCTACAAGACGACCCCCAAGACCCCGGTACTCCCTCCTCCGACGAGGAGACCCTGAGAGAGAGAAGCCTCTGGAAATTAGATTGGAGTCAGCAGCACACCCCTTCATGGGTCCTCGTTTCCGGGCATCGGGTCTTTTTTTTTTAAATTATCTCGTGCCAAGCCATCTATAATGACCACTCTGAGGGGAAATTGTCATGCCGATGAATGGTGAAACAATCCAATAATGGAATCACAAGTTCTCCCGAAGGAGGCCGGCTGGGAGACCTCCCAGAGAGTGGAAACCCGGCCCATGGTGCTCTGGTTCTCTTGCTTTTTGCGTAAGCAGAGGCCTCAGTCCATTCTCTGAGATGGATCACAGGATTTATTTTTTACGACCGTTACCACAGTCTATACTTGGAAACCTCGGGCCAAACGTAATTTGCTCAGTTAGTTTAGATAGGCCAGCTGCATCACAGTAGCGATTATCTGTGATCCAGCACTCCTACTAAGTTACGGTGGAACATCTGGGGAAGGGGGGCAGCACATAGCAGGAACCAGGAATACAAGGGCCGGAGTAGCATCTTGTTTCCATTTCCATTAGGAAGAAAACTAATTTGCGCGAGCTGACGAAGCTTCCAAAAGCTGACGAAGTTGCCAGTGTTGATTTGAAACCTTTACAGGACGATTTTGTGTATGCTAATTACGAACTTAATTGTACCCGCCTCCAGCAACATGATTGAGCTAAACGTATACGGAGCGAAAGAAAGTGAAGTGCCCCATTGGCCCAGATTTGACCTCTTGTCTCCCATCAGTCTTTAGATATTATTCTAGAGTCTGATTTATTGGACAGTAATGGAGGCCTTCTGAGTAGTGCTGGGCTGAGGCCCATAGAAGGAGGGCACTGGACCCCAAAAAGCTGAAGGGGGTTCTGTCAACATGGTCTAGTGTCGCTATCAAAGGATTTCAAAGGAGATCTCAATGTTAACAATAAATATGCTATATATTTGAGCAATCAGACAGATTCTGATTTACGTCCGCAGGATGGATCCCCGAATTCCGACAACATTCCTGGTAAAACCCCATTTGACACACTTCATACCCCACTCCCTACTCAGAAAGGTACCTTGGGAATAATTGCCCTTTACAAACCACCTCATTATATGACATTAATTCTTCATGGGAAGAGGAACAGGTTGTATCTGACAAACTATGGGAAGGGGAACACAAAAGGCTACGCACCTCTCTTGTATTTGGCCTCAGCATGGTCTCACCAACGTGAACTCATTCATAAGGACCAGAGAAGATTATCCAAAATGTACAAGGATGTGAACCCTCTCTGTGTACAATGTGCTCTGGCAGTACATCTTTAACACACTATTGGAGAAGTGTCCCACAGATCACACCAGAACCTTTTATTGAAATATTTGGGGTTTCCTTGCACGCATTACAACTGACAAAAATGAATAAGGATGTAATTGCTTTTGTCACTTTGTGGGCGGGAAGATAAATTGTGTTTGGATGTAGATCCCAAACACCCCTTCTCATGCTCTTTGGAAAAAATTTAACCAACACTTAGACGGTCTATAAACAAATCCCATGCAATGCAGGCCAACTTATTATCTAATGGTAAGGGACAAAATGTCCCTGCCGATCGACAGTTGTGTGTATTAATATATACAGCCAATATATTCATTATGTCCTCTTTGGATGGAGGTAAGGGTACGACACATTCCGGTGATGTAAAAGGCCTGGTATCTGTATACACTACATCTAGGCTGTTAAGGAGGCCGATATTGTCGCATCCAGTTGACCTGTATTCAATTTTATCAATATTTGTATGACTATTGACTATTGACTATTCAAACTAATTTCTTTACTTCTTCTCAAACTTATTTATGCATATATATATATATATATATATATATATATATATATATATATATATATATATAAATATATATTAATATATATAGTGTGAGAGAGATTATTTTGTATTTATTTGGAATAAAGCATTGAATCTTTTTGTTTATGTTGTTTATGATGTATTGTTTTATCTATCAAAAGCATAGGCACAGTGAATCACACAAGTGGAAATTAGTAGCAAACTAGTGACTCAGAAAGGTCTAAGAGGTCAACAAAGCAGTTGCGTCATGTGTGTATGAATTTGATGAATGACTGATGATGCTGGAGGTGGAGTGCTGGGACATGAAAGGTAGATAGCTCTTAATCAGCCACATGACCAGCCTCAGGTGCTCCATATTCCGCTAACAACCCCAGTCAGGCCTGCAAACAAAGAGACAGCAACCCATCCAGGAGGAAGGGGCTGTGGCTGTCAGAAGAATCACACACACATCATGGGACTCGATCCAAGTTCTCTGGAGCTGTGAGGGGACACCAGCATGGCCCAGTATTTAAAGGGCAGGTATAAGAGCAGCGGTTTGAGGCACATAAAAGTCTTAATTGTTTTAGAAATGCAGACACATTGTGTTTCATAAGAGCAGGTGCAAATGGCCGTTGTCAAACATGGGTGGGCAGCCAATAGAAAACTACTGCTTACTTCCTGTTTTCAGCAGGAAGTTACAGACTTCATGTATTTTACAGAGAATTGAAAAAAAGGTGCTGGCTATGAACTAAATGATTCTAAGCATTGTTTATCACTTGTCCTGTTCTTGCAAAACTGTAATAAATCCTAATCTATTGTTTTTTTTCCCATACTGAGGTGAGATGGGTTCCATTTTATGATTAATCCATTTTACGTTTAATCAATTCTTTTTTACAGGCAATTTTCTCCTGCTCTCCTGTAAATATCCTATACTTGAATGCAAATCATGCCATAATTGCATTTTCATTTTGAAAAGATGAATCACGCGTGTGTGGGTTGGGGGGGTTGCATAAATATTTTCATGTTTAAAAACGATAGCGTCATCTGACATTTCTGTCTAGACAATGGGAATGGAAGCACTTATCTAAAAAGCTAATCTATGTCTAATCACAGTCTATGTCTCTTTTTTTTTCTTTCTGTTTGTCTCCATTACCTCACCCACCCGCCCACACACACAAACACACACACACACGCACACACACACACACACACACACACACACACACACACACACACACACACACACACACACACCCCTAATCTTATCCACAAGAAGGTAAAACCGACCTCGTGAGGTTATTCAGACTGAGTGCTGTGCTGTGTCACCATTGTCCATCTGACGATGCACATTAAAGTGCAGACTACAGGCGCGAAGAGAGGGACGGTCTCATGTCACAGCGTTTGTTCCCAAAACTCCCAATGTGATCCATGCACACGTCACATGACGCACAAGATAATGACCGTAGAGCCGTCATAGTGCATCTGTCTTTTACAGTCTTCTTACTGTAGGATCTCCCCACATTGTCTTAACGCTTTTAGGGAAGAGGACATGATTTTGTAGAATAGCAGTTTGTGAGAATTAGAGATGTGCCGGGATCAGCTAGAAGTTTGATGCGAGGGTTGATGTGACAGTTATCACTGATCAGTGTTTATTCTGCAAGGTTGCATTGACATAGTAGTGCCATTATGTGGCTAGGTATTAAAATTAGGTATTCCTTTCTCTATTTTGCATTAATACCTGGGCTTCCGTTCACCGATACTACCAGTCAATAAATGTGAACAAGTAACCAGATGTTCTGTTTAGGTGGCATATGTGTCTAAGTAAAATGATGGGCAATGGGTGGGCCCAAGCCAGCGGGGGGATGAATGTATTAATTCTCTTTCCGCTTGTATTCTCTCTCACGGGCAGCTGGGGCGTGGGGCACAAATAGAGCCTTTTAATTAAAAACTGCTGAGACACAGCCATCCAGGAAAAGCCTTGGCAGCTCTTGACACGTCTTTCCATCGCCATATCTGTGGTGTCTGTAAGCTGTAGGCAGCCCCCAACGGTGGTCCACGTTGGGATGAAGGAAACAAAAAAGACAGGCAAATTATTACCTTTGTAACAAGCCACAGATCCACCCCTGCACCCCCCTGTCCCCCAAACTCCACCGAAGAGGGCTGCTTTGTTCCGTGATTCCGTTTCGGTTCCTTCGTTGCGTTGTGTAAGCTGCAGTAAGATGAGCGGGAGACACAGGAGAGGTGGATGAGAAGAGCACAGCAGGTGTTTAGATTCAAGCCTGTTACATAGAGGACAGCAGGTTCTATAACATCCTACACAAATTAACAATATCCTGTGGTTTGCCGGTGACCCCTTCCCTGCAAAAATGTTACACCTGATCCATCGGTTGTGCACACGGAACACCTTGTCCACTCGGCTCAAAATGTTGTGCAAAAACGCGGAAGTCTTGCATGTTTAGGCCGAGCGTCCAAAAGGACCCTGAGTTTTAGGTGAGTGCAAACGCACTCTTTTTAAACCAGGTCCAAGAAATAGTTTATAAAATAGTAGTAGTATTTTGGGTTGAAATAGAAGACTACTCAATGAAGTTGCTATAATTTGAACGGTTTGTAGCAAAGATATATATTTTTTATGCTATTTGTATTTATGTTTTTTCAAAGAATGCCATACAGTATTTGAAATGAAAGATGAAAGATTCCCACTTAAATTAAAGGAAGATTGGAAGGGCTAAACAAACCACAAACAATCTAGAAAATGTATAAAAAATATAACAGAAAATACTAAAGATATATTACAAAGCCCAAACATTTCCGTTAGATGACACATTTGTTTGATGGATTTATTTGAATTTATCTGTTTAAAATCTGTAGCCTGAATATTTTTCCTGTTCGCTATTCAAAATGTGACCAATGAAACGCAAGTTTTTTAAAAGAACAGCATTTTTTATTTGCCTAGTTAAGCTAACTCATGAAATTTGGCAGAAGGGCAAAAAATGATGGCGATGGTTCAATTGGAATTATGATCTTTTTATTCAGATGGTTGTTTTGTTACAGGAAAGAAATGGAAGCAGAAACGCTCAGTTTCATATATTTTTATTCTTCACAATCCTCCAGGCGTAGTGTTACTTGAATTAATAAAAGTTACGACCACTCCGAGAGCTGGGGTTTCAAACCATCGAACTGAACAGAAAAGAAAGGGATTTGACTCATCATTATTCGTAACTGTTATAATTTACATTTCTGGGAATGTCATTTTGTTGAAGTTCTGCTATCACGGAATTTGATAATTGGATAATTGCAGACCGTAGCTATTTGATGTGGGCCCAGTGGAAATGTATTAAGATGCATCAGGGTGCTTCCCACTCCTCCCTGTCCTGTGACCAGTGAGGTGTCGAGCAGCCAATGAACATCTTTCACCTCCGTCACCTGCTACCAAATCCAGGGAGATTACTGTTGTTATGGCTACAGGAGGCTGTTGATGTCATCACCCTAAATTGTACAGTTGTCGGACAACGATGGGCAGTGCCCCCCCCCCCCCTTCTCTCCCCCACCTCCTGCACATCTCCAATTTGATCTCAACCTCACTCTTTCCGAATGCTCTCTCCCCTTCAGGAAATGAGGTCAACTAAATATGGCTAGTCTCCAATATCTCCTTTCTCCATCAGAGAGTGTAAGCATGTTATGAACTAGGCTTTGTGCTAGGACAGTAGGCTCCAGTGCATTAGTGTTAACGCACTTCCCGCAACTGGAATCAGTTGCATGGAAGAGGAAATGGAGGAAAATTATCAGGGATGATAATGGAAGACTTCAGGGAATAATGGCCTACGAATGTGATTAGCCCTTATTTGAGGATTTGGGGATCAGCAATTGCCCATTTGGCCTTGTTTTCTGTGTGCTATCTCAGTGTGTGTGTGTTTGTGTGTGTGAGATGAATGTCTTTACACAGCACCAATGAGTAGGACAGTGGGGGTCCCTGCCTGATCATGCAATTCAGTTCAACAACAGTTTCAGCCAAACTCATCCCAAATCAAAAGCTCTGGGTTTCATGACAATGTAAATTCCCTACTGCATGTAATGCTACATTGTAAAAGGTTAACACTGCCTCTTTCAATTTTCCGAGAGGATCCATGAGTTAAATGTATGAATAGACTCTGCGGGAATTGTTTAATTTGCTTGAGTGGATTGGTGTGTGTGTGTGTGTGTGTGTGTGTGTGTGTGTGTGTGTGTGTGTGTGTGTGTGTGTGTGTGTGTGTGTGTGTGTGTGTGTGTGTGTTGGTTTTCTATGCTAGCTGTGCCTTCCTGCTTTCCTTGCGTTGTTTCCTCGTGTGGGATTGGGAGTGTGTGTAAATTGGCCAGATTTTATTTTCCATCTTTGTGTATCTTTGTGTCATGACACGAGGGATGGTTATTTGGCCAAATGGCAAATGACTGCTTTGAATGTCAAATTAATTTAAGCACATAGGTGTTTCTGGCATTTATTACAAGACTCTTTTTCTACCTCTGGGGATATTTTGGCCTATCAAAGATTGACATCCAATCCTGCTTGCTGGTGAAAACGAATCGATCATTGGCTTAGCTCTAGTCCTCGGATTTGGGTGAGCCCCAAGATCACTTATTTTTTTGTCATGTTTGGGTCCCACAATGTTTTGGTGAACATTTCAGTGTTCTTTTTGGCAAAAATGTACAAAGGGGAAATGTTCTGTGAAAAAAAGAAAGTCTGCTGTTTACAGCTAAAAACTGAGTAGTATTTGGTAGCAATTTCTGGTGAATGTGAATGTGACGTGGGTTTTGACAATGTTTGGTGACAGCCCTTGCACTCGCTCCTATGGACACCAACGCAGACGCTTTTTGTTAAATATTAGGACTGTCACCACTGCTCTGGAGTTGTGGGTTTACTTACCCTCGATATCATACGTTCAGACATTGTATGTAAAATAGACACAACCCAATGGTTGATAGTATTTGGTGCATTTCCCAATCATTCTTTCACTGCCTTTCCCAGGTGCCAAGCTACTCTAAGTGCAGTCCATGTCAATAATGTATCACCTTTCTTTCGAAAGTCTGAATTTCATACAGGCAGACATGTTTATTAAATGCTACAAGGCTACATAAACAGTTCATGATGGGTAGCAAGCACTACAGTAGGACTAAGTCTGTGTATGCAAACCTGTGTACACTAGGGATTTAGAGTTGGATTTATTCCATTTAGGAAAACAGATTAACTTAACTACACTACAGTTGGTTGTGTTTCGTCCAATCAGCACACCTCAATATATCAAGTAACAATCAACTCAGAGCAAAGAATAGTCAAACATACATATGATTGGATGCCAATAATAGATAGGATGTTCATATATTTCTAAATGCTGAATTGGATAACCCGATGCTTTGTGTAAGGAACTTTCTATAATTTCAACAGCTGTTGCCACAGGTCTGTCATTTAGTAAAAAATGTGAATCGGCACTGTGAATAATACATTGAAAATGCAATAAATTGTCGTACGTAATAGTGTTTACAGTAGGCCACAAAAAAGGGCTAGGTAGCTAAACTTTAGCATTTTTACATTATATAGTAGGGGACGGAAGGACTGTGTCCGTCTCATGCATTGTCAGTGTGTTTGGAGTGGAGCAGCCCATGGGTGATGTGAAAGGGGTTTACCTCATTTGATCAAAGGTCTTCCTTCCTTGAGACCAGACCACATCAAGCTCTCCCTCCCCCTTACTCCCTCTTTCCTATTCCAGCCCACACTGTTAAGAGAGAAAATTCTCTATGGGGAAACCATCCCAAAACAAACTATGTGGATATTATATGTCTTGTCATCTTGTATTGGTGATTCATTGTCAGCGTGAACATTCAAGGAGGGCAAGGAGGGAAAAAATGACATTGATTTAATTTCTTAATTTTTAATTTCTTTGTTCTTTATTTGATATTATGCACCTGTTTCTCTTTGTTCGAATACCACAATATGTGGAACTAGCATAAAACTACATCACCCTCCAATCAATGTCTTAGGGACTCTGTGGTTTACTAGAGCAATCAAAAAAAATGTTTAGCCTATGTTTGAGCAGATTGGGGGGTATGGAGCACAGAGCTGGGGAGCAGAAACCGAAATCTGAAGGGGCAGAGTAAAACCTTGTTTCCTGTTTCTTTACAGAGATATACTGCTTTGCGCAAGCATACAAAGCATTCAGACAGGGCCTTTAATCTGTGAATGTATACAGTGGTTTCAAGTGTTGACTTGAAACCTTTGCAGATACTTTTGTACTGTTTATTTTTGCTGGCTAAGTTTGTGTTCACTTTTAACAGCCAATTATGTGCTTACATATCCCAGCTTCCAACAACTTGAGTGGTAGAAATATGTGGTTAGTGAAAAGTAGTTCACTCGTTCAATAGTTCAGTTCACAATGATTCAATCTTGTCCTCCTCTAAACCTTAGATTGCAATCTCATCTGATTTGAGAGATTACCCAATGAGTAACAAACGTGAGTTTCCATTCTGTTTTTTCAAAGTGACATTGAAACCACCCAGTTTTTTCCTTTCTGTTTCCTCATGCCATGCATTTATCAATTTATTTTTTCGGGTTTTTCCGTTAGTCAGTGTGAACATTACAATAAGGTATGGTTTAGTTTTTTATTTTGTCTACTTTGTGAAATTGCTGTGTTTGTGTGTGTGTGTGTGTGTGTGTGTGTGTGTGTGTGTGTGTGTGTGTGTGTGTGTGTGTGTGTGTGTGTGTGTGTGTGTGTGTGTGTGTGTGTGTTTGTGTGTGTGTGGGTGTGGCTGTGTGTGGCGTGTATGCATGTCTGTGCGGTTGCGTGTGAGTGGGTGGCTTGGTCACACTCACATTCGTATGCAAGCATGTACTCACATAGCATGAACGTATGCAAGTTAAAAAAAATACATTGTTCAGTTGACATCTGAGGTTTTCTAGTAGCAGGAGTGGAAGTACAAATCTTTATCAGCAGCAGAAGTTATGGTTCAGGTTACTAGTCATATGTAGCTCATCTATTGTCATACTAAACACGTATTACTCACTTCACCGCTTCCCTATTTCCTTTTGAACTTTTCCATGCCTCTATCTGTATGTTTTATTATTTAGCACATGGTTCATTCTTTTGACTATCTTTCATACACAACATTTACTCCACTCACGAGGCTAGAGTGTTGGCATTAGCACTGATGGCCTCCATCTGATTGGACCAGCCACTGTGGGTTCCATCGTTAGTTTGAGCCAATTGATGAGCTGATCCATATTGATCTGCTGTCCCTCCAGCAGCATGAGACCAGTAAATAGCCAGTCAAGGACCCAAAGACCAGTAAGGACTGATGGGGCCTTGGGGGTCTGGCGGGCCCAATGGGAATTAGATTGTTATCGACTGGA
>NC_044067.1:14333485-14340985 GCF_902167405.1 Gadus morhua | reverse complement strand
CGTAGTAGTAGCCCCCCACTTGTGCAGCACCTGCAGAAAAAAATGTGGCGTGCGTTTCTTATCTCATCCTTCAAGGGTCAAGCTGAAACCGCTTCGACCTCTGTGATAATCCAGCAGCATCGCTGCAGCTGGGACTAGACCTTGACCCTTATTTAGCTTTTTGTTCCTGGTTTCACACTGCCAGTAGGTAGAAAGATGTGGGAAGAAAAGTGCATTTGGTTTGTAGTTTCTTAGTATTCATGTTTGAGTCTATAGGGTTCTATTTTTAAAGGGGATACCCCCCCTTACATGCATCGACAAATTACACTCTTTACTCCTGTACACATGAGAACACGGTGAATACTATTTATTGATTTAGCACTTAGGTCATCTTAGTTACGAAGCCATAGAATACAGATTTGATGATTAAATATATGAATAGACAAGTCAAAAGATGAAATGAGATCGTCTCAATGTTCTATAAATATTCAATATTTTGAAGAATACTAATACCGTGTGCTTGTTTCTCCCCGTCTTTCCCTTGTTCCTGCTAGTACGCTCCTCCTCCGCCAGACAGCTGTGCTGATTTATCTTCCGTTGTTGCGCTTAATTACGTCTCATTAAGTAATCACCGTATGCAATGTTTATTTACTCCACCGTCCCCCTCGGAGTCACAGGCTGGCCAAAAACACAGACTGGGCTTCCTATATACAATATATATATATCGGTCGAGAGAGAGAGAGAGAGAGAGAGAGAGAGAGAGAGAGAGAGAGAGAGAGAGAGAGAGAGAGAGAGAGAGAGAGAGAGAGAGAATTGAAGGAAGGCTCAAGGGAGAGCGGAGCAAAGAAACTGAAAGAGAAGATAATGACAGAAAAGACACGACTTGTTCACAATCATTTGTTCATGCTGCTCACGTTCTGAGACCTAAAAGAGGCCACTGAGGGGATATACTGTGTGTGTGTGTGTGTGTGTGTGTGTGTGTGTGTGTGTGTGTGTGTGTGTGTGTGTGTGTGTGTGTGCGTGTGTGTGTGTGTGTGCGTGTGTGAGTGTACACAAACAACTGTTTATCCGTCCCCCGGTTTCTTTGCGGCCTAGCGTGGTTTGCGATCCCAAGTCCCTGAACACTTTGGTGTACATTTATACATAAACCCCATTAGGGGTTTATGTATCTGCCCGCATCTCCCTGAGCTGCGGGCAGGGAGATGCCCCCCCCTTCCCGAGGCTCTATGGAGGTAGAGGAGGGCCACGGTGGCACTAACATGTCCCCGCTGGGATGCCTCATCGGCCCCTGGCTGCGCCGGCCCCGAAACACTCCTTCATTATGGGGACGAACACTTTGCCTCTCACAACCGGGACGGCCATGATTAGGAGCGGCCCATGCACCTCACAGATGGAGCCCAGCGCAGAGGCATCGTCGCTGGGACAAGGGCGTCAGAGCTGACTTGCAAGGTGCTGGGAAGGGCCAACCTGTTTAGTCTATGGGTGGTCGGCCGCTCTCTGTGAATTATGTGTCATTCGTATTGTGGTGCAGCTTTGTTCCTCCTTGTAACTCCTCACGACGTTCAGAGCTGAGATGATCCGTCTGTGAGTTTAATGTCTATCGATTGCCAATGTAGCCATGCTGGCTGATGAGGTACATCACGCAAATAAAATAGCTGGGTCTGTAGGGCTGAAGCACTTAAGGGATGATAATTCATCTTCACAAACATCGATTGACCTGTCAAAGGTCATGGCAATTTAAATCCCTCAACTATTTCCATTTTTAAATACGGCCCAATCAACTATTGCATATAGCTTGGCCTTCTTTCTGCATTATTATTTTTTTTACTCAATCCCCCTGTTGCCATGGCTCCCAGGCCATCCATAAATACTGTTGGTATTTGTGAGGTTTTCGTCCCTCGGAGGGCAGAGAACAGAGAGCCAGTGCACCGACGAACGAGTAGCCCCTAGAGCGCCGACATGGCTCAGCCCGGGCTTATAAACAGGTTGGCTGACTGCAGGGGGAATATACCATTTTAAGCAAGTTTCTCGTCTGTGGGGTATACAATTTCCCAGTACAGCCTCACTTAGTACGTTGGGGCGACAAGGCTGATATTTATTTATTATTATACTTTATATTTGTGCTTTATTTATTTTTTACATTCAATTGACATAAATGTTGACAGGACACAGTTGAAGGGTCGAAAGTCTTTGCAGTTCTTGTCCATAGCTTCAAGCCCTTGAAAAGAAAAAGCAGATTGGGAGTTGAAAACAATTGAGAATATTCATGGTTATGGAGAGGAACAGCTTTTTACATTAACACTGATAAAACCGTATTTGCGGAAAGACTTATGTGTCAAATCTGCTGACTCTCTGCTGTGGATTTGTGTGTGTGTGTGTGTGTGTGTGTGTGTGTGTGTGTGTGTGTGTGGTGTGTGTGTGTGTGTGTGTGTGTGTGTGGGGGGGTGTGTGTGTGGGGGTGTGTTTTGTGTGCCCACGTGTGTCTATCAGGGCTCCTGCGTCCCATCTGAAGTCTTGGCAACAAAGCTCGGCAGTTCTCCTTTTATGGGCAAAGATCAGGCTTTCTCAGTGTCTGGCCCCTAAGGTGGACGGTTTGTCCCACTGGTTTCTTCTCAGGGAACAAAAGATCCACTTGAATTTGTCCTCAAAAAGCCTGCTCACCTCCACAGTGTCTCTGTGTGGATACATCAAAACACCATGGCTGCTACAAACAATGCAGGGGAAATCTCTCAAATCAATATTTAGTCACTGAGCCAGAACTGTTGAGGCAGGAAAAGGGTATTTTTCACTCCTTTTCTCTTTTTTTGACACCCCTCTCCTTGTTTTTCTACTTGTTTCTGAGCCTGCCTTGGAGGGTGACCACCCTTGACTCGCTAATTAGCACACCTATTTCTAAAGCCGGCCTTTGCATGCACGGAGCAAATGAATGAGCACTACACTGTCGTGTAGACTCTCTTACTAACTGGCCATCATGTCTTTATCATCCTTGTGCGTTTATGAGCGCAGCCGCCTGTGTCCTGCAGACCATTAAAACGTGAATAATGAGCCCCTGTGCATGAGCTAATGGGCCTGAAGATTCACCTAGCGGCCATCTTTGTTCCACTGTGGAACGCTCAACACTAGCTGGGTGGTTGATCTGAATGCAGGATTTCGTGTTGCGCACCAGGGTGGCCACTATGGGTGAATAATAAGGCCCGTTGGCAAGAACAGGACCGTAGAGCTGTCACACAGGTCAAGTGATTCCACTGATACAAGTGGATAACATTGGCCATTACACCGCAAGGCCAAAAGACTCATTCCTCCTCATGATCTCGAGGGAAAGGCAGATGAAAATCAGCCAACTGCCTGCACACAAACAGCCCTGCTATTTGTATGGATCATTTCACAGAAGTCAGTGGCACACACCGAAAGACATAGTCCCGTGGTTAGTTAAATATAGCACAGGCTTGTTTGAGGCATACATCAAAATACATATAGTAGCATGCAAGCCTACAGATGGTTAAATGGAGAAATGCAAATAACAGAGGATAACAAAATGAGAGCGAGACCTCAGGTGTACAAACATGGCAAAGGTATTTACATATACAGTATGACATTCCAGCGCTGAGATAGTAGTATGAGACTCAATACCCATATGTGTATATAGTAATCTAATGCTGTCTATATGGTCTGGCGCCTCAGTCTTAGTTTAAATGAAGGATGTCTTTGAGCCAGAATTTGTTAACCAGATGCCATCAATCATCTGCTTGATGATCAACAATACGGCAAATGGCCTGTATTCATGTGACATGTTTCAAAATATGTTATAGTTATATGTAACTATAATATGTAAGTTATATGTAACAGCGTTTCACACATTCTGCCATAATAACCAAACCTCCAAATATGTATATATATATATATTAGAGCTGTCAGTTAAACGCGTTATTAACGGCGTTAACGCAAACAAATTTAACGGCGTTAAATTTTTAATCGCGCGATTAACGTAATTATTTTATAAAAAAAAAAAAAAAAAAAAATTTCCTTGGCTCAAAACAAAGAAGCAGTAGCCTGACTGCTATGTTCAAATGACATTTGTTCAAAGCAGTCGTTTAATTGCACTATAGGCTCTTTTTTTGTATCGTCCTGTTTTGATCAGTGTATATGCCAATGTTGTTATCAATAAAAAATCATTTGCACAAGGCAAGCCGATGCACTTCACCATGTTGATAAGAGAATTAAAATGAGAAGAATTATGGGACAAAAAAATCAAGGGATATTTAGCATAGAAAAAGAATTTGCGATTAATCGCGATTTATTAGAGTTAACTATGACATTAATGCGATTAATCACGATTAAATATTTTAATCGCTTGACAGCTCTAATATATATATATATATATATATATATATATATATATATATATATACATATAATATTTAGGTTTGTAAAATGATTATTAAATATCAGATTCCCCCTTTATAGCCCTGTAAACCAGAGGCAGACATCCTACTATCGGCCCCACAGTTAAAGATTGTTTGTTATTAGACCATCAAACGATTGATTATTCCAAATCATGCATGGCCAAAAAAACGTATATCAAGGGCAAATCCCCATTAAGATGCTGTGATAGGACCTTGAAAGCACTACGCTTTGAAACATGCCCTGATATCAAGGGGACGGGGTGTAATGAAATGTGTGTCAACCATTGTGCCTCCAATAGACGGGGGACGAATAACGATATGAAACTGACACAGAAAATGGTATTTGTTTCTGATCGATAATATGTTGATTTGTGGGACTGTGAAAAATAACAATAAGTCAAAATCATTCATCGCAAGAAAATAACCTTAAAAGGACCATTTGACCTTTTTACTTTCATTAGACATGGAGTCTCCATGTCTATTGAAAGAGAACCCTCACCTCGTGGGATGTGTTTGCAGAGCCTTGTTTAGTAAGCTAACATCTTAACTGACCTAGTTAGCTTAGGGATCTATTTTTAGCAAGTGCTTGGATCACAAAGATAATCTTTGTGGTGTGTTAATGATTTATATCTAACACAAACATCACAAACCTTCTGCCTTCACCACCGAAGTTCTAATATCATGAGGCCAAGCGGCCTTAAAAAAATGACACCACTAACACACGGCTACCAAGGCCAGCGTACAACAAGGTTTTATGTCAACATCTTTGATTGACAGGGAGCTTAGAACCCGAAGACACACAATCCTTATCAACTCCTTCACACACACTTCCTGACGAGAGAGTCTCCCCAGCCAGAAACCAGTGGGATGATTAACAGAAGGAGTATCATTTATCTGAATTGCAATTTTTGAGGAAAACCTCTCTCTCTCTCTCTCTCTCTCTCTCTCTCTCTCTCTCTCTCCCTATCTCTCTCTCTCTCTCTCTCTCTCTCTCTCTCTCTCTCTCTCTCTCTCTCTCTCTCTCTCTCTCTCTCTCTCTCTCTCTCTCTCTCTCTCTCTCATGCTTCCTTTTTGGCTAACTCCATCTTTCTTGCTTACATCTATTTCTCTTCCCTACTGCTCTCTCTCTCTTTCCGCTCTTGCTCTCTCTATGAACATGATATCCATAGTATTGTGTTTCAATTTTCCACCCCTCTTCCTCATTTTTTTTATAACAGTTTGTTCATCATCAGTGGCCTAGTTTACCATCAGTGCTCTGTTCAAATTAAAGATTATATATTTTTATATACTTATTTTTTTTTACCACATTAACCTCTGAGCTGCATGTGTTTATTTCATATATATAGCAGTACTCCTATAAGGTTGTTTTTAATGGTACCTGTTACAGTTGGAGCAATGGTACTCCATACTTCTGGAGGCTCTTTAGGAGGCGTGCTGTGATGTGGTGTCATGTACGCACGAGTGAGGCAGACGATGTACTTGAATGAACATAATGCACTGTGAAGGTGTTAATATCCCCTCTTTCTCTCCTCTTTGCTCCCCCACAGAGAGAAAGGTGAGTCACCCATCTTAGAAACTACTGCTATCGAACGGGAGAGTAGAAGGAGGCTGATACAGACGAGTACTTTTGGCGGGTTTATTATTATTGAGAGGTAGTTTAAAGGCTTTGTCCCTGGGTGGCAGTGCTTGGCGTACCTCCTGCCCTTGTCCTTGCCAATGCATTTGGCCCTTTGTGTGTGCAGATGAGTATTTCAGATGAGTATAAGTATTTACATGATACATTCTGTATCTAAATATATACACAGAATGTGTATGTATAGATATATATTTATAATATCCTGTTGTCCTGCTATATATATATATATATATATATATATATATATATATATATATATAGAACAGGACTGTTATTTACATGCTAACAGTGCAGCTGTTCATAAAACAGCTGCATTGTTTTTGCGCCAATGGTACATCTCTTTGCTATGCTCTGTAGTGACATCATCGTTGCTAGACAACCGCTTGAGCAAAACAGAATTCCTCACTGCGCACAGGGGAGGCCCCATACTTGTAATTGGCATGTCCTTCTCTCTTCCGTCGCCTTAGCCTGTGCACACACACACACACACACACACACACACACACACACACACACACACACACACACACACACACACACACACACACACACACACACACACACACATACACACACACACACACACAAACAAAGCTGACTGCGACACATGACTGCTGTCAAGAAGTTATACTTCATTGTACACACACAAACACACACACACACACAAGCCCATCCCCTCGCCGAGATGTCCTTGACAACCAATTCATCTGCTTGCCCTTCACTTCCTCATATCCCGTCTCTAAGCATGCATAAGCCATTAGTTCTACGGGCCACCCCGTCTCTCCCGTGTTGTCAGGAAAGCACTGAGGCCCAGAAAACAGGAAAGGGTGGGGGCAACGCATGTTAACAAGCCAAGATCACTCTGTGGGGAACACACTCTGCCCCATAGGTAGCTAGGTACTCCCTTCCCAGACCTCCATCCACCAACCTCTCCCCCTGTTGTCCTCCCCAGCTGACCTTCCCTCCCTTCCCGCCTCCTTCACTCCCTTCACCCGTCTCTGCAGTGGGTCTCCTTGCGTGACGCTGGTATTTTTTGACACTGGGATCCCAGGTCCTTTGTGACTGCAGTCGTCCTCTTCGTACGGAAGGTTTCTCTGCCACTTTTGGAAACTAGGACCTCTCATCCATCCACAGGCAATTGAGTTATGTTGTCTCTGGCACAGGCAATCAATAGGTTGTGCTATTGGTTATTAATGGCGGATGTTAGGACAGGATCTATGGTTTTTCTGATGACATTGCTAAGTGGTAAGATGCATGAGCTAAATACTTAAGGCTGTAGGATGGAGCCAGCTTGAATCCACATGTTGTGTCTTCCATCGCTCGGGAATAATCAGATGAAAAACCACAAAATTCTCCACCCATGTTATTTTTAAGGAGTGGTCAAATCGTGGCATTTTTCCGTGTATGAGTCAGTATTTCCCAGATTGGCCTAATTTTGACTTTTGCATGAAAGGTTAGGATTTATGATTTTAAATTAATTCT
>NC_044067.1:14305985-14328485 GCF_902167405.1 Gadus morhua | reverse complement strand
TTACTAGCAGAAGAATTCATCATGTTATTGTTATTTTAAGTTTGACATTCCTATTGCTGGACCAAGCCTTGGACCGAGCCTCTTGTCTAGGTAGGACAATGGATCTCTGAAGCTGCCCTGTAAAACTAAAACAAAAACAAACAATCTCAAGCCAAATAAATATGTATCCGTTCATTGAGATCTCGGCAAGCTGCCACTCTAAAATGCAAAATTAAGTTAGAAATCCATTTAAAAGTGTCGTAGCTTGGGGTATTTGGTGACTTAATCGTGGCACCGTGGGAATGCTTGTCGCTGGATGTGATGTGATGTTGGTGAGACTCTGGGGACAAACTGAGGCTGCTCTGGTCCAATTCCAAAAAAAATTTCTATCATATCCATTGGGGTACACTTATTTCGAGGAAACCCTGCAAAGAATGCAGTTGTTTGCCGACAAACCGTATTTATGTGTGTGTGTGTGTGTGTGTGTGTGTGTGTGTGTGTGTGTGTGTGTGTGTGTGTGTGTGTGTGTGTGTGTGTGTGTGTGTGTGTTTTTATGGGAGTGTGTATGTGTGTCTGTTTGTGTGTACATGCGTGTGTTGATGCATGTAGAAAGTATACAAAAATAATAATGAGAATAATGAGAAATTAGAAAAAAAAGAACGACAGAGAGAAACAGTTAAACTATAAAGAGAGGGAAGTAGTGCAAATCTTTCCGACTGTGTTTTGGATGGCATGCCTGTGCAGAAGCATATTTCTCTAAATCTGTCCGTGCTGCACGATGCACAGCAAATTAGACTCTTCACGTTTGTTTGGCCAAATAAGGAGAGGAGAGAGGTCTGAAAAATGGCCGAGCTGCAGCAGGGCTGGCCAACAGTGGAAAACTCAGGAAGGATCCTATTCACACACGGCCGCTTTTTCTCTTTGAAGGGCATCAATTACAATCGCAGTGAGACCACTATGTCATTTGCAAAAGGTCAGAGGGACATTAGGCATTCTCCATAATAAGAGCTGACGTAGAGAGAGAGAGAGAGAGAGAGAGAGAGAGAGAGAGAGAGAGAGAGAGAGAGAGAGAGAAAGAGAGAGAGAGAGAGAGAGAGAGAGAGAGAGAGAGAGAGAGAGAGAGAGAGAGAGAGAGAGAGCAAGAGAGCAAGAGAGCTGCACCCTATAACCCTCTCAGCCACGGACATCTTACCTTCTAACTTCCGATTAGCTAACCCCCTTTCTCCCTTTGCTCACCCATTCCCCATCTTCTTTCCCTCCCTGTCACCATTCTCAACCCGCCCCCCCCCCCATGCCTCTATTGCCATGTTAAACAGAAGCAAGACGTTCTCAACCAAGTAAGCCCAGCCCAGCGGGCCTGCATGCTGTGTGGTGTCTCTCGTCAACAAAGCTGCATGCACATTCTGTCTTTGAAATCGCGTAGCGTATCACCACGTAGCATGACATAATGTTATGTATCATAACATAACGTCACATAACATAACGTATCGACCCGCAACGTGGCATACCACATCATCAACGACAGTGCAATGTAACATGACTTCACATAATATAACGCAACATAGCATAACGTTAGCCAACTTTACACAACGTAACCTAATACAATATAGGGCACCCAATATAACTAGCATAATATTCCGTTACATAACGACAGCTCACTACATAATAGGAATACATCTCAAAGCTTAACCCATTAACACATTATCGCACAACGCAACCTAACAGAGCAACACGCAACCCCCCACTGAAGCCCTGTTGGAGACGGGGGAGAGGGGGGGGGGGGGGTCAGAGTTTAGAAAACTGCACTTACCATCTCACATCACGCCCGCAGGTGGACCAGCGACAAGTGGGAAGGTTGAGTAGGTAATTGTAAGGTTAGGTTGTTAGCGGCAGCGTGTGAAATGTCACATTCTAGTGCACAGTGATGTGTTGGCGTTGCATCGCTTTAATTCAATAACGCAAACGTTTCAATTTCCATCCTTGAACACTGAGGCCGTTGAACGGATGCTCATTTATGATACACACCCAGAGGATCGTTGCGTTTATTACAACATGCTGCCAACCATCAATGAATTCAACAGTTGTCTCATTGTTGTTTCTTCTTTTTTCCCCAAATCCAAAAAAACGTTGTCTTGATTAGATTTTTCTTCATTACGCGGCGAAAGAAATATCAATCAAGGAACCCCTCAGCACCCTGTCTGTTTTTGCCTGTCCAGAGCAGAACTTTCCCCTATTTGTTCCCTGGTCCCCTGTTCCGATTGTCCACTCGAGCAGAGTGCACTTACATGTCTGGGTTTGGTTTCCGCTCCCTCCTCAGCCCATCGACTATGAGGGCTTCCAGCTCTTCATGGCCACCTATCTCGAAAACGACATCCCTGAGGAGCTGTGTCAGCACCTCTTCACCTCCTTCAAGAGCAAGACCGGCGGCTGCTCTCCCGATGCGTCCCATGCAGGGACAGCCATGCTGGGTAAGGCCGTAACGGTTTAAATAGCTCCCTCTCCGCTCTTTGTATTGCCCCTTCAATGTAAAGAAAAACAACTCACCCTCAAGGTTTTTTTTTTAACACACGTCTGTGCATCGTTTTTTTTTAGAATTCATATTTTATTTGTATTTTCAGTTATGACATACACCACTATTAATGCAAGTTAAATGACACACAGGAACGACTTGCATACTAAAAAAAATCATACTAAACACGATTGCACGCGCATACGTCATAAATTATATAATTTATTAATCACGGGCACTTTGTGTCAATTAGCCGTGCCAAGCAGTCAGACAGACGTCACTCAGACTATTACCTCCTCTTTTAACTCGGGCAGATCTGCAATCGCCACATCCACCCCCTCCCTTCCATTATGGGTGTGTACATGTGGGAGTGCATCTGCGTACGGGCCCTGCTGCAGGGGAACCGCATGTTCTGCCTGGCTGATCAGGAGGTGGGGGCAGATGGAGGGTTGGGGAAAGAAGGACCTCTGAGGCAGACTTTATGTTTTTCTGTGCCGTGGTGGGGCCTGAGGTCCAACATAGAGGGGTGAGGAAAGGGGATGGTAATGGTGAACTCTAGTGTACACGTGTGTGTGTGTGTGTGTGTGTGTGTGTGTGTGTGTGTGTGTGTGTGTGTGTGTGTGTGTGTGTGTGTGTGTGTGTGTGTGTGTGTGTGTGTGTGTGTGTGTGTGTGTGTGTGTGTGCGCGCGTGTGTGTGCGTGTGCATGGGTGTGCGTGCGTCAGTGTGTGTGTGTGTGTGTGTGTGTTAAAGGACACCTGGTGTACCCATGTTTCACCGCAGCTCAATGGATGACATCTTCATTGCTGTTCTAGAATCGCGGTGCTGTGCGGTAATAAGAGAGATACGTCAATTAATTGTTTTTGCCATGAGTGGTTTGCTCAGGTCATTTTTACATTCTTTAAACATATCCTTGTCTGTGTTCATATTTTTGGGCGATCGTTCTCGAAGTTAAATTAAATTGTTTGACTGTTACCCCATCAAAATGAAACGACAATCCACAGGGCTTGTTTTGATGACTACTGTTGGATCGGTCACGCTCCCGAGGAAGTCACCAAACATGTCGCAACACCGCCACCTGCTGTTGACTGCGCAGACTCGAACGACATAGCGCTACTGAGACGAGGAAGCACTTTTCTTGTAGAGCTTGTGATTCCAATGGTGTACTCAAGCTCAGCTCCTTTCAAGTGTTTTTGGCTGCATGGGTTTGTTTAGATCCATGCTGTTATTTGCTTCGTAACACACACAGTGCCCACCACAGATTATTTGCTGTGAAATGCTCGCAATAGATTATTGTCACAAAATGAATGCAAACACTTGTTAAGCTAAAGAAACTGTTATGGTGTGATTGTGGTATATTCCATTTGAGTGCTCTGCCTTCTGCTTTTTCTACACTGCTTTCTCTTTCTCCTCTGCATGTGTCTATGATATAGGGGATATCTACATTATAGATCCAGGAGGTAACAAGCACTAACCTGGTTCCCATTTCAGAGTTCAGTGTGTCCAAATACAGACAGATTACTTGAAGGAAATAATGTACTTCCTTAATGTATATCATTTAATTTGAATTCTGACATGAAAAGTCAGAAACAGTTCCAAATGATTACGATTAATTGTTCAAAAACGTATTGATAGAAATCAGTATTGTAAATACTGTATGTCAGTAAATATTTTGTCTTTCTTCCACTAAGAGTGATATGAAAATGTCCTACAGTCACCATTTTGTGTTTGAGGCATTTATGAGAATCTGTCTATACTGACTGCACTCTGTAATTAATTGACATGTATCAGGGCGAACTAATTTGGATTCACACTGCAGAATTCATGATACATTGATCCAACCCTCCACGAAAAGCCTAAATGAATCCCCGTGTTCGGTCTCACACAGCCCTGACCTGCCACCGAAAAAAACGTGCTGTGACATTGTCTCGTTCTCAGCAGTCTATGGTTGACACTACATCTGTCCCTGTCTCCCTTCCTTCCTCCTTCCTCCTCCTCCTTCAAATCTCTCTTCGACCAATCGCAGAGACCCGTTCCATTGACGCAGGCATCTCTATACAGACCGAAGTGGCCTGTGCCCCCATTACAGGTATCACAGGCAGGCTGATGAGGTCAGACCTCGGTGGGTGATATCATCTTAATGGGCAAACAGCAAGTCCCCCCTGATATTAATAACATCCTTGCTCCCTTGCTTGTGTGTTCAAGCCATAGCCGTGTGACCTCGTGCCGTGCCTGTGCCGGTGATGTGACTGTTGTGGGGACAATGTGTGTGTTGTGTGTATTTACCAGTCGTGTGAGTTTTACTGGTGTGTTCGTTGTTGTGATGTCATCACCCCCATTCCCTTCTAACTTTAGTTTAATGCAATTGCAATTTCATTGCGATGACGTCTTTATATGACTCTGTTTATTGACCTGCACCACTAACAAATCAACCTCACACACCACGCCCTCCAACTCGCTATATATTTATATAATTGTTCTAATTCTCTCTCTCTCTCTCTCTCTCTCTCTCTCTCTCTCTCTCTCTCTCTCTCTCTCTCTCTCTTTCTCTCTCTCACTCTCTTCCCCTCTCTCTCTCTCTCTCTCTCTCTCTCTCTCTCTCTCTCTCTCTCTCTCTCTCTCTCTCTCTCCCCCCCCCCCCCCCCCCCTCTCTCTCTCTCTCAGGGATGAATGGGAGGAGCATCCTGTCCGCCATGGGACGGCACACTCCGGAGAACGGCGGTGTGATGGCCGCCGCCGGCTCTGGGACCACCGCCTCGCCCTGCTCGTCCCGGTCGTCCTCGCAGCGCTCCGGGAAGGGCGCCCAGACCCCCTTGGGGGGTTCCCAGCGGTCCCCCTGCACCCATGGAAGGCCCGGCGATGTCAGCAGCAGCAGCAACGCCCTCACCCCCAACTCGGGCCTCGCCCCGTCCCCGGTTTCCCCACGCCTGTCCCCAGGTAACGCCCAACTGACGGTCGTACGGCCATGCGGTCACAACAGCTTTATGGTCAACGCTCGTAGGGTCCTGCAGTCACAACATGTCAGCTTTATGGGCGTCGCTCATTGGGTCATGCGGTCATAACATGTTGACTTTATGGCCAACGCTCGTACGGTCTTAACATGTCAGCTTTATGGTCGTCGCTCATGGGGTCATGTGGTCATAACATGTCAGCTTTATGGTCGTCGCTCATGGGGTCATGCGGTCATATCATCTCAGCATTACGGTCGTCGCTCATGGGGTCATGTGGTCACAACATTTTATTATTATGGTGGTCGCTCAAAGGGTCATGCTGTCACAACATGTCAACATTTTGGTCGTCGCTCATAGGGTCATACGGTCACAACAGGTTAACATTATTGTTGTCGCTCATAGGGACATGCGGTCATAACAGGTCATAGCATGGTCGTATGGTAATTGACTCCAGAAAGACAGATACCAAGTGTCATAGTGTCTAAGGCTTAGACACTATTCCAACTCTGGAAGAGCAGAGTCATCATGTCTGTCTCGAGCTATTTATTAGTAAGTTGTTTTTGCTTGTTTGTGTCTGCAATTTATTTTATTTTATTTAAATGTGTCCAGCACATCAAATTTCATAAGGTAATTAATGCAGCGAGATCCATCCATCTAATTCCCCGTGTATGGTTCTGAGTCTGTGCATGGACACAATGAAAGACGCCTGTGAACAGATGCCCCCCCCCCCCCCCCCCCCCCCCCCCCCCTCTTCCCCTCCAGAGAGGAAGTGCCCGGAGAAGCGTCTGTCGCTCCGCAGCAGCCCCTCGCCCCAGAAGGGCTCCCCGATGCTGGCCTCCCCCCAGGTGGTCTTCCTGAAGGACATCGTCTGCTACCTCTCCCTGCTGGAGAACGGGACCCCCGAGGACAAGCTGGAGTGTGAGTGACATCTCCTCCACATCAAGGCGGAGGAGAGGATTCATGGTCCACCACAGCTCTGGTGTTCAGCATAAGATAAGTTAGAGCTGATTAAAGCCATGGACAATAGGATCTTAAAATCTAAAATAAAAATGAGTTTCACAGAGGGATGTATCGTTTGCACACCAATCAATTATACCGTCAGGAAAATGTCGAAAAAGTGTGTTAAAATGTATCTCAAAGCTAATTGACTCAGTCTTGGAAAGACTGAGTTGGAGTAGGAGAGTACTGGAGCGTTGTCTGAAATGCTTCCCCCTTCATTGTTAATTTGTGTAGTTTGTACTTCTCTAAATTCTGCTGCAACACGCTTGGCCACGCAAGCCACGTATTGTGATTGGTCACCTGCTTGGTTACGAAGCGAAGAGGGAAAACAGTCTGCATGGAACATCTTAGGCTTAATGCACGCCTTGATAACCCGTAATAACATAACAAGAGGTCATCAAGGTTTTCGTTGATCCATAACATTAACTATGCATCGACTTAACCCCAACAGCCAGTATTGGTTGAAACGTAACTGCACATCCATACCGTAACTAAAAAAAGATGGACCTTACTTTTATCTGATGGCATCAGTCATGCGTTCAATCTCCTATAGTGTCTTCCCGCTCTGCACTCAATGCACTTTACCATCCCACAATCTGCAATCAGTCTCCTGTGCCCCTTCTGTCTGAGACTGCCTCTTCCCAGTGGGCTCCGGTCCCCTGCCTTGGGGTTGATGGGAGCCAATGAATCTCATTAAGGCTGCGGGCCTGCGAAGGCCTTTGGGACGGCCACAGTGAATAGGTGCCATATAAATAACCCTGACCTAGCTCGACTCAACTTAGCATCTGAGCTCAGAGTGACAGCGACGGGCCTCGGTGCTGCCAGCTACCTGATCAGATCCGCGGGGGACCGGCCGGGGGCAGGGGACAGGGGGCAGGGTCACTGGGTGAGCGCCAAGCCCCGGGCCGGCGCGGGCCCGCCGCCGACCTCTTTAGCCCCTGAAGACGTGACGGCGCACACAGAACCGGACTCATCCTCCTGACTTAGGGCTGCCCTGTCGACCGCAGGCTCACCCTGCGCCTCCCTTGAGGTAAACACCGGGCGAGAGACAGACAGAGAGAGAGAGACAGAGAGAAAGAGAGAGAGAGAGATGGGGAGACAGACAGAGAGACAGAGAGAGAGAGAGAGAGAGAGAGAGAGAGAGAGAGAGAGAGAGAGAGAGAGAGAGAGAAGGAGAGAGAGAGAGAGAGAGAGAAGATAGGACAGGTGGCAGTTAGGAGGTGGGCTGGGACTTCATTTACTGCACCGCTGAGTCACTATGTGATCCCTTGTTGTCTTGTTACCTTCCTCCCCATAGTCATGTTCCGGCTCTACGACACCGACGGCAATGGCTTGCTGGACAGTTCGGTGAGTGAAACTCCTTCCATGTGTGTTTGTGTTTGTTTGTGTTTGTGTTTGTGTGTGTGTGTGTGTGTGTGAGTGCGTGTGCGTGTGCGTGTGCGTGTGCGTGTGTGTGTGTGTGTGCGTGCGTGCGTGCGTGCGTGTGTGTGTGTGTGTATTTTTTCCTCTTTACCACCCCCCTCCCAGAGACTAATTCCCCCCTCCAACCAGCACATTGTCAGTAGCCGTAGCTTGATCCCACTTCAACAGTCAATGAGTGTCGTGTGTTTACATGAGGTCATTGTAAACACTGTAGCCCATGGCTCTGCTTCGTGTCGCCGCGGACCGGTCTGGATGGCAGGGGCCTGTAAACAGAAGCCGTCACCCCTGGAAAGCCAAGTACTGTATAACAGTAACGTATACACTGTGTAGGTGTAGGAGTTCTTCAGAGATTGGACGTTGTCCCATGTGCGCACTTACGCTGCAGTTGGAGGCCGGTGGCATACTGTATATCAAACACATCCAATGGGACACGTCAGGGGACTCGGCAGCCTAACAACGGCTCCTTGTCTTCCGTGTGTAGGAGCTGGATCGCATCATCAACCAGATGGTCCATGTTGCAGAGTACCTCGAGTGGGACTCGACAGAACTGCGACCGGTGAGCAGAGACCATCCACACTTTGTGTCGGAAATGTTGGTTTCTTGTTTCTAATTGTTTCCCCGACCAGGCCGAGGTCTCTCTGACGGAGGCTACTAAGGGGAGCCAGAGGCCTTGAAGCGTGTGCCTGGTCTCTGACGCGTGTTGCTGTTGTATTCCTGATACAGATCCTGAAGGAGATGATGGAGGAGATCGACTACGACCACGACGGCACCGTCACGCTGGAGGAGTGGATTAGAGGCGGCCTCACCACCATCCCTTTACTGGTCCTGCTCGGCATGGAGACGGTGTGTGTGTGTGTGTTTGTGTGTGTGAGTGTGTTTATGTGTGCATGTGGGTGCGTGCGTGAGTGAGTGCGTGCGAATGTGTGGGTGTTCTGGTGTGTGTGTGTGTGTGTGTGTTTGTGGGGGGGGGGGTTATTGATCCCACATGATTATAATTAGGGTTTCAACTATGGAAAATAAAAGTATCAGTTTGGTGTCCACTCCTTTTTTTTTTTCATTGACATTTTATACTTTTTGATGGGTTGCATTCTATAGTACATCGATTTTGGTTTGTACAATTCAAGTATGTATCCAGCTCATCGTCACAAGACACAAGGCCAAGTGACTACCTCCTTCCTCTGTATGTTCTCTGCAGAATGTCCAAGAGGACGGGCAGCACGTGTGGAGACTGAAGCACTTCAACAAACCGGCCTACTGTAACTACTGCCATACCATGCTGCTGGGGGTGCGCAAACAGGGCCTCTGCTGCACCTGTGAGTCCCAAGATCCACCACTCGGATCCTCCTCCTCCTTCTCCCCCTCTTCTGCCACCTACAACGTCTCCCCTCGTCCTCCTCCTCCTCCTCCTCCTCCTCCTCCTCCTCCTCCTCCTCCGTCTCCTCCAGCTCTTCTTCCTCCTCCACCGTCTCCCCTCCTCCTCCTCCTCCTCCTCCTCCTCCTCCAGCTCTTCTTCCTCCTCCACCGTCTCCCCTCCTCCTCCTCCTCCTCCTCCTCCTCCTCCTCCTCCTCCTCCTCCGTCTCCTCCAGCTCTTCTTCCTCCTCCACCGTCTCCCCTCCTTCTCCTCCTCCAACTCCTCCTCCTCTTCTTCTTCTTCCTCGTTTTCGGCCCCCTCCACCGTCTTGTCTATGTGTGTGCGAGTATGTGTGTTTGTGTATGTGTGTGTGTGTGTGTGTGTGTCTGTGTGTGTGTGTGTGTGTGTGTGTGTGTGTGTGTGTGTGTGTGTGTGTGTGTGTGTGTGTGTGTGCGTGTGTGTGTGTGGGTGTCGGTGTCGATGTGTGTGTGTGTGTGTGTCGGTGTGTGTGTCGGTTCAAAATGTATTTGCTTTTCTAATGGCACAAAAGCTTTGGGTTAGGTGGAACAATGTAATAGTTGAGCTTTTCTGAGAGAACAGTGCCAGTGCACTTCCCTTGATATTAACTTAATCTTGTGGAGTGTTAGTCAGGAAATATTCATCACGAAAAGCTTAAAAGGTGCTCTAGATTAAAGCTTATATGTAAGAGCTATTATTTGAGTGTAAGTGGTTAGAAATTGCATAGCCATCAGTCAGCTATTACGGAGTGAAATCCTCCGTTAGAATATCCGTTCTGGTAGAATGCGCCTGCCTCTGTGCGGGCCAAATTAGGTCTTATACTGTTCCTGGATAATTTCTGGCCAATCAGGGCATCTCTACCCTGATTGCGTTCGGTATCCATCTTGCCTGCATCACAGGTAGGTGAACACAGCACTCTGAGGGAGCAGAGAGGGAGGAGGCGTTGTTCATGTTCAAAATCTTGCTCTCTTCTGCTATTTTCTGCTCTCTCGCTCTTAACAACTCGCAAATATTACCTGCAGCAGCTTTAATCTTACGAGAGTAGAGAACATGACTCTTGAAAGAAGATCAAATGTTATAACTTATAGATAAGAACATGACGAGGAGGGCAGCCTGTTAGAAAAGAATGAACCTCAACAAGCAGAGTAGGCCTATAGGGCAACAGTAATGGTTCTGCCAATCTAATGCTGTGTGCACATACAATGCTGTGCTGACCAGTTCCTATTAGTCTGTTGTGTCAAGAATGTTTCAGCTCTATTGATTCTTTGTTTTTTGCATCTCCCATGCCCCTTGTTTAGTATGCAAGTACACTGTTCACGAGCGCTGTGTGTCCAAAGATATCGCCGCCTGCATCAGCACATACGCCAAGTCCCGCAGACACACCAATGTGAGTATCTACACAAGCACGGTGTGCACACATACAACTCATTATTACCTTGTATCTGATGCTGTCCAACGTTGCAAAAGGTTCATTGGAGAGCTAACGAAGAATGAATATCCTCAAGCGGCAGGTCAATCTTAACCTATGGTCTGAATGGGGCCTTAATGCCTGAACCCCTCATGCTTCACTCCCTGTGAGATGTAGATGTAGTGGTAATAAGTAGAGGTTACACAGACAGGACTGTGGAGCTGAGGTCTTCATTGGCTCCGGGCCCAGATTATTGGAGCAATGAGCCGCGTTTACGTACCTTATGACCTACTTAACAGCCTTTGTATTATAGTCGATTTGATTTGGCCCTCTCCATAATGCTCTCTGGGGCCTGTATGCTTGGCTATCCCCAGCTCAGAGGAGGGCTGCCTGTGCATGGCGTCACACACCACATAGCATCCTGGTCTGTCTTGGTTGAGAAGGAAGGAGCATGATGATTTAAGACGGGCCTGCTTTTCTGTAGCTTTTGTTTGAATCATTGCATTTATTTGTGTGACTCACTGCTAATGTAAAGTTGCATTTCATCTTTCTTTCTTTCCATGTTTTATTACTTTTTTGTATTCTACTTCATATGTTTGTTTGCGCCTCTCCCCCGCCCCTCCCCCAGGCTATGCAGCACGTGTGGATGGAAGGCAACTCTCCCACCAAGTGCGATCGCTGTCACAGAAGCATCAAGTGTTACCAGGGCTTAACAGGGCTGCACTGCGTGTGGTGTCAGATCACTGTGAGTGGTTACACACATGACGGTGCTCATGCACACAAGCACACGCACACCACACACACACACACACACACACACACACACACACACACACACACACACACACACACACACACACACACACACACACACACACACACACACACAAACGTGCACACAGAAAGACACACAAATTCTTCATATCAAATTTGTATTATCCCAAAGAGATTCAAATTGGAGGGTCAGTCTTAACTTTGCTTTTGTTGTTGTTGTTGTTGTTGTTGTTGTTGATATTTTACCTAAAAATAAAGGCAGAAAACATTTTTAACATGAAATTGTAATTGCCTTACAAATCCACTAGATGTCATCATACTCCTTACTTTGTATTGGCGGAACTGCTAACAGAGCATTTGTGTTCACTTCTGTCATGAGTGCCGCTTGTTCATTTCGGTCTCTGAGCAGTAACTTGGCCTTGCGTTGATTAACAGTATTCTTACAGATGGATGCCATTGACGTATCCACTACGTGTGTCTCGTTTCCCCTGACTAGCTCCATAATAAGTGCGCATCCAATGTGAAGACGGAGTGCGATGGAGGGGCCGTGAGGGACCACACTCTGCTGCCCTCGTACATCTGCCCCGTCGTCTTGGTGAGAGACGTTCAGTGGTTTCCTTTACGGTTACTTAGGATAGCATTAAACGGCATGTTATTCATTAATGTTATCATGGCAAATAAGAGAAAAGTCTAGAATCTATCACCAAAACTTATGTTGTCAGCCTTTAAAGGAATACTGTTCCTCTGTAAGGCCTCCATATCCATCCATTCCTAACCATACATGTCCAAACCTACCAATTCCTGTCCATACCTACCCACCCCTGACCCTCCCTGTCCATACCTACCCACCCCTGACCCTCCCTGTCCATACCTACCCACCCCTGACCCTCCCTGTCCATACCTACCCACCCCTGACCCTCCCTGTCCATACCTACCCACCCCTGACCCTCCCCGACCCTCCCCGTCCATACCTCTCCATACCATGCTCACATATTCCTCTGTTGCCGACCGTCCCCAGGACCGCCATTCCGTGGTGAAGCGTGGTGAGGGCGATTCCCCGCCCAGCACCAGCCCGGACGACGCCAACCACACCTTCAAATTCAACCCCGGGGACGGCCAGGCTCTCCAGGTCAGCAGCAGCCTGGTCCACCGTCCACTCTGACACAAACCAAACCCACCATCCGTCCCTTTGACCCCACGTCATCTCACCAGCCATCTCTCGGGTTCTCACGGGTTTGACCAATGCTGTTTGTCGTTTCTCAGATCAGCCCTCTCCCAGGCACCCACCCTCTCCTCGTACTGGTCAACCCCAAGAGCGGAGGCAGGCAGGGCGAGCGGTAAGTCAAGGCCTCCCACAGCAGCCTCCCCTTATGATCCTCCAAACGAGCCCGATGGGGCAAGGAGCACCGTTACATTCACAAGGTCTGGGGAGCCAGGCGAATGTCCTCCTCGTTCAGATACACCCCCTTGTTCCCCATAGGATTAAGCCATTCAGCCCGGGCCTGATGTGCCATTAGCAGCAGCATTCTTCCAAATGCCACCACTACGTGAGGCAGAGAAAAGAAGTGGGAGATTGTAATGATAGTCCGAGGCGACTCAGCTGTTCCCCGCTGTTTCCCTGAATGCTGTTATTACGCATTACTGCTATTTAAGCTGTAAATGATTGTGTTCAGTGTTCCCCGGCCTCTGCTCCGAGCAGAAAACCGGGAAACAGACTGTGCCTTCTCTGACACGTCACCATAGCAACGGACTACTAAACACTATTATAAAAGGAAATTATCCTCTATTAATAGACAAAAAAGGGATATTTTTTAACTTGCCAGCCCCATACAGGAGAGTATTTTCTCTGTCTATCCAGGTTTGACGCCAATTAAGCTAATTGGCTGAAGCAAGTTTTGGTCATTGCCATCTGTTTTTTCTCTCCTCTGCTGAATGCTATTAGGTGTTTTGAAAGCTGTAAAAAATGTCCACCCTTACCACCTTTTCTTTGTTTTCACCATTTCTGCCAATCTTTCACCCACCTTTGCGCACCATTCTTCATGGAGTAACAGCTACTGAGCAAGACTCCATCTTTAGTGCAGGGTACCTCCCTCCAACTGCTCACTTTAACTCACTTTAACCACGATGCAAGTCTCTATTCGTATTTTTACAAATACATATGTCGAGTATTCTGTTTGTTTGTTCATAGTAATATTCCAAATATCATTTACATTTAAATGCTATACTGCCTGTAGCGCATGATATGACAGGAAATGAATAGTAGCTTTCTGAGGGTTGTTTGGTGTCCGTGTGTCCTCCGTGATTTTCATCTGCCGCTGTACAGTTGGCCTTAAGTCAACAAAAGAAAATATAACTATTTTTGAAATGCATGAATACATGCTCAAATCTTGTGCAAAGGTCCATTGTGGTGGCTCAAATAGGCATTTTAAACAACTTCCCCTTGGTCAAGGTTGCAGGAAAGAGATTCTTTCATGCCCGCAGTCTATAGGTGTCAAATAAGCATGGCTACAAGACGTCACAGAATCCTTTGGAATAACTTTGCTAGCAAACGTCACCATTCTTAAAAGAAACAAAAAACTTAAATGTTATAACACAATCTAATTTGAATTAAAAATCGACACGGTCAAATACCAGTAGTCCTCCTTGCACTAACACTGAAGCTTTCCAATCCTTATACTCGCATCAATCCTGGCATGTAAGCTGTTCTCCTGTCTCTACAGCTGAGTGTGTACTTTGATAATCATAAAATGTCCCTCCTTCCTTCCTCCCTTCGTCCTACTCTAGGGTGCTTAGGAAACTCCGGTACCTTCTGAACCCCAGACAGGTGTATAGTCTGGACCGAGAGGGGCCCACTGTGGGGTAGGTGTGACCAATAGTAACCCTCAATCCAATGTTCATAATTGTATTGCATTTAGTGGGTACTTTTTGCTGTGTACTATAGCAACACACAACTACTCTCAGGTGTACAGCAAGGAGATAGATTAAGACCCAAAGGAAAAAAATAGTGACGTAGACAATAATTGTTTAATTCGTTTAGTTTTTTCCCTTTGGTACATTTTTTGATCGCAAGTTAATCATAAATTCATGGTACAAGTTATTTATAATATTACTACTTGATTATGGAATAGATAGGTAGCTCAGCTGGAATTCGGTTTCTATCACCAAGTATTCTCAAAGTTGTTTTGCTTTGCTTTACACACACAAGCGCACTCACACGCACACACACACACACACACACACACACATTCCCTTGGTAATATGCATCGGTGAGTGCCGAGGACATGCTGTACCTCGAGAGAAACGTTATGCAGTGGAGGGTTTGGTTCATTGGAATAGATATGCAGCACCTCACAATAGCCTTGACTCTCTCTCTCTCTTCTCTCTCTCTCTCTCTCTCTCTCTCTCTCTCTCTCTCTCTCTCTCTCTCTCTCTCTCTCTCTCTCTCTCTCTCTCTCTCTCTCTCGGCACGACTTGCTCAGCTTCCTCCCTCTAGAGGATATTGTGTGGAAGAGAGAGAGAGAGACGCAGAGAGGCACAGGGGCCTTTAGGGGGCTGTGCAGTGTCTATATGCATTTGCTATTAGCAATGTCAACAACAATATTGTGAACAGAACATAGGATAGTGCAGAGAGAGACATAATTGTATAGTTATCTATGACTAATAGTTATGAAGAGAATGAATGAGGGAGAGAAGGAAAAAATAGGCATGCAGTCTACAAACAGGCAGGCATGTGCAATACACACACACACAAACGAAGAACCAAAGACCCACCCTGATATGCACTGTCTCTACACATCAGCACCCACACTCACAAAGAACCAAAGACTCTGACGCTAACGAGAGCTCTGCCGCCTTATCTCCAGGCCGACTCGCCAGGTCTGGACCCCAGTGTTCCTTAGCAACGGCCTCCACGGCCTCCGTGTGGGCTAACCTGCAGCTATTTGTCTAGTGAGTTAAAGTATCCGGCTGTCATTGCCCTCATTAGAGGCTGTTTGGCTTGTTCCCAGGCACCTGGCCTGGCTCCCCTCTCCCCCACACCCACCGCTGATACTCTCCTTCCATGCACAAGGCAGAGCAGCCAACAGCTCTTGGCTGATAAATAGTTATTTTTTAAGCGCTAGTGTATAGGATACACGCGGTGACACGTGCTTGGGCCGGGCTATGTACAAGTACATTCAGGCACCTCACAGTAGCCAGGAGAGGGGGAACTGCTTGCCCAGCACCTCTCTGCGTCCAGCGCCTATTATAGGGGGGAGTTCTTGCAGCGGTTCTGGCTGATCCCCAGAGATGGTTTACTAGCCATTCGTAAGGACTTGGTCTGTAAAACATAGAGCACAACACAAGATCAGGCAATCATCCGCAGATCTTGGTTCAGTAAATCTGTATGCCGGTCCCATTCCAATCACGTCTGAGGTGCCGGTGGACCTGTACCGGAGGATATGTGTTTTAATGTTTGTGTGTGTATGTGTGTGTAGGGGAGGGTTAATGTGTTGTTCCATGGCTTGGTGGAGAGGTTAATGGGGCTTGTCTCAGCAGACGTCTCATGTGTGAGAAAAAGTAATACCTGAAGTGATTTAGACCTCGATGCACTTACTTGTTATTTATACATTCTTGGGCGAAACCTCCAGCAAGCGGCCGAAGTGTTTCTTGTCTGCTTCCGGTAGGCCTATATCAATTAGGTACCCTCGGTATCGGAAAGACACTGCAGTCAAGCCAACGTTGGCAAGAACCTGTCTTTCATCAGTTTTTTATTTACAACCCACCAAACTCCCAACAGTAAAGGGCCCCCATAGATGAAGGCTTCTGGTGACGCCTCTGTCTCAACACAAACTAGAGGAGCCTTTGACGTAGACACCTTCTTTATGGCCTTAGAGACACACACACGTGTGTCTCTCTCTCTCTCTCTCTCTCTCTCTCTCTCTCTCTCTCTCTCTCTCTCTCTCTCTCTCTTCCTCTTTCTTTCTTTCTTTCACACACACACACACACACACACACACACACACACACACACACACACACACACACACACACACACACACACACACACACACACACACACACACACACACACACACACACACAACCACCTGCTCATTAAGTGAATTCAGCAGGGCATTTGTCAAATAACAAAACCCTTCACAATAATCACTGTATATGTTTACTGATAGTATTTTCAAACTATGGTTGAAATAGCATTCTAATGGCAAATAGGAGAAGATGCTATATAGGTGATGAAGAGGACCCTCTTAACAACATATTTACCTTTCTGCTTAGGCTCAACTTCTTCCATGACGTCCCTGACTTCAGGGTGCTGGCCTGTGGAGGGGATGGCACTGTGGGCTGGATCTTGGACTGCATAGGTAACCCATATCCTCTTCCATCATACCACGAACCAGTACATTTAATTGCATGTAAAAGCTAACCCACGATCACCACCATTTTCCATCCAATCAAATCCCCAAATCTCTTGTTTCTATGCTTGCAGACAAGGCCAACTTTGCCAGGTATCCCCCGGTGGCCATTCTGCCCCTGGGCACGGGGAACGACCTTGCCCGATGCCTCCGCTGGGGAGGAGGTGAGACCAAAGTGGTGTGTGTGTGTGTGTGTGTGTGTGTGTGTGTGTGTGTGTGTGTGTGTGTGTGTGTGTGTGTGTGTGTGTGTGTGTTTCCATCTTGGAAGCTGCAAAGCAGCCCATGTGCTTGGTATAGTTACTAATTGGAATGAGTAATGTTAGACGGTATGACTACTGGCTGATGGTTTCTGCTTTAATTGAGTGGGGAGGGCTGTGCATGTTATGTAGCCAGAAGCCAGTCCCTATGTTGCCTGAGGATCTCAATAATGGGTAATAACCCCTAGCTCAGCGTCAGTAAAACTAAAAGGATGACGGTGGACTACAGGATTCAGCAGGGTACGAAACATCTCTCCATCCTCCATCGGTGATACTGAGGTTGAAAGGGTCAGAGGCTTCAAGTTCCTCCAAGTACGGACTTCTCTGGCCGCAACACGCCGACACTGTGGTCAAGCAAGCTCGCCAGTGGCTTTCATGCCCTGAAGACCTCACTAACCTTCCAAAAGTCTACAGGGGCACCTTTCAAGAGCCTGCTTTCGACTGCATTATGGTCGGGTACGGGGATCCGTTCAGACCACAGCGGCTAGTCGCTACAGAGTGGTGGTGGAAGCGGCCGAACACAGCACTGGCAAAGGACTCCCGGCCGTTCTGGATATTATTCAACAGCATCATGAAGGACCACAGGCACCCAGCACTGAACATGAGCCTGTTCCCCTTTCTAGGGTCTACGGCAGACAATACAGGAGCACAGCTGTATGGACTACGTGACTTCAGGAACGTTTACACAACCAGGCCATCAGGCGCCTCTGCTTATTAACTGAAATATTCCATTTTACTTAAAAAGCAATGACTCGCTAGATTGTTCCAGGACTGATACATACCTGATATGCAATATATAGTTCTGTAAACACTTGTCACTTTCACTGATAGACAAAAAAAATCCTCATTTGAATATAGTAACAAGTTGTTCTATTATTTATTTATTTATTATTTATATCATTTTTTATACTGCACTGACTTGTGCTGTTTTGTTACTAGTTCTCTTACTGCTTAACTGATCTGTTTTCCTAGTCAAACACATTTCATTGTACCATTCACCCTGTGTTAACATACATAATAAAACTAATAAAACCGCTAACTGAAGGCTACACCAGTTCTTAAAGAAAGACGAGTGTGAGCTGGGTTCTCTGAAGCCATATAGGATGATGGACAAATAAAACCGACCCGGCCCATGGGAAAGCTCTGCTCTCACACACTCCGAGTCTCACGCTGGAAACCAAGAGCTGTGCGTGTCTGAGTGTGTTGTCGGATAGTTGTTTAAACAAATGCATGTTTGTCTATGTAATTTTAAATGGTTATGTAGGCAGTGCGGTTTTACGAGTCTAACAAATTGTATTTTCTATATATAACCTGTATACAAGCTTGGGGAACAAATTATGTGTGTGTCTGTGTTTGTGTTCTCATATACACTCAAATGATTGTATGTTTACAAGATTGTTTGTGTGAAACTGTTAACATTAGCAAGAATGTGGAAACAAACATGGAAGAAACATTCTTATCAGCGTAAACCGTGACACCTTCTGGCTAGAGTCAGAATCCATCCTTTCTCAAAGCGATGTGCACAACACTTATTTGAATGTACATGACTATGTTCAAAAGCTGCTAAACGATCTTGTCTTTGTGACGTCTCTACCTGTCAAGGGTCAAATGGACATGTTTGTCAATGGTCTTGTTGTCTAGTCTATTTGTTGGCCAGTTAAAAAGACACCATGATTGAGTTAGTTCTTTACTCTCCATTTGTGGTCCCTGCAGGAACATAGTTGAAAAAGAGATTGGTACACGTGTACCTCGATTAATACTTTACTGTGTTCAATTTGACCAACATATTGAAAACAAGTGACCCAAGGCATGACAAGAAGCCCAATAGAAATTATTAAACCATCTACAGTCAAAGTCAAAGTCTTTTATTCATCATATGCACAGTAGAACACAGGGTTCTTCTGAACAGTGAAGTTCCTTTTGTCACGGCAAGCAACAAATACAAAGAAGCCAATACTGGAGCTGCTTAGACATCCACTGTCCATGCCATGAAGCTATGTGAGGTCTTTAAAGGACAAAAACAGAGACCACTAGGAACACCAGCGAGACTGTCTCATGCACTTTATCTCTCTTTTTTTGCGAGTGCACGCAGGCAGACAACCCATAATACCTGGCCCCCCCAGCGTGACAGCACTCATTAGCGGCTCGTTCCCCTGCAGCATCGTTATGACATGCTCTCACCTCTGATCTCGAGTTAGCGCAGTAGCTATTAGCGTCTGCGGGAGACCGCCCCCTGCTGGGGCCGGGCCAGAGCTCGTCTCCTCCTCCAGGGTAGGGGTAGGGGCTGCTGAGCGTCGGGGAGGGCCCGGACCCATCACAACTCTGCTTTTGTCTCTGCCTGTCAGTGTCTGTTGGACCCTACTGCTAAACTGCTGGTGTGAGGCTCCTTGTTTACAATGGACCAAGCATCTCAGTCTTAATATAAGTAACAATAATTCTCACAATAATAATACCAGCACGAAGTTTCTCAGAAATACACCAGGGGTTGGAAAACAGCAAATGCCAGTAGCATACAGAATGGTTTTTTAAATATATTCAAACAAATACTATAGATATGAACAATTTCTATACATTAGTATTCAAATTGAAACAGTACTCTACTGTGCTCTACTGTGCTCTACTGTACTGTACTCTACCAACCCCAGTGTGCTTCCTGCAGGCTACGAGGGGGGCAGCATGCTGAAGCCCCTGCGGGACATCGAGCACAGCATCGAGTTGATGCTGGACCGCTGGAACATCGACATCATCGCCGAAGACAAGGAGGAGAAGGGCGACCCAGTCCCCTACAGCATCGTCAACAACTACTTCTCCATAGGAGTGGTAAGTAAGGAATGCCTCACAGGCACACCGGGCCAGACATGCCACCCGCAGTGCCCTTTCCATGCTCGCAAAGTCAGTGTTTTTACAGAGGCCACTTGAAAACAACCAGCGTGATGTACGGCGCGGTATAAACCAAACTAACACAACCGTTCACAACATCAAATAAAACCACAGACAGGCCATAGAAAAAAAACACAGTAGATGAAAGACATTCCATGCTCAGAATCTCAAGCTGATTGAAACACAGGAGAGATGAACAGGTTTACAGACGTATTTAGAGGTGTCCATAGAAGGAGCAGACCTGACATGAAAGGGCAGACTTTTCCACAGCTTAATGGCTTTACAACCCAAACAAACTGAACTGAGGTGATCCCCCAGTGAGGACACCTCCTAAAAACGTTAAGAAGTAGGCTTTAACTCTGTGCAAAGTGCAGAGTGATGACATTGCAGTTTGATCAGGTAACAGCTAGATGCCTGGTGAATGGCGCCTATGAGGGATGCGTTCCCATTTAAATGGCCTGTGTAATGAGCTACATCAATTTTCTGTTAGGTCTCCCCTGCGTCACTCTGACGTACAAAAACCGGTTTAATTAATTATTCTGGGGCTCGTAAATATCCAATATCCAAAAAGTTGTATCAATAGATACAGCTTTTATGGAGTATGAGAAGCAACAATCAGTACGTTTACATGACATTCAATAAAGTCAAATTATTGGCTTAGTCCAACTATGATTGGATTATTAAGATGCATGTATACACCTTAGTCAGACTATATTCGAATCGAATCGAGTTACTCATACTCGAATTAAGACGCCTAGATTATTCGATTATTAGTCGAATTAAGTAACACTTCGATTTCACCCAAGGCTGAATTAAAAGTACATGTCTTTCTAAATGTTGGTCATCAACGAGGTTGTAAAGTAACTTCGGGCACATCTGTCAAAATATATGTTTTTTTACGATCTTTATTCATTCATTGCGCCGCGGCCGAAATGATGGGATATTCTCTGATATTATGAATCTTAAAGACTGCGTCAGGTTCTCAGACTCTCTGGTACTTCGGCAACTAGTAAAAACTTGTAGTGAGGGTTATCTCGGCCATGGTGGAGAAGGAATTGGGGTAAAGGAACTTTGGCTTTGACTCTCTGAAGTCCATTTGAAACGCGACATAGCTGTTGTTGCCGTATGCGGGACAGCTGTCAGTTAACTTCTGGTCCATTTCTCCGACGCTCCATTCCATCATCTCGGTCGTATGCGGACTCCTCCGGCTTGAGTCCTCCCGCTGCTCCGCCGCCGGAGGAGTCCGCATACGACCGAGAGGTCGGAACAATGGAGCGTCGGAGAAATGACATTGACCCGAAGTGAACTGACAGCTGTCTACTGAAAACATCTTTCTTGAATGCTGCGGCGGCCTGAGTTTGTTGTTGCTAGTGACGTAAAGAGGTCCACCGGTGGCTCTATTACCACTTGTTGAAATGGGCACAGCGCCACCTATCGTACCGGGGTGAGAAATGCTTCGGCCAATGAAGGGATTTTCTCACCGCCATGCATACTCTGACAATTGCAGTTGCCCGATTGAGGAGCATAGTCGAACTATGGCCTTAATTGGATTAAGCTGTGCATGTAAACGTACTGAGTCTTGCAAATGGAAGTAAATCTGGTGTATATAATTAATATAAAACATAAAAAGTTCATGAAACCTCTGTGATTCAGCCAGCAAATCTTAGAAAGACATTTCCTTTCTGAAATTAGCTCTTCAATTGAGTATTTCCCCCATGGTTTGCAATTATACAGGGAAATAAGCAAGCAATATTTTGATTAATGACAGAGAGATAGTTCACTCTATCTGTGTGAAAGGGGCATGAAAGGGGCGTGAAAACTGCAGATTTAAAAATCCAAAGCTCTGCTTCGTTTGGTTTATTCATGTTTGGTTTAAGGGGGATTCAAATAACACACTCTTATATCTATACACAATTCAAGAAGAAAAAACGTAATATTAAAACTCGCTGGAAAGGAGGTTTTTAAAGATATATTCACTGTGTATCTTTCCAAAAGTGCTACGTTATGACTACATCAACATGGTTTGCATGGTTTGTGTGTGGATGGACTAGCTTATCGCCTGCAGTGAATTCCCCCCACATGGAGCCGTGAAAGAAGCAGTTACCATGAGAATACCTAGGCCCACCAGGGCACATACTGTTTGCAGTGTCATCACTGGAATGGTTTATCTTTCTCTGGGCCGTTTTAATGAATGTTTCCTCTTTAATGGGGAGAAGAAAGGCGCACACTACCGGCTTCGACTCTAGTTGCTTAGCAACTCTTTATCTCGCTGTATCCCGTCGGGAGAATGTCAGTATGAATCCACGTTATTGTTTGTTTTTTGGTAAGCCGAACAGTCCCGATGGATGAGTTATTAATTTGATTTGGATTTTAGATAGTATCTTGAGTTTACATTGTAAATGTAATTTTTTTTCACCCTACAGTTATAGATTTAGCATCACACGAATCCTTCCAAATATGACAAGTCAATCCATTGACTTCTTGTTTGGTCATGTTATGTATGGGCTACTGGCCTCAATCCTGCTATAAATAGGTCAGCTAG
>NC_044067.1:14163485-14298485 GCF_902167405.1 Gadus morhua | reverse complement strand
CCCATATGGTGTGCGGACAAGTTTAGCCTGGTTTTCATATAGGTAGTTAATGTCACACAATCCCAGCATGCATCTGCCTGGGATCAAAACAATGCTGTCTTGGCAGCGCCAATCTTTCAAAACTGTTTAGGTTTTATGACAGCAGATAGCTGTTGCATCTGTGGATGTCAAAACAAGCGAGGGCGAATAAAAAATCTAATTGGATCCATCCATATAGATACCCCCTCTGAGAGTTCCTGCCACACGCACGCACGCACGCACGCACGCACGCACGCAGAGTCGCAGACACACAAACATGCATTAGCCCATTGGTCTTTCTGGAAGGTGCTATTCAAAAAATAAGATGATTGCAAGTGACACAGATAAACAACAGATCCCTATTAAAGGCCCCATAAGCACACATTCAAGTCTTTGTGTATGTGTGTAACAAGGCACTGGAGGGAGCCAACAAGTATTGCTGCTAAGCACAATGTCCTGTGTGATTTCTCATTACCCACGTGGGTGTTGGTAATACAATCATTATTATAAGACAATATAGCAAGATAACACTTTACCAATCCTGTGAGGGAAATGCAGTTGTTGCAGTGCAAATACAAAATAAAATAAATTAAAGAATGAAGAAAATAAAGATACAATGCAAGATATACACAAGATACAAGATCTTCTAAATCAGTTCACAAATTAATTCCCAGAACCAACAATACCATGAATAATGATTTGAAACATAGTGCAAATTCAAAACATTCCAGCTTAGTTATTGCCCTCTTGAATTAGAATCAATTACATTCACATAATGTTACCCCTGGCTTGTCCTCGAGTGTCAAGGTGTCCCTGAGCAAGACACCTAACCCTAACTGCTCTCGACGAGGTGGCTGTCGGCTTGCATGGTTGACTCTGCCGTCGGTGTGTAAATGTGTGTATGAATGGTTGTAAGTCACTTAGTCTAAAAGCGTCTGCTAAATAACCGAAATGGAAATGTAGAGTGCTTGAGCTTTCTCAATGAGTTGCTTAAAAGCCCCCTTATTTCTAGCTATTTCTATTTTCTATTGCTGTTAAAATAACTAGGTCTTAGTTCTTTAGTAGCTCTTTATTCTCTTTTCATTCAAATAAATGGCAATTCCTATTATTCAAATACAGCACAGGGATATAGGAATACATCTAAATATATATATTTATGTGTATACATAAAAACCTGTATGTAACAGGGGCATGCTTGGTAAGGTGTCAGACAGGTTGAAGTTCAAATAGTTTGAACTTTGAGTGCAGCTGCAAAGACAATTCTGGTACTGGGTTGGAACTCTATTCATGAATGGATAGCCTGACCTCGGTCTGCTGTCTCAGGCCATTACAAGGGCTTTTTCCTTGCTCTAAATGATGTGTTAAAACCTGACATTCCTCCCTTGATGTTGTTCTTGTGGTAGCTTGGACCCAGGGCGGTAAGATCCCAGGCTCTGGGTGTTACTAACACGTTCCAAAAAATAAATGAATGGATCTGGTTGTGTCCCTGGCTTGGGTACTTGGAAGTCATGTGATGAAACATGTCACGACTGGTCTTGTTCGGCCACCTGGTTAAAACAGAGATGACATGTTGAGTTTACGCTAGGATTCCCTATATGGAATCTGAGCTCTGCGCTTCTCGGGACTGAGCCATCGGACGCATAGCAGCCGATCATTACGGCAGCGTTTCCCTTTATTCCGACAAAACGTTGACGGGGCCCTCATTAGGGTGCTCGGATGGCTCCAGCAGAGCCGAAGGGGTTACCGGTCGTCATGGGAACCCAGGTACGCCACCGTTGAGTCCACAAGGACAGCGGCGGGTGGACGTGACTGGCCAAAGCATCTGGCCTTTGGTTTCTATGGCGTCGCCGGGACAGTATACGGCTTTCAGGGCTGACAGGAAAGGACGCGTGTCACTAGGGCCTGTCCGCTCGTGTTCGTTCAGCCCTCCACTCTTTGCCGCTCTCAGGAACACCTGCACAAAGCGGGCGGGCAGCCAGGCATCCGGAGAGCCACAGCGACTGAACGGCTGCTTTTAGGCTGCTGAGACCCCCAGCCGTCACGGTGGCTCTCCCACCTCTCAGCTGTGAAATGTGCACATAATGGATGACGTGTCACGTCCTGTCTTCTTCTTGTGACCGTCCGCATCGTCTTGACGTCTCATTCAATTTTTGGGATATTTTCTGTTGTATAAGCACATTGCTGTTTTTAAGCAAATCATTTAACTATGTGTGGTTAAAAACAGATTTTGATCAAATGCTAGTAAGGGTTAGAATAAGTCAGAAAAACGGGCTCTTCTTCTGTGTGCTGTGATTGCCCATGATCTTGTTCCGGATGTAATTCAGGGAAGTATTCATTATCGTTCAAGGCTCATTCAACCCTGCTACGATTTGAATGAGTTTTACTTTGTCGCTGTGAAGGCGATTAGTCACGATTGTGAAGGACCCTTCCAGACAATGGGAAGGACGGCAACTGGCCAGCGCTTGTCTGCTGTGAACCAGGGCTCCACTGAGAGTGCTGTCGAGTTGCCATCAGCATCCCATCAAACTGCCGGTACAGTGCTCCTTGGTGGAAGCACGGACTCTGCATAGCCACTCCTCCCAAAGCCTCCTACGCACTTATTGTATGTTGTACATCCTTGCACTAAATGTATGCACTTATTGTGTGTCGTACTTAGTTATAGTACTTAGTTGTGTAGCATCTTATCCTAGCTATCTATGTTGTGTACGGGGAATGGGTTAACCTAGCGATTGTAATTGCTTTGCATTTGGTTCTTACTGCACCGACAGGGATTTATTGTTTCACCTTCTTCTGACAAAAGTACTTATTGTAAGTCGCTTTGGATGAAAGCGTCTGCTAAATGCTCTAAATGGAAATGGAAATGGAATACACAAACCTGGTCTTTGTCCATCAACAACAATCAATGCACCAAGAGTGATGTTCTCAATTTAAGTGAAAGAGTTGTTGCGAGCGTTCACCATTGAGACCTGATGCTTGGTGATTTTTTAGTTTGGGAATGTGGGGAACCTTTCTGCGTTTTGTCACATGCAAGACATTAGACGGAACGCTCAATAGACGTGAAGCTTGAGGGGTGATTAAGGTTTCAGTAGGAGATGTTCAGACAAGCCGTGAGACCGATCTTCACCATCTTCAAATCCTTGACCACCTTGTAGTGTTGCACCGGCCAAAGGTCTCCTGCCTCTTGTCTTGATAGGCCCCTCCCCTCCCTTCCTCGTTGACCAGCAGTGTTCCGGGAGACTGATTATATCACTGACCCAGCCAAGCAGAGGTGTGACATTTTGCACTCAGCCTCCCAACCTACCATCCATCATTCTACCGGACACTGCTCTGGATACTGCACACCCCCGGCCATGCGCTCAACATGTGTGTGCAAGTCACATCCACGCTGGCCGGTTAATGAAGTCTTGGATGGACGGAACAGTACAGAAGAGGGCAGCGGCAGAGGAGAACTGGGTGGCATTTGTCCTGAACTTAGCTTGCACTTGCTACGTGTGATCAATGCGTCTCTGCCGGGAAGACGGATCACCAGTCTACCCCCTGCGGGGCGCGTCCAGCGGCGCAGAGAGTACTCTGGTCAGGCTCAGGCCAGCGGTCATCTCCTTAAGTGGGGGCGCTCTGAAAGAGTGCTTCTGCTCTGACTGATTACATCCACTCGGGCGTCTAAGTGCCTGCTGATCCACCTTGTTATGTACAGCCATATATCCAATAGGACAAGGACAGAGGTCAGCCCTCCGCTATGATACAATCCTGGTTGCAGATGTTATCTACGGGTTTTTTTAGGGCTTTTATTTTGAAAAGCAGAATAAGCTTAATGTTGTTGAAATGAGCAATTATCCATTTAATCAAGTTCTTTATGGAAAAAGTTAGGTTAGGGAAAACGACTTGTGCTTGTGCCGTCATGCTGGGGGCAGTAGCGCCTCCACGCTGACCCCGACAGGCGTTTGAATAGGTCTCGCTGAATGAGGTCACAGCCAGGAGGCTGTCCCGGGTAACTGATGAGTTCCATCCATCTCTGCCCCGAGCCAGAGGTCAGAGGGTTGTACACACACACACACACACACACACACACACACACAGTCACACACACACACACACACACACACACACACACACACACACACACACACACACACACACACACACACACACACACACACACACACACACTCTGGGTCCACTCTCCTGGCCTTTTGACTCAGCAGAGCTCTCGCGTCAGCCGTTAGACACACTGAACTAATCACCTCGACGCTTCTTAACTTGTTGCTGTCAATAGAAGCGCTGTGTCCTGGGGGAAACAGCTGCATCCTATGGATTAACATATATCATGTGTTTACTGTTCTTGGGAACACATGAACAGTGAGTGTTGTTGTGAGTGGCATCCTTTTTAGGTTTGCTTCCACTGAATGTTTCATTTTTTACCTCTGTAGTCGTTATAGTTGGTGCTTGGAGTTACCTTCTAGTCATATATCTGTTTTCTGAGACAATTTCAGAGATGGAATTATATGCAGCTTTTAAAATACAGTTCTCCGTTAAAGAACAAATAATTGCAGCTTTGTTTTGCTTAATTTTCTGGGGATACTGGGATGTGAGTGTAGGATCGGTGATGCTAGTCGCACCAGTGCTACAAACATCAATAACTGAAACCGTTACTGATACAGACATGATCAGTGCTCCTCCGTATCTTTTACAACTCTAACCTTTTGACCAAATACGAAAGCTTAGGCGAGACGTTATCGCTGTCCCGTCTCACCAAGAGGCCGCTGACGTCACCGATGTGATTTGTGCAAATACTTTGTAGTTGCCGTTGATACACGACATCGGATGTTGTTGCTGAACAAACAGCCAACAGTTATAGCGCCTAGCCCGCCGGCCAGCGAACATGGTCCTGCGTACTTCTGAATCACTTCAGAAGGAGTGGATGCCTAGCAACAAGTGGATATTTGTTTCTCCTGTTTGATTTTTGTTGTTTGCAGGTGTAGTGCTCCTAGCCTCCGGCATAACACGCAGCCATGTTTGACCTCCCTGGCTCTGTGGTGGGGTTTAAGTGTCAGCCTGCGCTCCAGGCCAGACCTCCAGCTAATGTGTGCTCTTCTCTCTCTCTTCGACGCAGGATGCCTCCATCGCCCACCGCTTTCACCTGATGCGGGAAAAGCACCCAGAGAAGTTCAACAGCAGGTACAACGTTGAATATGTGGATATGCAGTCCAACAACAAAAATGTCATGGTGGGTCGTTGCTGGATTTCGAGTGCGACTCACCGTAGGAGACTTGAGCAGACTCAGGTTGTGATGGCTTGTGTGTTTTTTGTTTAAGCTGTTATCCTGGTTTGGTCCAAAATGTCCTTGGCTATAGATTAAGGGTCCACTTATTCTGAGGTGGACACGCACAGATCACCCACTCAGCAATTGTCCCCTAGCAACAATAGCTCATCAACTTTTTTTAAGTTGCATTTGCAAACAACGATCTAACGACCGTGCCTCAGACCAATGGTAAAAGATCTTCACATACTGCCTTTGTCCTACTGAGGATTGATGAATCAAAGGACTAAAGTAGATAATGACAATGATAAGAGATGGAGAATAGATAGAATAATAGTTGTCAATATGTCAATAGTCCCTTTTTTAAGAACCACACCATTTTTTTGAGAGAGTGGGATCATTTCTTCATAAGGTGACCTTGGGTGTCTTGAAAGGCGCCTCTACATTAAATGTATTATTATTATTATTTATTATTTCAGGTAATACTTGTAAATGGCATAATTGCTTGTAATGATGATAATATCGTACATTATGCAGTTCAAATGTTTTTTTAGGCTGGCAGTGCGTGCGTGTGCTCAGCTTACTGCAAAATGCGTGATTGTGATTAAGCCATTGAGAGTGAATCGCTGCAAGATGATTTAAGGTGAAATAAAAAGTTGTTGATTTGGTGGAATGGCCCCACAGAAGCGATGCTTTGAAACACTCAAAAACTACTCAGCCACAGACGTCATCCAGAACAGACTCAGCAGACATTCAAAACAGGCGGTAGCTTCAGAGAGCACTGGATTGGTGTGGCGTACTCACCTAGTTAGGATGCATAACAACACAAACATATATCCACAGGCAGGAGAGAAAGATGAGGGAGCAAGAGGGCAGTCATCCAGGCCAAAAGCGACTAACAAGGGGCCAATCAAAAACACTGTGCGTTGGGCCGTATCTGCTCTGAGGGTCAAACCCAGCATATTGAACCCAAATATTATTATTTCACATTAGAGGTGCTTTCTGACTCGCAACACTTTTTTTTCATGTAAATCGTCTGCCTTTATATAACTCTTTGGCAGCTCCAAGCGCTTTACAATAACTTCCTCACACTAAACCATTCATACACATTCATTCATGACAACTATGCCAAGCAAATAAGTGAGCACGAGCAGTTAAGGTTAGGTGTTGTGCCTCGACACTTAAGGCCCATTCACACCCTACGGTAAATACGGACACGGACCGTTTCGTCCGGTTCCGGAGGTGTTTCGTCCGTAAATGGGTCCGTCGCCTCTGAGCTTACGAATCCGGAGTGCTCCGGGAGAACCGGAGCAATACCACCGGAAATCGAGGCGGCAGTATAGAGTCAAAAGTCAGACCATTCGCGAAAATAGATAGAGTAGTATAATATCTGATATGTATATATATTGTATTGAACGTTTGATACTTATATTATACTATATACCTCACCTTTTTATTTTATTGTTCCCCTGCTTTGGCAATGAGTTGTTACTGGTCATTTAACAACATTTTGAGGAGATAAAGTGCGGGTTGGTGATGGGTGTCACATGGCAACTTTTTAGCCCTACACTTTTTGCACTTTTTTTTGCCGATTTTGGATGACACAAAGCAAAATCATCTCTACAGATATCATGTTTCCGATTGTCGATGCCGTTAAATTGTGAAACGACAGTCACTTCCCTCTAGAGGGTTTATTGCGTAACATCCATAACAACGCTGAAACCAGACAGAGGTATGAAGGGTAGTTCCGGAGGCAACGTTTGGGGCGGACAGACGAATGTCGTCCGGATCCGGAGGTATGAATCAGCCTTTAGTCTTGTGCGTTTCGGCCGACCGTCCAGACAGATCCGGTGGATCCGGTGCCCGAAAACGTGCTTCTCTGAAAACATGTCCCAGGGTGGTTTCAAATAAATCCGGACCCTTTCGTGTTAGGATTCGTGTGCACGCCTGAAACGCAAACGCACCCTTAACCCTCTAACCTTAGTGATTGGCTAGCCCATGGCGTCTCAGAACGACAAAAACAATGATGCCGGACTACATGCTTGTGACGATTCTGCAGCAGATAATGCCCCTTGTTGGGCTGCTAGTGCAATATTTAATGTTGCTCTGCTACCAAAATAAGCAAAAAAATATTACAGACGGATAAATTCACCAAATCTACTTAGAACCACCGCGAAGCGCTACCAGGAGATACCTGTGCTGTGTCTGAAATCGCGTACTTAAAGGGACGCTATGTAAAAATTACTCCCATCTAGTGGTACAATTGTATATTGCATTCAAACTAATAGTGCTCGCTTGTTCAAAAACTACGGTGGGCAGTATGTGCCAAGAAGATGTGTCATGACATCCAATACTACCTCATCGAGTCATTCGAGTGATGATGAGGTTCGTTATTTCAAACAATTTTCAAACTGCATTGAATCATTAGTGTAAGCTATTGATGTTTGAGTAATTATTCCTCGAGCAAGATAGTGAATTATTTCAGTCATCATTCACGCTGGCTCAGAGTGAAAATGCGTTTGCATTTCCTGTACCACGTAGTGCTTTTTGTCCCTCTCAACAGTGAGATTTTGGCAGAGATAATTTAACACCAATGAGGACTTATATATGAATGAATACGTTGATTCGAGGTAATAAATGACTTAAAATATTAGACAGTGTCCCTTTAAGTAAGTGCACTTACAATGAATGCACTTCATTATCCCTACAGTACACTTACTTATAGGCGCAGTGCTCTCATTTCTACATTGTACTGTCAAAATAGCCTTCGCGTACCTACCGGAAATGAGTTTGCAGTTTGACGGTTCTTCTTCTGTGGTATTTTTTTTTCTGATTGATCATTTCCATAATTCCCTAAGCCGATAGCCAAAACAGACACGTTAGTCGCCTGTATTAGCGATCTAGCAGTATTCACGTTATCGTTCTCGATACCAACTGATTACAGAATGGTCGACATAAAAACACTGGTCTGATACAGCCTAAAACATTGTAGTTGAAAAACAAACCAAGGCTGTGTCTCAATTCAGGGGACGCATCCTTCGAAGGGTGCATTCGAAGGGTGATTGCGTCACTGCAACGCGTCAAGGCTGTCCCATTTCGAAGGCTCCTTCAAATGCGGCCAACAAATGCAGCCTTCTTTTCCCGATTTTGAAGGATACACCGGATGGATCCTTCACGGCCCAAGATTCATTGCGCTTTGGATTTTTTTCACAAAATGGCGTCAGAGAGAGCAGCAAATTACATATTCAATGACAAAACAAATAAAATAAAGTTGGGACTATTTTAAATGTGTAACTTTATTGTCAAAATTCAATTTCATTAACACAAGCCATATAACGTTAAACTAATTAACGTTATATTTTATATAATTATTATATAACTGAATCTGAATCAGAATCAGAAAACTTTTTTGATCCCTGGGGGGAAATTGTTTCGTTCCAGGTGCTCCGTACAAATAGAAATTAAAAGCATAGAAGATATGATTATAAAAAATAGAAAATTATAAATAAAATAAAATAAAAATAAGAATAAAGTAGGAAGTGGACATCTAAGTGAATGTGGACATCTCTTAGTGGGTTATATAAAACTGCTCCATTTCCCCTCCGCCGTCCGGTTTGAACTGCGGCTGTCAAGGTTGCTAGGTGACAGGAGCGGCGCATCATCACGCAAGACAAAGGGTGTTAACGGCTTTTACGCAAACTTGAAATGATCCGTAGGGCAGACCATCTCATTTAAAAACGTTTGTTCGGCCTTCACGGTCTACGGGCTACACCTTCATAGGCCGCGTCCCTCAAATGATGCGTCCCCTGAATTGAGACACAGCCCAAATATTTGTAATTTTACTTACATTTGTAGAGCGTGTTGGCCTCAAATGTTACAATGTCCTCCATTTTCAGATTTGAAATTCCCGCCCCCTCCGCTACGTAGACAAGATGGCATCCGTTGAGGGTGGAAAGTGTCCATCAGTCGACACTCAATTTTTTGATTGTTTTGAGTGTGCCACCGAGGTACTTCCAGTGCACTGCGTTTTGGCACACTCTCCGTTTTTGAGCAAAGTGCACTCCAAAAAGTAAGTGTAAGTATAGAAGTGCGCTATTTCAGACACAGTACTGGACTGTATGTTTGTAAATAGCGCACAAGCTTTATGCACATTTGCGCCTCTTCTTCTTCTTTTTTTGCTGGAGTTCTGTAGCAGAAGCAGCGCCACTTATGGGCCTGGAATGTGTACTACAGCGTTTCTACAATTCTATGCAGTTTTGCAATGAATCCAGACAACTATCTCTGCCTCCTGAACCCATGGTGCCCAGATGTGCATGTCAGAACTTGGATCTAGATTTGATATTAAATAGTCACGCCGCCGTTGTGTCCAATAATGACGTAGGCATCAGAACAGACGTCTATGTTTGTTTGTGTGTGTGTGTGTGTTTGTGTGCGTGTGTGTGTGCGTGCGTGAGTGTGTGTGTGTGACTGTGTCTATTTTTTTTCGTAATAGCACACACAGTACTCACAAAAAAAAATATTGAATCCAGATTTAATTATTAACTACTCTTATTTAATCCAAAATCCATTGTAAACTCCTGAACACCTGAATTTCCGTTACCAGGGTTGATTAAGTGTTGACTCATCTTTGGACGTTTAAAGTTAATTGGCCTGTTTGAGGGCATCAAACATTTATCTGGATAATTACATCTTTTTTGATTGCTTTTTGCAATCAAAAAACCTGCGATGCATTTTCAACTGAATAAACGGACAATGCAAACGTAAAATATGTAACCTTTACTGATTATAATTTGTACTCAGCTTGATTAGGAATTAATGTGCAGTGTGGCAAGCTGCTCTGATTACTACGAGTATGACCCATTGATTTCCTGATGCACAGAGAGCTTCAGCCTTTCATAATACATGTAAAGGCTTAAAAGTCTTTAGAATGGACATCCATGATCTAATTTCCATAAGGCTATATATATATATATATAAGTTTTAGTTTAACTGCAGAAAGCTATTTTTTGAGTTCTTCAATCTTACAAATCTACATCAAAATAAGGTTTTCAAATTCCCCACTGCTTTTTTCCTTTGCTTCTCTGCTTTGCACCACCGACCAGACAGTTGATGGACATTCGTAACTGTTTCATTGTTTTCTGATTGAAGCATTTGGCTGCCTAAGTGTCTGCCGTTTTGCATGCCAATTTCAACTGAAAGACTTTGAGGCGTAGGGACGTCGCAGCCCCTCGCCATGGGTGATAGGACCTCAGTGGTGGAGGGTTCACCTCTGACCTGGCACCAGGCAGAGAGCTGAGGAGATGCGAGCTGCCTGCGGACGCACTCAGACCCGGGCTCTGTGCGCTGTTGTCCCCGCCTGTCTGTCTCCGTTCCCACGGTTTGTCTGTCTCTGTCACCTTGCTCATCTCTCCTTTAAAGCAAACACACACACACACACACACACACACACACACACACACACACACACACACACACACACACACACACACACACACACACACACATACACACACTGCGCAGGCACGCACACACACTTTCAGAAATATAACTGTGGACCAATGAGGCGGCTGGAATCCCAAATCGTCCCCTCAACCATCCCCACCCCAACCAATCCACCTATTGAGAGTACTGTCTTTAAGGACTGACCTTAACTACCTTTCTGCTTGTTGTCTTTCAAAAGAAAAAATACAACTTTATTTTATGTACAGCAACCTCGATTATGCAAATTATTAGGCCTCTACTGAGTTAAACAACCACATGTATTGAACATCAGCAGCCCCCTCTTCCCCTCCCACCTGAGGGGAGAGGGCCTGTAGCTGGGGACTTTTGAGCATCAACTTCCCTGTCTGTGGAACTCTGTCAGTACATAGACAAATCAGTAGCCAGACCCAGAGGAGCCCCTGGCCCAGGTACTAATGATGCTTCAAACACTGGACAATGCTCTGTGTGTGTGAATGTGTGTGTGTGTGTGTGTGTGTGTGTGTGTGTGTGTGTGTGTGTGTGTGTGTGTGTGTGTGTGTGTGTGTGTGCGTGTGTGTGTGTGTGTGTGTGTGCGTGTGTGTGCCTGTGTGTGTGTGTGTGCCTGTGTGTGTGTGCGTGTGTGTGTGTATGCCTACATATTTGTTTGTGTGTATGTGTGTGTGTGTGTGTGTGTGTGTGTGTGTGTGTGTGTGTGTGTGTGTGTGTGTGTGTGTGTGTGTGTGTGTGTGTGTGTGTGAGTGTGTGTGTGTGTGTGTGTGCGTGTGAGCCCTTGTGTGTGCCTTTCAGTGCCGGTGGGGGGCAGGGAGAGGAAGTTTTGGATTAGGAAGTGTCGAATAGCTCTTGTGTGGTGATGAGAAAAAAAGGGCTCTGGTTGCTTTTGTTGCTTGCATTACAATAACAATGGAGGTTGTGAGGTTAAGACCAGTGGTTGCTCCGTTTCCCAGCTTCATGGTGATGCTGTCTGAAGGGCCAATCCCGAGCGAGGGAGTCCCTTGTTTTGCTGGAGTAACGCTCATTTTAACCATACTAATCGTAATGCTTTGAACTGTCTTGAAGTCAGAATGCAGAATGCATCGTATCTATGACGACTCGAAGCACCGATGCGTTCGATGTTGTGTTTTTTTTTTTATAACACATCGTATTTCTCATACTAAAGGCTACGTGCAAAATACTGCCACCTGAGATTATATGATAGCACACTTTTATCACAAATCCTCCTCCTCACTTTATAGGAGCTTTGGGTAAATCTAAAATCTCCATATGCCCCGGCGAGGTCTGGCATCAAAATGAGCGGCCATTAGCCCTCAACAAGACGTGACACGATGTCCACTGATTATCTCATCATATATTCACACCCATGGCAGTGAAGAGGCTATGGGGGGTTAGTTAGTGAGTTAAAGTAAGGAGGGGGGTGAGAGAAGGCGGGCATGCAGCCTCATGGGCGAGTTCAGACACCTCCCCGTTTGATCCATGCAGTCACATGTCCTCGCGACAGACGGGGGGGGGGGGGGGGGTGGGAGCGTCCCGTCCCCCGCTGGGCTTTCTTAGCTTGGCGGGCATTGGTCCTCTTGCCAGAGTAGCATTTCGGGGGCCGAGTCATCATCTGAAACAGAGTCCGATAGAAAAGACAGCAGGTCGGAGCGGCAGGCAGCAGCTAGTGCAGAACAACACAGCGTCCCACGCCAGTCTGCCACGGCGGTGTGCTCTACGCTTTGCCTTCGTTTGGGATCGTTGTGTGTGTGTGTGTGTGCGTGTTGTGCTCTGAGGTCCTACTACTGAAGTGATGCAAGTTGCTGAAAGTGATATTTATCATCATGTCATTATTTTTATTTTTCGCACCGTTCCAGTAACACAGAATATAGAAATTGGACACTGGCTAAAAGAAAGCTAAGAGTTTGGTTTTTATTTTACTTTGGAGAACCAACAATAATTTTATAACACATTCACTTTTTCACATGTGTGTGTGTGTGTGTGTTGTTCAACGGCTTTACCTGATGCTTTAATGTTAGGTGTTGTAGGTGTGAGGGTTTCTTTAATTACCTTTAATAGAAACCTGTTTCAGTGTCTAGAGGCAAAATTACTTAAAAATGTCAGTTTGGAAAGGGTGAATAAACATTTGCAAAAGTCAAACTCCAAAAATGACAAAATCACCCAAGTACTTCTGGCCAAGGCTCGATTGTGTTTGTATGGTTTAAAACGGTCTCCCTGTCGCCCCTAGCGATTGCAGGTCGTCTGGCTTTTCATCAAACCTCCACCCTCCAAACTCTGTTAAAACCCTGGCAAGGGGACAATACTTCAGCACAACACCCGTTGACGACAATTGATCAAATACAGTGCTTTGCGATTCTGGCTTTTGTTATTATGCCCTTGTGTTCCGACCAAAAATGAGAACATTTTATAATACATAACCGAATAAGCCTGTCGAGACTTTGACGGCCGAGAGACGAGAGCGTTTTAAACAATCACATCACACGGCACAAGGAGAGGAGTGCAGGTATGGGTTTAATCTATTTTATTGACTTTTTATTTTGTTATTTTGTACTTGAAGCCCACTGTTCCCTGTTGGTTGGATCTGAAGTGCTACTCAGAGGGTGAACAGGTCACTGTCATGTCACTGTGTGCACACTTGCAGGCATGTGTGCATATGCAGAGTATGACTTGGAAGTCTCTTGGAGGTTGTATTTGTTTAGAGATGGGGACTGGTTGTTACAGACACCATGGAGCTGTTTAGACCACGACGTGGAAGTCTCTTGGAGGTTGTATTTGTTTAGAGATGTGTAATTGAGACACTGTGATACATATAGCCATACTGCTAATTGAATGTTTCAACACCAACTATCATACAAATACAAAACGTTTAAATAATCGATTCTAGATCTTCCTTTCATGGTCAAAAATCTAATTGCAATGATGCAAAGCCCAAAAATGTAAAACGATGCAAAGCACTCAATATAGTATCATGCTTGGTTTTCTAGAATTTAGAATTTTCTGGTCTCCTCTATCTCCTAAACTCAAGAGAGACTCATTTGGGAAAAACATAACGTTGGAAAGTTGAAATGCCGAATGGAAATAATTGCGACCTAATCTACCAGACGTTGGGTGTGAAAGGTCCCCTAAATCAGATGTGACGGCTGTGTAATCCTGATCTTCATCTCCGCCTGTGCTCATTGTCCAAATGGACACAGGCATGACTCCCTCCTTGTGGCCTCCTTAAGCTCTGTTTTAACAACAGTAACACACACACACATACACACACACACACACCGACACACACACAATCACTAAGTGACACTGTCAGGTCAAAGGTTATATCACCATAGGGTAGAGGTTCCCTCTGGAAGGGATTTAGCTCCTCGAGGAATGTTCCGGACTGAACAAGTTATTAATGACATTCTTCTGCTCATGACATTCACGCTGCCGGTATTGATCTTACAGACATTGGTGACTTGGGGGCCAGCCCAATAACAAGTAGCCATTATTAATGGCAACATATTGAGGCAAGATGTGTTGAGTTGTAATTAAAATTAATTGTTTGACCCAATCACTTAAACTGCTTGATGTACACCTACTATTCACTATACAATGCTTTCCATCCAGTTATGGCTCCTAGTGAGGTTAAAGGACATTGCCTGCCCCCCCCACCCATTTGCTGATAACTTTTTTTGATAACCCAACATTTTGCATTGCACCCTGGGGGATAGTGCATTTTGTCTTCCAGCAAGGCTTCCTTCCTAGGCCTCTGACCGTCTCACCCTGGAACCATCACATCATTTGGTCCTTGTTCGCTCATTATTTGTACCATCGAGTCCCCTAGTTATCAGCCTGAGTTTGAAGCAGAGGTCACAGGGAAGTGAGCAGCTGATTGGATTACCAGAGATAACAGATCAGATTCCACTCACTGGATTTGTCTTCTTAAACCCCCCACCCCTACAACGACCATCCCCCTTGCTTCTACCCTCACCCCACCCTCCTCTATGTAAATGCACACATGACAATTGCAGGCCTATCTCGCTCTACTATCGGCAGTTGCTGTAGCAGAGAGCTAGGTCTCTGCAAACGTCTTCAATTGGGTGCTGCCTAGAGAAACGTAGGCACCGGCAAAGGTGCTACTGTCCACTCAAAGGGTCCAGGCTAAAGGAAGTGGTGGAGTGTTTCCCTATGTTTAAGGTCTCACACACATCGTCAAGGCTGACTTTATAAGTGGAAGACACAATAATAAGACACCCAGAGAGAGAGAGAGAGAGAGAGAGAGAGAGAGAGAGAGAGAGAGAGAGAGAGAGAGAGAGAGAGAGAGAGAGAGAGAGAGAGAGAGGTTGTGTGCATATATGGTAGGTTGCAGCAGCAGGGGGGCAAAGGTCACATGGGTCACTGCTCTCACAGGGAATTAATGGAGATGCTTATCTCAGGGGAAGGGTAGCATGCTGGAGGGGGAGTCACAAGGCCGGGCGAGCACGCCCACCCCAGTGGCCCCACCAAGCATGTTTTCACAACATCTGCTCTGGCCGCCGCCCACCAGCGCGTATTGTGCTGCCCTCTCTATCCATACAGCAGGCCTACTGTATGGATATGAGGCAGGGGTGCAACGGGGCCTGTCCATTTGTGTGCGTGTTTCCATTCTCCTGTGAGTGTGAGCACCAGTGGGAACCAGCGGGTGAACCCGTTCCCCTGCACTCCACTCCGCTCAGTGGGCCGACGGAGGTCTGCATGCTGAGCAGAGAGAGAGGCACTGACACACACACACACACACACACACACACACACACACACACACACACACACACACACACACACACACACACACACACACTGACCCCAGACTAACCTCAAACCACTACGCTGAATAAACACATATTAATGAAAGCAGACACAACGTTTAATACATGCTAACACCGTCAAAAGACATCGAAAGGAAAAGAAACAGCACACCATTTCAAAAGCAGTTCACCAAATTATTTTGAATGATCCGAAATTGACTGGACATGTCTGATGTCTCCCTCTCATTACAGCGCTGGCATCAGTTCTGGTAAACCAACGCGAGACCACAGAGTTTGTTTTGTTGGCATCCATGTTGTTGGATTTGGCTCAACGCTAGTCCAGCCGCTAACCTTAACGACGATCACACGACGATCTCCATGCCATTACCTACCGGCTCCCCCGGCAGCAGCATGGTCCAGATCAAACCAGACATTACCAGCTCCATCAACCAGATACTTGACCCGACTGCCCTTACCTTGGCTGTTTGCTCAGTCCATTTGCTCAACGGCAACAGCGGCCAAACATTTGGGAAAACATGACATCCCAACCGACGGGTCGCCATAGCGACAGGACCTCGCCTGTGTGAGGCAGAGACGAAGCAGCAGGCAGGCAAAGTCGTGGGTTGTTGTTTTGGACGTTGTCAAGAAAGCAGCAGTCCTCTCTGCTGCCTCTGACAAACCCTCCCCCCCACGCAGACACGCAGACACACACACAAACAACGGCCTCATGGGAGCGATGGCCGATCCTAACTGTATGTTTATGTTTATGACATGTGCTGTTAATTACCCAGAAAGCCACTGTTGTCGCCACCACGGTTTGCTTTGGGGTGCACGGATAGACCCCGTGGCCCGACCTCTTGCGGAGACCCTTCTGCCCCCAGTCCTGTGGGGGTCCAGAGGTCAGACGGCTGTCGGGCAGCAGACAGCTTCAATATGTCGACATCCCCCCCCCCCCCCCCCCCCCCCAACCAACCCCCCTACCAACTACACCCTGTCTGATATATATTCTCTAGCCGTGTTGTTTCTTTCTGCTCTTCCTCGTATAGGATGAAAAACAAGCTGTGGTACTTTGAGTTTGGCACCACAGAGACCATCTCAGCCACCTGTAAGAAGCTTAATGAATGCATCGAAGTGGAGGTGAGTTTCCCTTCCCCTCCCCCCAAGGGTTTTGTCATTGCCAACGTGTGGATAAGTAATTGGTGTGCCCTGAGGACAGGTTGAAACGCTGTGATCTCATCCCTGCATCCTTCACTGTGTCTAGTCTTCTTTGTGCTTAGGGTTCTACCGTTTTTTAAAAAACATGGAGCACTGCTGGGCGTGCACACCCACACACACACAAGAACACGCAGAAGCACAAACACACGCACTTACTCACTCACACATGCTCACTCAGTCGCTCATTCACTCACTCACTCACTCACTCACTCACTCATAAACACATACACTCACACACACACACACACACACACACACACACACACACACACACACACACACACACACACACACACACACACACACACACACACACACACACACACACACTCTGATCAAAACCACTCAACAATTAGAGGAGTAGCTGGAGGAAGTCTTTGCTAGAGTCTGGCTCAGCAAAGTCTCATTTGGTTTGGCTAGACACTTATTCACGTGAACTCTTTCACCATGGGCCCAGTGCCTCTGAAATATCTCAATAATGACAGTAAACCGCGACCTGACTTTTGCAAGCAGCGGCTTAATCCGGGCCAGTTGTTTTTTTGAAAATGGTCACAGAGAGCTTTCCTCCTTACGATCTGCCCTGTGCTGAGTGCACATGCTACAACACTTTGGAGATGATGCAGGAGGGCAGAGATGTCACAACAGTGGAAATCCCCGCACACAACACACACACATACACACACACACGTTTAACAGCATTAAGCTTTGTCTGAGCTTCTTCGTCTGTATCTTATGTTTTAAAAAGGGAGGGGGCGGGGGGGGGAGCTCCATGACCGTGGCAGACTTTCAAATATAATTTAGATGAGACTTCTAACACCACTAAATGACACCAACTATGACAGGGAAGATAAATGGGGCACTAATAGAAATTCTGCATTTGCCTGCTGGATATTTTACTGCTGGCACACTGAATACACACACCTGGCAGCTTGTGTGTATTCATGACCTAGGAGGGCTTGTTATTCTACCATTCTGCACGAATACCACATAAGCTGATGTGTGGCATTATGGATTGTAGTAATTGACCTGAAAATCTACAATGGTAAATGTAGATTAGTTCAATGTTGCGAGATGTGAATCATATTTATAACATGATCCCTGTATTTATATGTTTGTGTTTGTTGTTTTCTCTCTCTCTCTCTCTCTCTCTCTCTCTCTCTCTCTCTCTCTCTCTCTCTCTCTCTCTCTCTCTCTCTCTCTCTCTCTCTCCCTCCCTTGCATTCTGAAGTGCGATGGGATCATCTTGGATCTCAGCAACACGTCCCTGGAGGGCATCGCTGTGCTCAACATTCCCAGCATGCACGGCGGCTCTAACCTGTGGGGCGAGACCAAGAAGAGGCGGAACTACAACCGCATGAGCAAGAAGGTTCCGGACCGAGCGCATAGCAGCACCGTCACCGATGTGAAGGAGCTCAAGTTCTGTGTGCAGGGTGAGTCCAGAAGGCGTGTCCACTGTGCACAGAGCCACACGTCACTCAAAATATTGAGGTTCAAATATCCAGTTGCCCCGTGAACATGACATGGGCCAAAATAATGCATGACCTGCATGAAACATGTGGGACTATATCCCATTGAACACTTTCAAACCCATCCCAGTGGTTTCTCCATGCTTGATATTGGATCACCAGTTTTGAAAGCCATGCTAATGCATTACAATATCCATAGAAATTAGTTGTCATTATGAGTCCATATAGAAATGTCTTATAATAAGAGGCTTACATTACATTAAACTTAGTCTAATGTAAGCTTATAATAAATTAACTAACATTAGGTCCTAAGGGATTGCGTTTGTGTACGTTTGTGTGTGTGTGTGTGTGTGTGTGTGTGTGTGTGTGTGTGTGTGTGTCTGTGTGTCTGTGTGTGTGTGTGTGTGTGTCTGTGTCTGTGTGTGTGTGTGTGTGTGTGTGTGTGTGTGTGTGTGTGTGTGTGTGTGTGTGTGTGTGTGTGTGTGTGTGGGTGCATGTTTCCTGATGAGTGTGCCTGCATGCAGATATGTTGCATCACCTGAGTGGCTCCATCACAGTGTCAGCTAGCCGTATCGGTGTAGTTGTTGCTAGGAGGCCAATACGATATAAACAGTCCGTCTAGACTCCTCCAGTACTCCGGCTCACGTCATCGCATCTTTCTTCTCCACTGGGTCCGCTACGAGATGACGAGGTCCCAGTAGGAGAACAGGGGCAGTAGGAGAACAGCTGATGGGCACAGACGGACAGACCTGCGTCGCTTTTGGAGTGGGGGGGAAGAGGACAGGGCAGCAAGGGGAGAATAGAGGGTGTTTATGGGTGATTGCTGATAAACAACCAAGTAGGATTAACTCTGCTGCTCAAACAAAGAAGTACTTGAAAGAGGGCATCCAAGGTCTCCGTTTCAAATTCAAATTTGTCAATGTAAATGAATTAAGTCTTAACTTGACACACAACGTGCAAGTGAGGGTGGTTTACTGGCAATCTGATCTGTCTTAAATGATGTAATTACATAGTTGAAAAGAAAAGTGGAAGAATACAAATTGGTCCGAACAACACAATGTGTACCTGTGTGCTTCTCCACGCCTCTTTCCTCACATCTGCTCTTTCCTCTCGTAGAGCTGAATCTGGTTTCCATGGAGACCCCGTGCTGAGGCAGAAAAAGGAAGCGAAAGAGAGCACTAGGTAGAGAACTACAGAGGAAAACGGAGAGTGAGAGAGGGAGAGAGAGAGATGGAGAGAACGATAATGACAGAAGAAAATGAACAATTACACTAATGCACACTCAGGTCAATTGTGTGACTCATTTCCCTAATCTCAGAATAACATCCATGTGGTCTTTTTGTATTTTTTTTTGAGTCATCATCTAATTCGATTTTGGCTTGCTCGGAACCATTGTGCACATGCAATGTGTGTGCTAGTTAGGTTGTTCATGTTCAACGCTGTACTTTTAACCATATAATCAGTGACACGTGCACACTTTGAAAGCACCCACACACCAACCAACACTCAAAGAATAACACGCTGTGTTTCGCACACACATACACACACACACGCACACACACACGTATACACACTCATTCTGTTTACCACTACTGTGAACACCGGAGAGTAGGGTACTTGTGGTCATGCCCCGGTCTGGCATAGCACAGGTTCCAGCCCGGCGGGATGCCCTGTCCATATGTCCCCCGTATTAATAACCTGAGAACACTCAGGACACCCCACACACTGCTGTGTGGACAAACACACACAAACACGGCAACATGGACATATGGACAGAAACACCCATGGAAACACCCACGCAAACACACACACACACACACACACACACACACACACACACACACACACACACACACACACACACACACACACACACACACACACACACACACACGTACATACAAACAGAAGTGACCCATAGATACAGTTGGGGGGGGGCGGCGACTGTGTCTCTGCGTGCCACTCTCCACGTGGTCCGGGGGGGGGGGGGAGGGAGGTCTCTCAGATGGATCGTCCTCGTCGTATGCCCCCCAGGTAATCCTAGAGGGGGAGCTTTGAAGCTGTCCAAACATTGTTTTCAATGATCTGCACATCCTTCGACAGTTTGGTCGTGTGTTGTAGCATGTGTGTGCTGTGTGTGTGTGTGTGTGTGTGTGTGTGTGTGTGTGTGTGTGTGTGTGTGTGTGTGTGTGTGTGTGTGTGTGTGTGTGTGTGTGTGTGTGTGCATGTGTGGCCTTGTGAATGAAAGTGTGTGTAAAGACGTATATTCTATGGTGAATATACCTGTATGCCAGTCCGTTTCAACAGTTAAGTTCCTATGTAAATAGTGTAAGGCATGTTGTCCTTGCTGACACACGCCAAGGGTTCAGAATGTGGTGTATGTGTATGGGGGGGATGTGATTTTTGGCTGTGAGTGTTTCTTCATGTGTGTGTGTTTCTCTGTGTGTGTTTGTATGTTCCCCCAGGGTGATTCTCCTGCTAGCCTCATATAGAAAGTTTACTCCATTTGTCTCTGCCTTTGTCTCTATCGGGCTCTCTTTCGCCCCCCCCCCATCCCCTTCTCTCTCTCTCTCTCTCCCTCTTTCTCCTTCTACACGTCTATGTCGTAGGGACAGTACTTATGTTTTAATTATGTGCGTGTGAGTTTGTGTCTGTGTGTATGCGTCAGAGAGCGAGGGTGAGCGAGTACTCCGGTACGTGTAACCACCTGACACACACACACAGTGTGCTCCTGCATGCAAAGCTTTTAGCCCATTGTCCCTGGCGGTTCTTTGCTCTTCCCCACGATGGGAGATCAGCTGTTTAGAGCCCTGTGCTGCCTCTAATGCCGTCATGCAGGTCATGTTGAGCAAGCGAAGGGTGCCGTGGCCACAGTCAAAGCATCTGCTGCTGATGAGTCACTCTGGCTCTGCCTGGTGTGTGTACCACCACACTGTAGACGCGCACAGACCATAGTAGCTGTGTGGGCTGGTAGCATAACCTCATTAGAATAACCAGGCCTGTGACAATGATGTATTAACATGCAGCATACATGTGGGAGATGCATGCTGTTTGAAAGCTAGGTTTTTTTTTCAACCTTTGAGACCAAAATACATTTTACATTCTTGATATGGAGAATAGTAAGGTTTTGGGTGTAGCTGTTCCCAGGGTGTGTATACTGGGTGGAGTTGTTCCAGGGTCGGTGTAAACTGGGTGTAGTGGTTCCAGGGTGGGTGTATACTGGGTGTAGTGGTTCCAGGGTGGGTGTATACTGGGTGTAGTGGTTCCAGGGTGGGTGTATGCTGAATGTGTGTTTCAGGGTAGGTGTAGACCGTCTTGTGACGTGGGAAGGCAAGTTAGCGGGTGAGATAACACAGAGGCACGCGCAGACCAGGAGGTGCCGACGGGACCGGGACACGCCCCTGCGGGCCCCCACTGTGTCAGCACCTTCACCCCTCTGTCCGTCTTCAGCCCCTATCACTGCACCATCTCTTCCTCCCCTCCTTCCTTCCTGCTCCCCTCCCTGTCTTGCTCATTTCCTGCTCCTTTTCTGGATTCCGTTCCTCAACTTTCCGTGGCAGGCTTCTGGACAGGCTGTGAATAAATACCCTAACCGCCCCCCCCCCCCCCCCCCCCCTTCCCTGAACCAGCCGCACCAGTCAATCAAATAGGCTGGAGGACGTCATGCATCAATGGAGAAGTAGTGTGGATGAAAGAGGAGAAACTAAAGTCGTCCCACTAATGGTCTCTGTATGAGACCATCCATCGGGGCTTTTAGGTTTACTCGGAGCATGGATCATCCCCTAGCAAAACGACTAATTAAAACACTAATTAAGGAAGTTGGATGAAAGATGAATTCCTCCACTTCTATGTTCATTTGTTTACCAAATCCCCATGGATACGGACCTCTGAGCGTCGCGTTAGCATACATGTGTGGTGGTACAAACCCTTTCGCCCTCGGTGCGTTACGAGGACTTGTATAAAGTAGAGTTCGGTGTGTTTTCACGCTTCGCCGTAGAAGCATAGCGTGCTCTGTCAGGGCGCCAAGGGAGGCGCAGCCGGCCTGCCCGCCCCCGCCACACCTTCACCTCCGTTGGGTATTGGCGAGGTGCGGTGCAGTTCTTCTTGACCATCTGCCACGCCTCCGACCACCCAGGGACCGGGACAGGCTGGTCGTTGCAGGGAGATGGCTGCAGGCCTGAGGGACGCGGAAGGAAAGCCAAATATGGTCGTTGATGACTGCGGGCCAACCACCAGGGCCCCGGGACCTGTGCCGTTTTGACGGTTTTCCTGAAGGGACTGTAGAGCTACAAAGATTGTAACTGTAATATTGGGAATGCCAAACACACGGCATGCGCAAACAGACACACACACACACACACACACACACACACACACACACACACACACACACACAGACAAACTGTATGTTTGTATTAATAAGTCTATAAATAATGATGTTTCTCAACCGATCTAAATCATAGGTATTTGAATCATACTTTCTTTCTTTCAACAAAATATGCAGCTGCCCTACAAACATGAAAATGAATAACTCATGCAAGACCTGCATGATGGCATGTGGGTGGTTGTGCACGTGAGTGTATGTTTGTGCTTGTGTGTGTGTGGGGGGGGGGGGTTGTATATAGCACGGTAAAACAGAAAGGCACAAAGCGTGGCATAAACAACTCTAGCGGCGCGCTGCTCGGCAGAGTATCCCAGAATGCACTGCAGTACCACTGGGTTATGTAAGAGGCTGTTCTATTCTATTCTTAGCATTACCTCGGTGAGACGTAAGAGCGCTGGCTGCCTGTGAGCCAAGCTACACACAGATCTGATGAGGTGGGAAACATTGCCGGGGCGATCAAGCATGGTGGGTTACTCTGCCAGCCCCCTCTCTCACTACTAGGACACAACAGCATGCCCATGTTTGGACCGGGGAGGAAGTAGGGGCAAACGTGTGGGCATGTGATCGAGTAGTGGTGGGGAGAAGGGGGGGGGGGGGTGGACCAGCGCAAGTGGGAAAGGCTATTTGTGGAGATGCAGTTAAATCTCGAAATAGCTCGTCAGCATTTATTCTTCTGCTGTCATTGTTTCCTTTGGCCTAATTATGCAAAAACGCTAAAAGGCTCTTCGGCAAGAGCTTTTATCACATGCTTAGGACAACAGGTCCTGGTTCCTTGCGTCAGGCCAGCCTCCTAGCCTTAATGCCCAGCTGGCGTGTGTGTGTATAGTGTCACCAGACCTCATGGCTTCAACGCCCCCGCCCCCGTCATTAATCCCTTACGCTCCAACTGTCCAGTTCGTGCTTAATGGATGTCCAATCCTATTATTCTTTCTTGGAAAGCTCTGCGTTTCCACTGAGACGTTAGTGACACAGTGGGAAATGCATGCCGGTGTTGTAGTGGACCCGGGGGAAGGATTTAGAGAGATGGAGTGCTGACTGCAACTTCCTCAATTTGCACAGACAACATGGGGAGTTGGGATATGGGGGTGTGCCATGACAAAGTCATTCTCACAAATCATTATATCTAAAGTCAGCTCAAATTTGGATGCTTTTTTTCACTTTCTATGTGTTTTAACCAATCGTGTTGCTGGCGGCGATCAGTATGCGTGTAATTGGCTAACACAGACTCGGCCAGCAATAGTAAATGGTAAAAAGGTGTCTCTTAAGGTAGAAAAACATAAATATAAATCCCCTACTGAAAGCTTCATCAATTCACGCAGCCACTTCATCTTCGGTCGATAATCTCCGTAATGAAACAGCAAACAAGAAGTAACTCAGCCCATCACAGGGTTTTGTTTCACGAGCCAGGCTGTGTGCCGTCTCCCCTCAGAGTTCTGCTATAACATAGTAGGACTGCTGGAACCCACATCATTACCGAGTCAATGGGGGCTTTCTGCGAGACTTGGCTCCGAGGGTGTTTGATTCATCCTTTTGTTTGGTCTGTCACCTCCTCATTTTCAGCACACATATTTGCATGTCGATCAACGTTGATTCACTGTAGTTGCTGTGCAGACCCCGTGTACCAAAACAAAACGAAAAACTGGAAAATGTAAAATCCTATCTTGGTTGAGGTGCTTCCCACTGTCTTTGGAAACCAATTAGGGGGTTAATGCGTTGTGGAGTGTTTACATTTTACAATGATGGAGAGTGACATAATTGACTCTGTGATCCATCCCGTTTTCCCTGAAATGCTGAGCTCCTCTCAGTACGGCATCACGCCGCGTCCCGGAGCGTCGTCCCTTGAAGGGCATATTCCACTAAGTGATTTCAAACTGAGGCTCGCCAAAAGCATTACCCTGACATTTTCTGTTAAACTGCCATCTTGTATATTAATGAGTGTCAGTGACTCACAAGCCTCTCTTTGTATCAACGTTGGCAGTATTCAACTTTGGTAGCAGGGAAAGGCACCTGTTTTATTTCAATTCCGCCCACAAACTCTATTTGTACTTCACTGAACGCATAAATAAATAGATGATAAACATCCTATATCAGCCGCGTGGGAACAGGGTCTCCACGGATAGCTCACATTAGGTGCATTGATGCGCATCCTCTTCAATCAAAACATTTACCACATCCTTTGAGGTATTCAAATGTTAGACAGTGAAAGGTGCAGAGGATGACACGGAAAGAAAAATAAGCACTACCTACACACACACACACACACATACACACACACACACACACACGCGTGCACGCCTGCGCGCCGCCACACACACACACACGCACACACACACACACACACACACACACATACACACACGCGTGCACGCCTGCGTGCTGACACACACAAACACACACACACACACACACACACACACACACACACACACACACACACACACACACACACACACACACACACACACACACACACACACACACACACACACAGCTCAGCATGAGGTCTACATTACATCAGGGGCCTTTTGCAAAAAAACATCCAGTCAGCCGAGCGGACACAACGACCACTTCCTGTTTGAAATGATGTAAACGAGCCAGGCAAGGTCGGGCGACGTTGGGAAATTATTAGCTGTGTTTACACTGCAACAGCAAAGGAAGGCCCACAGCGCTATAGCTCCAGTCAAAACAGACCATCTCCCCTGCCAGCTCCAGCTCGTCTGGCCCAGACAGAGCTAGAGCAACCAGGCCCTCGGGGGACCGTATGACCGGTTCCTCGCACCCTTTTCCCTTTTCTCTCCTTCTGGTCCCACACGCACCATTAACAGGGCACACAATCACCCGAAGCATGGCATTGATCTCTGTCTCGCTTCCATGTGTATCCTCCTGACATGGATTTCTATTCTTTTTTTCTCCACTTACAAACAACATTTATGTCTTGAGACATTAATGAATAAAAAGGGGAACCGTCAGAGGGCTGCAAATTGCAGCCTACCACATCGACGGATCAGTGACGTCAATGGCCCGTCTTTTCTTCAATCTTTTTGAGGAAACAGACTGGACGTTGCAGGCTGCATTTCACAACACGCATATGAAACAGTACACTCTTATCAGAAGATATCCGAGTGGAAAGCTTTCCCTTTGAACATCTCTTTGTATAACTTCCCTGTGTTCGTTCTGTGTATGACCATTCTCTCAACCCTTACGCAGACAGTAGGACACGTCCACACAGCTCTGTCACTCAGCAACCAGGGCAGGCCCGCAGGCAGGCCAGGGGGCAAACAAAGGGGCTGGAATACCTGGAGTTGTTCAGCTTTCACCAGCCTGCCTGCACGCCTGCCTGACAATGTTATTTAGCGCTGAGAGTCAGACAGACACCTGCATGATTAGCTCTGGGAGACTTAGCCCAATCATTCTGGCTCTCTTTTCCCTCTGGCGATGCAATGGTAGGAGTGTGGTGTTGAAAGGCTTAGTGAAGACACAAGGTGTACATAGAGTGTTCGCCAGTTCATCCAGTATTGTTACCGCATGGAGTGAAATCTAGGCCAATGGGAACTAGAAATATAACGCTTTGCAAACCTGTGGCCACTCAAACCACTTTACAATGAATGCCTCATGTTCACAAATTCATACACACAGTCATAAACCGATGCGAGGCAACAGCCAGCTCGTCGGGAGCAGTTAGGGTTAGTTGTCTCGCTCAGGGATATCCCTATGCTCGGTGGGTTCAATCCCCGCGTGAGCCTGGGATGGAAACCGACAACTCCATGACGTCCCATGCCCTCTCTCCTTGTCTCGCCCCCACAGACCTGAGCGACCAGCTGCTGGAGGTGGTGGGTCTGGAGGGGGCCATCGAGATGGGACAGATCTACACGGGGCTGAAGAGTGCCGGGCGGAGGCTGGCTCAGTGTGCCAGCGTCATCATCAGGTCAGAGCTCTCTTTAATGGGCCAATAATCAGTGCCCTCCTCAGCCATCTGCAGTGGGCCCAATGTCTGTCTGTCTGTCTGTCTGTCTGTCTGTCTGTCTGTCTGTCTGTCTTTCTCTCTCTTTCTCTCTTTCTCTCTCTTTCTCCTTGCTCCCATCTCTCTCCTCTAATACACACACACCAATACTGTAGTCCTTCGTTAGCTACCCCCCTTCCATCCTTCCTTGGCCACTCGTCCTCCTGGATAAGAGATCTCATTCTACCCAACCCCCTTTTCGCTCTGATTTCTAGCGACACCATATACAAACACAGTCACGCACACAGTAACACACAAACAACGTTTTCAAACGGTTTCTGCCTTTAGCTCGAGGAACTTGCTGGCTGGGTAACATATCATTAGTCTGACAGGGTGTTCTGCAAAAGAAGCATTCAATAAAAAAAGAATGTGTTGATGCAGTAACTCAGAGTGGAGAAGGGGTGACATTTTCCAAGCTGTGCTTTCACCAGTTGGAAAAAGTCTGTTCATGCACCACGGCCCCACACTGTGTTCCCCACTGGACCGAGACATGGAACGCTTAAACATACGTTACGTGTGTTTGTATGGCACCTTGTGTGTGTGTTTGTCTTAAAGTTTGCGTGTGCATGTGCGTTGGACTGTGTGTGTGTTTGCATGCGTGGGTGCGTGTAGGTTTGCATGTGTGTGTGTATTTGTGTTTGTGGGTGTGTATACCACCATGATCCTGTGAGTTCAGAGTGCAGGGGCCTGTCTGGCAGCAGGTCTCATGGGAACAAAGAGTGCAGTGTTGGACCCTCTCCTGGGACAACTGTGAACAGGCCTCCTGTACCTTGGACGTGTGTGTGATCTGACCCCCGCTCCGCCCTTCTCTGCCCGTTCTTTTTCTATCCAGGACGTCCCGGCTGCTGCCCATGCAGATTGACGGAGAGCCCTGGATGCAGCCCCCCTGCACGGTAGGAACCCACCATCTTTAGGCGGGAAATTAGACAGGCTAGACAGACGTCCCGTTTAGGGACGAATCACAGGCATCCACATTCCCTCCGGAAACTTATAATGTATTGGGAACATCAAACAACAAAGTGCAACAGTTTACTTATTGGGAAATACAAAGGTATAATTAGGAATACGATCAGCGTTTATTTGAGGCATGCTCTTTTTCAAACCAAGTCTTTCTTCATTCTAAGCACACTGCAAACTTTCAACTTTCAACTGGTTAATCTTGGATTCCACCCGTATAACTGGGTTTCAGATGATGCAATGCAGTTTTTTTATTGCATTTTTATATTCATTTAAAATACACACCTTTTTCCCTGCTTCACTTCCCTCTGGCTTCCTCCTCCGCACACCTCCAGCACTCCATTTGAAATCCAATTTTATTCAAATACTGTTACGTCACCACACACCAATTTTTGGTTGTACCCACCAAGCAATATATAGGACATTGGCTCTGGAATCCATTTACAAGAGAACATCATAATATTGGCCGCTTCATTGGTCTTATCGATCGGAACTTATTTTTACTTATACCCTATACTGATCTAAAGTCTGCCTGCCTCTGTCTGCGTGTGTGTGTATGTTTGTCTTGTTTGGCTTGCACATCATTTTTCATCTTTCATGGAAGAGCAAATAGAAGATGAAATGTTCTGTGCCCTCTGAGTGGGTTACCTCAATGAACTGGCCGTAATGGAGGATTTCTGCTGTTGTGTCATCTGTTAATCTACTGTGAAAGGCTGGAAATGATGTTGCGGGGAACTGAAGCATAATCCCAGACAGTACTTGAATACGTCTTGCAGGTGGTATTGTGATTTGGAACTGAATGTGTTTTGACTTTTATTTTTTGATCGCGTCATTGCAGGTCAGGATAACGCACAAGAACCAGGTGCCCATGTTACTGGGACCGCCTCAGAAGACGCCGTTCTTCTTCTTCAAGAAACGCAACAGGAGCCGCGACTAGGAGCCAAACACTCTCCACACACACACACATACAAACATACACCAATACACACACACACACACACACAAAGCTCACCCCCCCGCAGCTCTGACAGACGACGGTTATACTGTTCTCGGATTGGAATACCGAACTGGGTCGCCAGTTTTGTCAAACGGATTCCATTCCGACTGGAAAGGTTTCCCAGTGTCTATGTCCCCGGCGTACATTTCATTCCCAAAAGAAAAGAAAATGAAAGCGCTCACGCAGGTATACTGACTTATTAGCCTACTATGTAACAGTCGTTTTCTAGTCCTCCCTCTCCGGAGGCGATGACCCTACCAGGGACCAAGTCCAAACGCTCCGTCCCCCCTAGCAACAAGGCCAACATTTGGCTACAAGCTCCACCCCTCTGAGTGGAAGGCCACAGCATTCAGCCATGGGCAAGTACTAACACCGGCCTCCTTCCATCATTGCACCTCCGACTGAACCAGGAAGAGCACCAGAAAACGGACGGCTAGCGAGAGAGACATTGGGACAGGGGTGTATGTCGAATGGATTCAAGATGGAGACCATACCAGGTGGAGGAGAGCGACACTTGCAACGAAAAGGAAAAGGAGAGACGGAGCCCTGAGAATGGTGGTGATGGTGCTTTGGTGGTGGTGGTGGTGGTGGTTGGGGGCAATGATGGGAGAAGGACAGAGAGAGAGAGAGAGAGAGAGAGAGAGAGAGAGAGAGAGAGAGAGAGAGAGAGAGCGAGGGTGAGAGGGTTAGGGTTAGCCAACTTGGCCTTTTTTAAGAGGCCGGCGTGAAAGTAGAGTAAGATCCACTCTTTTTCGCACAGCACCTTGATGAATAATGGAGCGCTTAGTGCTTGTAAGAGCGCTCACCCCAGCGCTCGGCGGGACCAGCGGTGCACTACGCGCCGAGGAAAGAGAGCAGAAAAGGCTCATCCATTATTGACCGCTGAAACGCGTTCATGGGCAGATGGCGATAGAGCATAACGGCGGCCTGTGAGGACGAAAACCACGCCAGGGTTTTAAGGGTTCTTGCATCAGTGGCACACAAACACGGATCTCCTCTGCTGTGTTTACACACTCAGGAGAAGATCTGGTGTGTGACCCGAGGCAACACAAACCTGTCTCGCACTCTCTCTCTCTCTCTCTCTCTCTCTCTCTCTCTCTCTCTCTCTCTCTCTCTCTCTCTCTCTCTCTCTCCAGCTGCTCAGCAGGTTATCCTAGATCAGCCCTAATCCGATTGGAGGCAGGCTTTCACTAGGCGGGATCGTAGCCCTACGGGATTGTGACGTTGTTCCTCGCGATACGTATCAAGATACACACCTGACCGTTCGAATCAGAGGTCACCGTCCAGAGGAAGCCGTCCGATGTCCATCACCCGCCCACCTCCTGCCACCGACCCTTCCACCGCCACAGCGATAAACGACACTTTAAGCGTGGCAAGCAACGGAAATAAATGCCCTCCTGGGTGTACCAGCTGCAACGCCACCGCCCCCTTTGGGTTTTATTTACCCACGAGCTGCGCCAGGGGAACTAAAGTTATCCCTCTATTTCAGGGTCGGCCTATCAGTCCCTCCCTGAAACCCTATGCCTAAATATAGTGTCAAAATATCAAACTCACAATGTCAAAGGGGGGTTCTCAGCGGACTGGTGATGGCAAGACGGTCGTCCTTCAACAGGCCGGTCGGATGGGAAGGACGTCTTCATTTTATACATATTTCTGCTTCTCTTCCCCAAAGCTCGAAATTCCTTACCTTATGTATTGAAAAAAATTAAGCTATACCTTCACAAGCACTAGACATCGATTAGAATCGAGATAGAAATTAACCGTTGGCGGTTCATCTCGGGGGGGGGGGGGGGGGGGGGGGAGACGCTGTGGCAGAGACTGTAGTGTGATCCAAATATATCAAGAATGTACTAGACATGAACATAGTATCATGGCAAGATAAATCCATGTGCGCAGACACAATATTTGTATATTCATGGAAAGTAGGTGTAGTGCACATATACACGTGATTGTGTTTTTAACAGCATATGGTAGATGATATTTGCGTGAGGTCCTTTCGATTTTATAGCAGTACGGATCAGTGTTCTCCGCTGTAAACTGGTGGACTTGTGGCAACTCTCTCTGGGGGCAGTTTTAGTACCAGTGGTCTGATTCAAACGAGATCCCATCTGAAAGCATGTGGTGCTCGCTCTCTACCTCTCAGTATATCTTCAGGTGGGCTTCTCTCGGGGGGGGAGGGGGACAGGGTGGGGGGATGGTACGATTGAGATGCAATTCATCATCTACTTTAATGTTAAGAGGAATGTAAAAGTGGGTGGGGGGGGTTGGAGGGTAGGGGGTTAGAAGTACACTGAGATGGATCTGTTGTGAAAGGCATACTATGTGGTAAAGCTGCCTTGTAGCCCCTGCTTAGATGGACCTCTGCAAAGCACGTGGCAGGGGAGACGCCCCAACACCGTTTGGGTGGTCAACGAAAAAAATAAAGAATTCTGTCTGAATTCTGTCTTAGATTGAGGCACTGACGCCTTGTTCCCTTGTTCCCTTTAAAACACAGAGTCACTATTCAGCCACCCAGGCCCTAACATAAACACAAACAGGATATGCTGCTGAGTATCTCTAGAGCACATCCTGTGCTGCACGGTCACCACAAATGGTTATAGACTCCAAATAAATATAGCTATGAAAATAAATAAACGTCATTATAAATATATGAATGAGACAATTTAGTTCAATAGATTGATAAATAGGTTTTATTAAAAAATCTGTTTTTACTACTAACTAGGTATTTCATAATTTCACATAAATTGTATTATTAGTTTAATATTTTTGCTCTTTTTGCTTTCATCTGTTCTATTCAAATGAGTTGGGCGTGGTTATCTAGCAGATTCAGACCAAAGGAATCACACCTGGTGAGGTACCTGGGCCAGGTGCATTACCATCACCTACTACACAGGAGTCTGGGCAAGGGGTCAGTGCTGTTCTGGTGCCGATGCTTTGTTCTGAGATAACCACGCCCCACACCCAACCATTAGACATTCCATTCCATTGAATGGCATTCAGTATTCATTAAGTGGCATTGGGCGGAATTTTATTATACCATCCACTTAGGCGGTCTACATTTGAAGATATGTTGATTGGAATCTCAAATGACCCCTTTTCCTATTGTCATATTTCCAATACAATTCCTACGCTAATGAATGTTACAAGCCAAACAACATCCCATAATGCCACAGATAACTAGTGAACCATTTTGGAGCCTGGGTGGCATGACACTTCAGTGGAAAAGAGTGCATGTTTACAGTTCTTTTACCTTTATCGAAAGGATGATTTTAGACAGTTATACAATTACAGTGTACAAAGTTGTTTATAATTCTTTATCTAAAGTTAGCTTACACCACCGCATGCCTGCCAAAACAAAAGGAGACGTATGCAAAGCATATGTGACTGAGGAGAGGCCACGCTCTTATTTCGAAGCTCATTCCCCCTGCCGACTCTCCCTTGTGGAACAGATTATACACTCCTATTCCTACTCCTACGTTAAAAAAAATCATGTATCTGATATATTTATTAGTTGTGCATTTTTTTTTTTGTAGCAGCATGTTAATGGGTGCTGTGCAAGGATAGAGGTATCATGACAGAGAAGGAACTGTCATGCTATGTAAAAAGAAATTTAAAATCCACAGAAAAAGTGTGCGCCCTCATTAAACCGATTTTCTGATAGAATCCAGAGCATCTGACTGCAGAGCAGGACTCACACAGTCCGTCTGACCCATTCCCCCATTGTGTGTGTGTGTGTGTGTGTGTGTGTGTGTGTGTGTGTGTGTGTGTGTGTGTGTGTGTGTGTGTGTGTGTGTGTGTGTGTGTGTGTGTGTGTGTGTGTGTGTGTGTGTTTGCGTGCGTGTGTGTGTGATCATTCCTGCCCAGTCTTGTCCTTTTGAAATGATCAATAGCCTTAACAACTTACCAAGTGGAAGCCCCCTCCCCCCAGAGGTTTTGCACAGGGGCCGAAAGGAGACACTAAAAACATGAATGAAGCGACAGCCAGAGAGTGTAGGAGACAGGATTATACTTTTTGCGACAACAAAACGGCAGCTCAATGGTAAAAGGTTATTTACCCTGGTTGTAAACAAGTGTGACCTTTGAATTATGTAAACACGCCACGAGACCCTGACACATATACCCCATAGTCCAGAGCTCTCATTCAATTGGTTACGACAACATATAACATTATCTACTAGCCACAATCTCTACTATCTACGACCACCATTGATATAAGAGGGTCGATATAATGACTATGATGGGATAAAAGGCCCCTTTCTATGAGTAGTAATCAAAATAACTTAACATCCTCTTTGCTATCCCTATCTTAACTATAGTAGAACTTCCCAGAGCATATCATCTTTCATCCAATTCCTAGCAGTTGGTATAAGGTGCATGGTAAGTGGTTCATTTCACTGGCCTTTTAGAAGTCACAGTTTTGCTTATTGCAACATTTGTGTTGCTGCCTGACCAAGGACTAATACCTATTGTACAGCAACTACTGCCTTGGTCTTTCAACTTTGACCTCATTGATATACATTCTGGTATTATAGCATAACTGCACTCGTGTTCCCCTCTCTTATTTCCTGTTGAAGGCGGTGGCATAGTGGTGGCATCCTCTTAATCCCATTAATACGAAGAGGTAAGGGTTATTGTAGCCCACCAACCTGACACTGTGTTCCTATTCATAGCCCTCCACAGATTAGCAGCAATGAGTGACCTCAGTGGCACAGATGTAGCAGAAGCACGGTGTGTTGTGGTGCCACATGTACACCACATGTACTCCACGTGTACACCACACGTCACATCATAGCAGACAAATTCATAGAGTGGGAATCTGGGATTGTTTTTGCTTCCATCAGGATATCCAGACAGAGGAGACTAATTTCATAAAATAGCATTGACTTTAAGAATAAAAAAAGTGTTTGTGAGAGCTAGGACCACCTAGGGCCGCTACCGAGGAAAAAATCATATGTGCGGTTCTTCAAATGACTCCATGGTTGATAGATACATTCTATTTCGATGGGATGGCCCTCAGGCGCAGAGCAGTATGAAGGCGTTCACCCATAGAGGGTCAAGGGCAGACACAATCCCCAATATCTGCACTGTGATTGGATGAAAGAGGCCAATAATCAATGTCCTCCTCAGCCATCTGCAATGGGCCCTATGTCTCTGTCTGTCTCTCCCTCTCTCTATCTCTATTTCTTCCTTTATTTTTCTGTCTCTCTCTCTCTCTCTCTCTCTCTCTCTCTCTCTCTCTCTCTCTCTCTCTCTCTCTCTCTCTCTCTCTCTCTCTCTCTGTATGCCTGCCCGTACGTCACCCTCACTGTTAGTTTGCTGTCTGCATTTTAATGGAATAAAAGATTTATCAAAATAAACACATTGAATTTGCATTCTGTCCCTTCTTCTACACACACATCATCTAAATCCCAGAGACATAAATGGTGCTGGCACATTTGGGGTTTTACCTTAAAATGATTGAATTTATATTAGATCAAATCGTTTTTATGATAATGACACAGTGCAGAGAATTCTACAAAATGCCAGCATGACCAGATTTTGTTCACAGTGACCTCCAACAGTGACCACCATGTCAATCAGAGTCTGATTAGGTCTTTACCAGCCCTCTCTTTATCTCTGCAGAATTGATTGGACATACACCAACATGTTCCCACTGATGGTGTTATAGATTTAAATTCAGACTGCAGTGAGGCCATGTGTTAGCTACACAAAAGAACACCACTGGCATAGACCACCCTTTTAGAAAGGGTGATAGAAAGAAGTAGAAAGCCTTGGGACATTAGTTGTCCCTGTGACCTACTGTACCAAAATAAGACATTCCCCGGCCTTTCCTATAGGTCTAAGATTAAGCCTGCCCTGAATGCCAAGTATCGTCCAATAGAGTGAGTGACAATAATTGTTTGGCCTAATCAGAGCACAAGGCCGCCAGCATGAGTCTATTTATGTACATTCACATCGATATTATGAATGAATGGTTGTTCCTTCAACAAGTATGTAAATTTAAGTACGATGATAACAACACTATATTGATTAAAGTTGGTGCTCTATTTGTTGACGGAAGCATTGTGGTTTCCATCTACAGTAGGCCTATTTCCAAATGAAACTCTCTCTGCAGCATAATTGTACTTTGTTTATTATTCCTTTCAGCTAAATTATGTATGTGAGCGGGGGGGACGACGACAAGGGGAGGGTTGTTTGCTGATATATATGTTATATGAGATTGTGGGGAAAAGTGGGACACGGGCTAGGCTATGCCCTCTGCCTCGGCCTCTACAGACTACTCCCGTGTTCCTGAAAGCAAGGAGACAGAGACACATAGGACTGGTGGAGGAGAAGGAGAAGAAGAAGGACGATACAATCAAAACCAATGGCAGTCGCGAAGAAAACCGCAAAGAGGTAAAGCAAAGCCAAGGGCGAGAGACAGAGAGAGAGAATAGAGGAGCGGGTCGGTTATACAACAGCCCCTCACTTAGAAGTCAGCCTGTGGCTAGGCGTCTTCAATGCAGCTGCTAAGATAACAAGGCAGGAATTATCTCCCAATTTGCTATTAATAGCGAGCAAGTCACATCTCGTCCCCTCTCTGCAAGAGCATCCTCTGGCCCCAGGCTCCACTTTCCCATTGAAGCCTTTTTTTATTTTTCAGAAAATTGCCACATATTGGCAGGCCTGGACACAGCGCCAAAGTGTTCTTTATCTCTATGGTTACTCTTCAAGGAGGACTGGAGGACAGATTGTGATCGGTTATAATTGTTCTTGTTGTTTCATTATTTTCATTACAATTACATTATATGGACTACAATTATTCCAAACTGTGGAGAGAGGGACTACTCCCTCGCTATCCCTCTCTCTTTCTCTCTCCCTCGCTCTCACACTCTCTTTCCCTCTCTCTCCCACTCTCTCTCTATTAGAGAAAGAGGGAGAGAGCGACCTTTTTCTTGCGATTCCTCTCTCCCTCACTCTCTGCTTGGATATCTCTCTCTCTCTCTCTCTCTCTCTCTCTCTCTCTCTCTCTCTCTCTCTCTCTCTCTCTCTCTCTCTCTCTCTTTCTCTCTCTCTCCCTCCCTCTCTCCCTTCTGCTATTTGTATGTCAGACATGAAGCGCTCCTATTCTGAAGGCTTTATGCGGGACATAACCGCCAGGTGTATATTTCCTCCTGCAGGATTACAATGTAGCAAAGTGTTCCCAGAGAGTAGCACCCAGAGCCAGATAGTCACAGAAATATGACCTTGTCTCGGCTGTTTAAGATCGGGCTTATGGGCCGTATCGCGCTGCACGGCATTGATCTGGCCGCCATGTCAGAGCCACATTGACCCACACAGTCCCCAGGGTACCTAACCCTGCATGGTCAAGGGAACGGGAAATCACAGCTTTAGGAGACCATGTTGGCCTCCACACAAACACCCCCAAAATACAGAGTCCAATAAAGAGCCTGGGTATGGACCCCCACTCACACACACAGTTCCCCCTTCTCTCCTATCTGTCACATTTATTTAGGGAAAGAACCAAAATGGCACAGAGTGCCTATTGTTCACACGCCACCGCCCACCAGCGAGCACGCACCATGTCCACGCTCTGCGGATGGTGCGGGGAATGGCTGTGGTTATGCATGATCAGGCCTGGATCCTTTAGCTCTTACACACTGCCACCAGTGGACACACTTTCTCATTCATTCTTGCATAGATTGTTGGTAGATTATTGATACAAAATGACCTGATCATCAGCACATGCATTTGGCACGGTGACTCTTCGAACCTAAGACTGGGCTTTCTCTTCTCAGGCATATGCTCCAGGACTGCGCTCTGATGAAACATATATCTGGATGTAAGACAAGCTGTTTGCCTTTGGTCCGAGACCTCAAGGGCAGCTGACAAAGATAGCATGTTATCCTATATGTGACATGGAGTAAATTGTGTGTGTATTTGTCTATTCCTATTCTCATTGCTCCTTCAACAAGCTCATAAGCTTGCCGTTGCAGCGCAGGGGATTCAGTGGGGCTTAAGGTTTTTATACCAGCTGCTGATATCACAGGTTTGTTGGAAATTTCCAGTGAGTGGGGGAGTTTTAAATAAGGGACATCTTTATATGGGGGCCGCAGTAATAATGACATGGTCGCCCTCCTTTGTGACCCTTAACCTTTTGGTTGTTACACCCCTTCCATCACACACACACACACACACACACACACACACACACACACACACACACTCTCTCTCTCTCTCTCTCTCTCTCTCTCTCTCTCTCTCTCTGTCTCTCTCTCTCTGTCTCTCTCTCTCTCTCTCTCTCTCTCTCTCTCTCTCTCTCTCTCTCTCTCTCTGTCTCTCTCTCTCTCTCTCTCTCTCTCACTCTCTCTCTCTCTCTCTCTCTCTCTCTCTCTCTCTCTCTCTCTCTCTCTCTCTCTCTCTCTCTCTCTCTCTCTCTCACCTAGCTATAAAACCTTATCATTGTTTGTCTAAGATCATCGAATAGCCTATGTTTAATTTTGTTTGTTGAAGAAAAAAGGCAGCTACAGGTTTTTACAGTTTTCATTCTTTTTCTTTTTGTTATGTATAGGCAACGTTATGAAATAAAATATTTTATTACACATTCTATGTACGTTTTATTATTGCTGGTGTTTATTTAACTACCGTTCCTAAGTTTTAATTTTCTTAAAATAATTTCTTTCGAGTTTACAATGTGATTCCACAAGAGATTTCAGATTCGTCTTAATTTCTGTGGCACTTTGCGTTTTGGCGCGTGCCCTTTAAATTATGTCGGCTGTGACGATAGAAAAATGTGAATGAAATCAAGCCATTCATAAAAAAAAAACTGTTGCTGCCCTGTGATAGGTTTAGAGGTAGGCGATGCATAATTCATTAAGAAGGGATGCGATTGGCTGTCTCATTGAAAGGCACTGTTGTTCCACCAATGAGCGCATGTATGTGCGCAACGCTTGAGCCCAAGGGAAAATCAACCCTGCCATTACCCAAAAGCTCAGTCAAGTTCTGTGAGTCGGAGGGAATACATCAGTTTGCGCGCATACAGTTCTCGGTTAAATTGTGGATATTTAAACGGCATACGTTCAATTTTGGATAAACACTTACATCTAAGGTAAGCGGCCGAGTTTATGCTAGCGCTAGCGTTTGCAGTTATCTGCTTCTAAATTTCCGAAAACCAGCAGTTGCAGACGCAGATCTGTTTTGGAAGAAATTGCGTGTGACGCCAAATAGCCTGCGCTATTTACATATGGGATATTATTTGCATGTTAACATCTTGCTCAGTAAACGTTGTGCGTAATACTTTTAAAGTAATCAAACCGTATTCGGTAGCCCACACCACGTCTCTGTTTATGTGTTTTGATGTTAGCGTTTTGGTGATCGCCGCGGTCCGGCGACTGTGATTTTTATGAATGGAGGGTCAGTTTTTTTCCCTCTTGTGTTCCACACGGATCAAGTTTCACTTCATTGAGAAAAACAAGGGGCCGCGCTGGGAGGGGAAACGGGGGGAGGGGTGGAGGATATCAGGAGGGGGGTGGGGGGTTCATCCCCCAGCCTCGGCCCCTTCTTCTCAAGGAAAGAAAACTTTTTTAATTGAGGCCTACGTCAAGTAGTCATTTTAAATGTAGTCTACTTGGGCCTCTCAGTGGAAAGCCGTAAGTTACAAAGACATTGCTCTAAATAAGGCGGCCCATTCAACAAGTTTAATAATAACACGCCGAGTCTTATATTCGTTAAGCCTTACCCAGGAAAATCACGCACGAATGCTTTTGAAACATCACCAGGAAGAAAACTTATTTCCCTGGTCGTTGCAAAAATGGGTCTGCCTGACACCTTTAATGATTGTCTAGAAACAACCTTTTTATTCGTCATCCATTAAAATAGATAAGTGAAGGGAGGGATTCGCATCTGTCGAGCGATGGAGTTTGAATGCAAGGCACTGGTGTAGATGTGAATGTTAAATTGTATTTTATTCATTTAAATATCAATATGAATTTGTTTTAAATCTAACATAATTCATGCTGTAAAACAATAATCTACATCTCTATTGGGGAGGGCAAAGTTGCTGGATAACAGTCGCCTATTTAGGCCTACTGTTTGCTTAATAGTATAGGCCTATTTTTTTCTGTGTTGCACAGGACGCAAGACAACTCAAGCCGTCTCGTAATAACGATACTCTTCCTTTTAAGTTTATTAAGCTGATTAAGTTTAAACCTATATAATCGCGGTTCACAGATGGCTGGGATTGATTATAAACCATAGAATTCGTCACACAACGACAAAGTGTATTTACAAGGATGTTAACCGCCATAAAACTTTTTAATTTATTAAAGTTAAAGAAAAAGTTTAATCTTTCTCTTTTTAAATCAAGTTTTAAAATGCCTTCTCTTTTCTATGACCATGATCCTCAAAAAACATAATCTTTATATATTCCGTCTCGTAATTTAATAAAAAAATTTGATGATTCAATTCCGTTTCTTACACTTGTTTTTCTCCCCCTATCTTTTGTCCAAAGTTAAACGGATCGAGGAGAGGTGAGCCAGGTGCTGTCGCTTTAAAGCGAAACCCCCCCCCTCCCCCAGCCCCCCTGGAACTGGGAACCCCTTTAGACCCAGATAACATGGACGGATTCTATGATCAGCAAGTACCATTAATGGTCCCACCCAACGTAAGTGGACCCAAGGCAGCCCCACCCACTACACTCTAACACAATGTAGATGTAAATAGACGGACTGCATCATGGCCATGCTGGTCCAGCAACAAGCCCTCTTCAAGAGCATATTCTTGTCCGCTGAATGTCTGATGATTAGCCTAGTCCTGTCACGCATGGGTTGATTTGGGATGATCTCCCTTGAATCGTTCTGTTTGGAAAACATGCTGTCGCCCTCTCCCTCGCCACAGCACAAGTCTCACTCTGAGGAACCGTCTTACGCCAGACCCTTCAATGACAGAAAGAGGAAGTTTGTTGACAGTGAACTCGCCCTGGACACAGAAGGTAATTGGTTGTATCCAAACCCCACCCCCATATAAAGGCATATTTTTAAGGGCAGTTCAGCGTTGCCATGGTGTTGATTTCAACATTTTTGAAAGCATCCGATGTGGGCTTGATTTGTAATTATCTTGCAGCAACTTGTAATAAGACTTCACGCTAAATAGGGGGGTTTCCAGTGGTCAACATGGTTGAGTTTTGTGCACGCAAGTACTAGTACATAAACTGTGATTCACGTTTTGTTCTCTTTTGATATTCCCCCCTAGAACTCTTCCAAGACCTCTGTCAGTTGCAAGAGATCTGGATTGCGGAAGGTGCGTTGTGTGTATTGTTTGTGGTTCAGTAGAGAATGGGTCAGCCTGCTTGGTGAATTACTGTATTTCTCTCGAATAAGCTATTTTATCCCTTGTTGACTACAATTTCAGCCAAGGGGGTATTGTTTTTTTTCATACCATGTATAATGGCAATTGGGGTGACATTTGGAAACATGAGTGGCTAAAGATTAACTTGAGGGCAGAATGGTAAATATTTCTTATTAACTGGCGCAAGTTGAACACAGTTCTGTAAATAGGAACTTGCTGACCAAGAACTCCTGCAGGCTTTCTACCCCTGATCGGTCCTAGGTTCAGTTTTCTCTAATATTAGATATTTTTTTATGGTGATTTATAGCTATGTCCGACTGTTATTACTTTTACCGATTGCAACCAAAACACTGAGGCATTTTCTAGTCTGGAAAAAAATGAATTATTTAAATTTAACACAGGCCCTTTGTGTATCCCCTCATCTTTTATTTTCTTGACACAAAAAAATGTCAGTGGAAGATTGACCACTCCAGGGACCCAGCAGGGAAGCTCGATCTGTTTTTCTGCTCATAGTATGTTTGACATTTTCCCATATCTCCACAGCACATGTGCCTGATGACGAACAGTTTGTCCCAGATTTCCAGTCAGATAACTGTGAGTATCAGACCTCTATTATTCATGCCGTGTGTGCATGTGCAGGAGCGTGCGTGTGCATGTGCGTGCGGCACGCGACCACCCTTTTAGAGTCTTCCCCTTCAATGGCGAACACCGGTGTGGATATAGTTTCTGGTGCGTTGGACTGTTCCTTTAACACAGCCTTCCTTGGCAGATTCTCGGCTACTTTTGAGGCCTTGTTTGGCTGGCCTCCAGGAAGTCTTTGTGTGCCTCCAAATACATTTTTATTTTCCACACAAAATCTATCTCCCTCTCCCTGGTCCTCATCTCCGTTTTTGAGTTTAATCATCCGATTGGCACGGGGAATCACATGAGCCCATGTACTTATCTGATTTCACACTCTCCCGCACTCAGACCCAGTCGTTGGTGCGGGCTGGATTCCACCAGGCTGGGTGGGGAGGTGAAGTGGTGGGTTCCTCAACTCAACTCACCCCCCCCCCCCCCCCCCCCCCTCCCCTTCCCCCCATATCACAGAGGATAGGAGCTGTATGAGAGCTACCTCCTGACCCAGTACTCTGGTGCAGCTATCCCATCGTCCGTCCCCCCCACCACTGAGCCATAGCTTTCATTTGTCTCTGCACTTAACGTTTTTGGCAGAGATGCCACAGAAAATATTAGAATTATGTTCAATGGAGCTCTTCAAGCGTCCCTCCCCTCACTGCTCTGCCCCGGTTCCATTGCCCCAGTTTGTTTATATTTGTGTCTGGGAGGAGAAGGAGGGGGAGGTAGAGGCAGGGCGTGGTCCGCGGCTGTCTTTGGTCCTGGCCTTTTTTTAAAGCCACAGTGGGCGTCAGAGTGACCACTGGCTTGCCTGTAGCGATGCAATATATTATTGTGGTTTAGGCTTTGACATGTACAGTACATTCCGTATAGCCCAAGCCCAGACAGGGGCCCTTTCGTAAGGCCGGCTATGCTCTGTTCACAGTCAAGTGTCTCAGCCATATAGCCCTTGACCTTGTACTTTGAGTGTGTGCGACGTGCAATTGGCAGAGACCGTTATGGACAGGCAGGGGGCCAGCCTCTCACACAGGCTGCCTATTCAGTGGTCCCGGCTCCCAGCACTGACTGCATTGCCCCTGCAGTCAGCAGGACGTCACATGACGGTGGGGGCATTCCCTTTCTCCCACTGTACCCAGCTAGTTAGCCTTCTCCATCTGCCCCCTGAGTGCCCCTTTTAACTAGGCCTGGAATGAATAGAAGAATTTCTTGCAACCGTCTGGCAACCTCTGTATTTCTTTATAAGCTGGGCCAAGGCTGCGTCTGTCGGTGAGCTTGGGTTCTAGCTAGCGATCAGAACCAAAAGACAAAAACAACTTGAATTCCAACTGCTGATCATATGTGGCCTAATTCACTGTGTTGAATCAGGCAACTTGGCGCTCAGATATCTTTCACAATATTTATTATTAACCATATCTCATTAGGATGGAAAAGTTCTGAAGAAATATTCAGGGAAACCTGGCTGTGGAACACACAATACGGCCGGGCAGCGTTGTAAAGGCAAACACGGGGCCCGGTATTTTGCGGTATCTCACCACGTGGGGTGCACGGGGGGAGCTCACGTGCCCATTGTTAGCTTTCCATAAGTCCATCAGCACCCAAGGTGATGTATTTGGCTGCTGCGCCTTTGTGCCTGAGGATCAAGTTTCTGCCTTGCCATTATGTGGCGCCCAGGAAACTGCAGCCGATACGCGCTGCGCTCCAGCCAGTGTCTAATGGTTACACTGCCAGGGAAGAAAATCATTCACAATCATTGAATTACACCACACTGATTCATGGGTATTGACTGGCCTCCCAGTAATGGTATCAGCGAAGAGGGCTTTGATAGTCCTGTTTGTGCATGCGTGTATGTGTGTGTATACAGCGCTTTGCTGGCCAGTAATGGTGGATAGATGGTGGTTTTCAGATCCCTCTGTCAACCGTCATTAAGGCCTGTGATAAATGGCTTCTAAGTGGCTCTGTCAGTCCTGGGAATACGCAGACACTGTCCATGCGTCCATTTATCTATCTACCAATTTGAAATGTGGTTAAGATAACTGCTGCACTTTCTGTTTATGGATTCGATTAGTGGGGGATATCTGCAGCAAGGCTCATGTGTTTTTGTCTCTGCTCTCTCCTCCTGTTCAGTGATGTTTCATGGCCCGCCTCCGGCCAAGATCAAACGAGAGCTGACTCCCTCCAAAGAACTCTCTCCCTGTCGCCAGGACAGGAGTCCCATGCCCTACGGAGAGAAGTGCCTTTACAGCTACAGGTATGTGTTTCGATCTTGATCGTACCGCTTCGATTCGGATGACATTTGCAGCCAACGCCACTGTATGGCATGCTTATCAATCCCTTCTCATCAGACAATGTTTTAAGTGTCTTATGCTTGTCCCTCCTCTGCAGTGCCTACGACAGGAAGCCCACCCCGGGGTTCAAGCCATTAACTCCCCCCTCCACGCCAGTCTCTCCCTGTGGCCCCACCGGCAACACGGGGGTACACCCCCTCAGCGAGCAGGCCTCCCCCTCACACCCACGGATACCCCAGGGTCAGACTCAGTCCAGGCAACATCCCGGCCTGCAGGTGCAGCAGCCCCTCGCGGCGAACCATGGCGCTCACAGCCAGCGGCCGCACCAGCTCCATGGCCAAAGCCCGCCGTTCGCTGTGCCCTGCCCGCCCCACAACCAGGATGCCAACAGCTTCAGCCCCGAGCACAGGTAAGCCGCTGGGGAGAAGGGATGGCTTTTCGTCCTTGCTATGCTAATAGCTGAAAAAAAACATGCACGGCTGAAGAGAAGACCGCAGATATATTTAACTCTTAACCCTGTGTGTGTGTCACTGCTGTAAATGCATTTTTCCATTGCTAATGGGAGAAGCTCAGTGGGATTGTGTTACCACTTTAATAGCTTTCGCTAATGCTGATATTGGGGGTGAGGCGGTTTGGGATGTAGAGGGTGGTAACAGACCGGGTTATGGATTGGGTTGGTGCTAGCAATGTGACAGCTCCTCATATGGATGGCCGCTGAATATCTGAGAGCTGTTGGAAAGCCTTCCTTCTGTCGAAACACCTTCTCCCCTTGCACAAGCTCCCAGCCCTCATGCTGCTCACTCTGCGAGCTGTGCTCCCATTATCTTTTGAGTGCTGTGGGTTGCAGTACATTTCATCAGCAACTCAAATGTCAGTCTATATGCAAACCAATGTGCCCTAATTGATGCGCCATGACTGTACATCTGAAACCAGCCTTTAATATCCCATACAGTTATAGTTGGTTGGTTTTGTTTTTAGAAAGTAGGATGCCTTTTGATCAGTTGGACTTCTCTACTGTTCAAGCAAGAAGTAGTAAGGGTTCCAGTGTCGTCCAATGCATTTGTAAGACCGGTGCCAGAAATAGACATGCATGTGGCCCCCTTGCATGTAAATGATCTATTTGGTCGCTGTCAAAACGAATAACTTCATCACCTTCCGTTACGTCTTGCTCTGCCCCAGGTTCCAGAGGCAGATGTCGGAGCCATGCCTCCCGTTCCCCCCGTCAGAGAGCCAGCAGTGCTCCCAGTTCCTGCCCCAGCCCGCCACCGCCTCCACCAGCAGCAGCAGCAGCACCAACAGAGTGGCCCGCGACGGGCGGCCCCCTTACCACCGCCAGATGTCGGAGCCCCTGGTCGCCGTGCCTCCCCAGGGCTTCAAGCAAGAACTGATGGACGCGCGGTACGCAGAACAAGGAGTCCCCTCCATGGGCCCCCCGGGGCCCCCGCAGGGACAGCCTCAGGCGGCCTTCCATCCCATGGCCATCAAACAGGAGCCGCGTGACTTCTGCTTTGATTCTGGTGAGTTGTCACAGTTGAGAGTGGTCAGCATGCAGTAGATTTAGAAATGTGCGTAGCTGTTTACTAGTGGATACAAATCAAAGGATACACACCGAGGGTCCAGGTGTGTGTACGCTTTCAGGCAGGGTTGGTGGAATGTTCCAGGCCCTGTTTGTTTTGCCTATGACGCATGTATGTGAGGTTTAGAGGGTAGAAGATCTCCAGGCCCGCACAAACAACCACGCTAAAGGTCCTAATCTTTCCAGCCCCACCCCACCCCCCTCCATCCACGGCAAGTAGAAGTGGGTCTCCTCCTATATCAGCTTAAGCCTCCAAGGGCAAAAAGTAAGTGGGTCAGCCAGCCAGGTTAGGAGACACGTCTTCAATGTACCTACCTTGAAATAGATCTGGGTCACTGGCCACAAAGGGCTTAGAGTGATGCTATACAGTCAAGCGATGGAGTTTGACTGTACATTTCTAGGGTCGTAATACACGGCTAACTTTAGCAGAAGGCGCTAGAATGCCTTCTTCCATCAAAATCCTTCTTCCAGCATGGTTGGAACCATCAACTGTGCTGCGCTTATGTGGTATGAACTACAAATGTCCATATGCAATTGCTGTGGTTCATCTTTTATTTATTTATTTATTTATCTGTCGCCCACACCGCCAGCTGTTGTTCTTCCTCATTGCCCACGTCCTCCTCCACATTTATACCAACGTGCTCCTAAACTGTTTCATCCCTTCTGTCTCAGTGCTTTTCACTGCCATTCCATGCGGAACAAGCAAGCAAGCCAGCCAGTGATGCAATGATAAATCCTCTTAGCTTTGTATGGCCTTGAGATGCCAACGTCACTGCCAGGCTCTCCCGATGGCCGGTAGATTTAAATGACCATCATGAACTACTGTGTTGGCAATAACGCAGTGCCAAAAACATGAGCGGTTACATTTCCACAAAGTTGAGTAGCCCTTATGTCTTCACAGTGTTTATAAGGAATTTGAAAGGCAAGATCCTGCTGCTGTTATTCCCTTAAGAGTACGCTGCTTCTTAAGAATAAATAGGGATAGCCAGTAGAGGAAAACACTTGGTCTTGATTGATCTCTGGTTTTCTTATCAGTAGACAGGAAGCAGAATAATGAGGATCCGCAGTGACACAGCAAACAGAAGACAGATGTCTGCCCCTGCGGGGGACCGGCCTAACTTGATTGTCAATGAGAGTTAATACAGCGACCCTGCTACTAATCCTGTTTATTTGTCCTCCGTGGACACGCAAGTGATACAGGGCAGGGCTCTCTCCACTCCCAAAGGGCCTCTGTGTGTGTCGGTCTCCATGCGTGGGTGTAGGGTAGGCATTTTTTGGCCCAGCTGTTGCGTCATGGCCAGTTGTGTAAGAAGCCGCAGATGGGGGTGGACAGTGGGCAAGTTGAAAGGACCCGCCAGTGTTTCTATGGTTACCGCCATGTGCCGAGGGTTTCCGATGGTCACCACTTGCATCAATATCACCTTTCCGACCCGGTCTCTCCAGTACAAACAAGAACTGCCAATGCGCAGTGAGGGACATCAAGGCCTCTTTACTTAAGCCTGTGCAGAGGCAGGTGTAAAGAATGTAACGAATGTTTTGGTGTCGGACGAGAGGCGGATGTTGCCGTGCTGGGAAAACAATATGGCATTGAGTTTGGCTATGGTGCCTGCTCTAAACAAACCCCTCCTCTTTGTGTTACAGAAGTGCCTAACTGTCAGTCGTCCTTCGGAAGACCAGGTTTCTACCAAATCAACCATGAAGGTAAGGATCTGAGAAAATCTGCTCATACAGTCCACTTACTGTCTAGTCTTGCACATACACAACAAGGTTATCTAAATGGCTTAGTCCAGCCCTGACGCATCCACCCAAACCACTTGACATTTTAAATCAGTGAAAGTACATGGAAGAACAGGAGGTCAGCAGCCTTTAAATGATGCCACCTGGAGTGCAACCAAAATACTAGCATGCTGCTGTCCTCCTCCCAGATGCATGTATTAGTAACAAAAATAATTGTTTGCTACTACTGGGATGTTTGCTAGGATTTATTGCTTTTTTATTGGTTTGTTGTGCTAGTAGAGACCCGGAAGAGGATAAAACGGAGGGCCCGTTTCCCACAAGCTGCCGTTCTTCCTTGCATTACTCCTCTTTAATTTTGTTTCTTTCCTTTTGCTTCTTTTCCGACCACAGGCTTCTCCTTCGACAGAGAACCTCACCTTTATTTTGACGATGCCTGCGTTGTACCGGAGAGACTGGAAGGTGAGATTTAAACCAAAGTGAATGTCACATTGCAGAATAAAATAAAAATGCACTCAGACTTTTGTCCTCCTTTCAGTTTGATAATATGCTGCATAGAAGTAAAATGAGGCCTAAGTCAATAAGATTGCGCATTGGAAGAAGAGAAGGGTCCTTTGACTGAATGGCAGTGGCACGGCTGTGCAGAATGAGCAGCCGGGCCACTTCACAGTCGCATGCTGCCAGGAATGTCTCACCACAGTGTGGCTGTGGCAGAGAACAGTGCTCACTGACACCTCTTTTTCTCCCTCTCCATCTGGCTCTCTCCCTCTCCCTCTCCTCCTGTCTCCTGCTCGCTCTGATCATAGGTAAAATAAAGCAGGAACCGTTGGTGTACCGTGACGGGCCACCGTACCAGCGCCGCGGCTCCCTGCAGCTCTGGCAGTTCCTGGTCACCCTGCTCGACGACCCCGCCAACGGCCACTTCATCGCCTGGACGGGCCGCGGCATGGAGTTCAAGCTCATCGAGCCTGAGGAGGTGAGCAAACCCCCGCCCCCCCACCTTTCTCTCCCGACGTGGCCTGCCTAATCCCACCACCTGTTCGGTATCACGTGAGCTGTGTTGATGACCTCCTTGCCCGGTGCTAGAACCTAACGGTGTGTCCTCCTCTGACCCCAGGTGGCCCGTCGCTGGGGCATCCAGAAGAACAGGCCAGCCATGAACTACGACAAGCTGAGCCGCTCCCTGCGCTACTACTACGAGAAGGGCATCATGCAGAAGGTAAAGGCAGGTTCAGCCCCTTTATTTTTTCCTCCTTGAATCATAATCAATAGGTCCCCCTTACCTAGTTTCACCATAGCGGTCCTTTGGCATGGAGCTAAGCCGTTTAACCCAACCCATTTAAAAAGTCACAGCACAGCCTGAGTAGTTTATTTGAATTAGAATTAATTTGATTATAAAGCACCTCATGCGATAGTAGGCCGTTTCCCTCCTGCTAGTAAACACATGTTAGGTATTTTATGTTCTGGAGTCTAGGATTTCGACTAGTTTCCACTTTCCCAAAACATTACAATAACTTCACTCAATGCCCACATGACAATGGTGTTTCCGAACCATGGTAAATTGTCTTAACTCCCAAAATTCTGATGGTTTGCAATAGTATTACAAGAAACTTTTTACAAAGCTTCTGCATGTTTCATGTTGTGCTCATGAAATATGATCCATGACCCGGGCATCTAACCCTCTCTCGTTGTCTCATCTCCAGGTGGCTGGCGAGAGGTACGTCTACAAGTTTGTGTGCGACCCAGAGGCTCTGTTCTCCATGGCCTTCCCCGACAACCAGAGGCCCAGCCTGAAAGGGGACCCCGACAGCCTGCCCGGCACGGAGGACGAGACGCTGCCGCTCAGCCACTACGACGAGAACACCCCCTATCTGTTGGACACCGCCGAGCAGTGCACAGCCAGCCTGCCTTTCCCGGACAGCTACGGCTACTAAACGCCACAGTGGCTCCAATGACGCACATGACGTCACAGGCATCATCCACAAACACACACACACTCTCTCTCTCAACCTAACGTGCACCCAGAGCAGCCCTACAGTCTTAAGGGGCCTGCTCCAGTAACCCAGGGTTGGAAACCAAGATCACCTCCCCCTTCTTTCTTTCTTTTTTGCCATCGACACACACTTCTTGTTGCTGGACTGCCTGATTAAAACTCGCCACACTCCCCGGAAAACAAGAAGGAAGAAAAAAAAAAATGAATGCACACAGTTGAAGTCTTGCACTGGCAAGTGAGGAGAGTTAGGGAGCGAGGTGGTGTTGAAAGAGGTGAGGGGCAGATTGGACTCCAGCGGTTCTGCCCCCTGTTATCACTCCCTAGGGAAAGAGGGGAGGGGCGGGCTGTTACTATGGAGACCCAAATGGAAGCAAGCCGAGTTGTCGCGCAACATTGCAAAAAGAACTGACTCCTGTGCAAGAGTTGTTGCAATTCAGACTTTGTGACAATCTTTTCTTAAGAGAATCGAATAACCTATAGTGGAACATTTCAAGTTTATAATTCTGAAAAAAAGATCATAAAAAATGCAGCGCTGTTCTATATATGCCTTTTTTTTTTATTATTCCCTCAGTTCTCGAGAACCCCTCTGGAATAAAAATAAATTTTAAAAGGGCTTTAATTTAATGAAAAGAATTACATAAAAGAATAAACCACCATAATTAAATTCTGCTGTTACTCCTCTGTAGATATTCCAAGGTATTCCGTGTATTATTATTTTTCCTTTTTTTCTGTCTATGAATATAAACCAAGGCTGAGAACCTACGCCCAGTGACTGGGGGATTCCTGATGGTAGGGAGATAGCGGTTGGTAAACGTGGACCGGCCTCCAGAGAACCACTTTACTTGCTGCACTCCCCTGCTAAAAGCTAACGCTCCTTTCCAAAGTGTCAACTCCACACTCTGCTTCACACTCTGTTCAAGTCCTTTGTTTTCCCTTATCGGCCCACAATCTCCAAACAATAAGCACTCTTTTTTCACCGTGTCAAAAGGGATAGATTAGTACATATTTTCCCAGAGCCCGTAATGGTTTGCTACATTGTGTATATGAAATTGTTTCATTGTTCCTTCTTTTGTTTTACTTCTATCGGGTATTTAATGTTTTCTCGGCAGTGTACTTGTTCCTCCGATGCCCCAGGATGGCAGGTGCATCGAGGCCTTGCATGCAAAAAGACAGAAAGTGAATGAAATTTGACATCTTTCTTCCTTTCTAACAATCCAACGTTGTTGACTGGAGACCTCTGCTTGTCTTTTGCATGATATCCTCAACAGAGACTGCGTTGTCCACTAACATATCGCTTTACTCTTTTTAGACAAAGAAGACATTTGTGACGCTTTGTTTTGATTTTGCTTTTGTTTTTGTTTCACATTAAACATTGTTTCTAAATGGGAAAATAGACAAACTTATATAAAATATATATTTTTGCTATAAGTCTGCATCTGTTTTGATTTTAATGTATAAGCTGTATAGTTCTGCCTACTTCGGTACCTTTATACAAGAAACCTAATCTGGATCCCTGTGATGCTCGTCTCGCTGATGGTTTCCACGGAGACAACTGTACTTGGTTTTGCAGGATGGACGAGGGAACTGCTATCTTTACTATGGCAAGCGCTTGCACGCAAAGGTCAACCAATGTCCGCTGTGTTGGGTTGCAGTTTCTCTAGCTATGTCTTTTATTATTTTTATGAGAGGAACTTAGCATCTGGTCGAGCCCAAACAGAGGGATCGTCTGCACTTGTATAGGCTTCGATCCCTCTCTTCCTCCACAATGTGTATCTTACACTGCTGACTCGATGACCATCTGTACTGGGTACAATAAAATGTCCTTTATGCTCCACTGCCTGCAGTCCTGGTGTTGTGTTTCATCAGTCTCTCCCAGCATGCCGACAGTCAGCTGATCAGCTGCAGTGATCTGCTGGCCACTGTGAGCTTGACCTGCCTCATTACCGAGTCACATGCCTCCCAATCTTTCTGATCATTTTCTCTGTGAATCAGGAGGGGGGTTAACCCAAAGCCATTGGTGTGTTTGTTTGTTAAAAAAAAAAGAAGACATTAATATAATTAGATATCATCCCTCCCCCTCCCCAACTAATAAGCATATCAGTTGTATCAGGCTTGAGGTGTTTTAAATGTCCTTTTACTTTTAATTAACAAATAAGTTCATTTGAATTTGGAACATTTGGATCTACTTCACAGGCAATTGGCCAACCACTTTCTTACAACAATCTTTGTGTGTCTGTGCGCGCACACACTCATTCTTTGAAACATTTTGTAGCCATCTCAGAAGGACATGAGTTTTTCCTGTAATACCGATGTAATGGCCTTGTAAATGTCAGTAGGGCCCATTTCCTTTTGTTGTTCCTTTCAGCAACAATTTCCAATGCATTTCCTTGACATGTGTAATATTATGTAGCCTACCATTAAAGAGTTATTATTTTGCTATTGGTGAATACATTTATGACATAAATGTGGTACATTTGCTATTTAATGACTACTAATAGTGACTTTCTCAGTTTTCCACACAGTTCCACAGAGTCTTGTGTGAAAGCCTAGCTCTGATGTTCACTCAGAGCGAGCCAGGCAGTTTCCCATTGATTGAGGGAGGGGAGAGGAGTGCTTTTGAATGCTATAAAAGGCTTTTTACTGTGCCCTAGGGAGATGCCCTGCCCTGATATTTGTGTGTATGTGTATGTGTCTCTCTCGCTCTCCCTTTCTCCCTATCTCTATTGCTTCTGTCATTATTTATGAGTGATGTATACTTAATGTGCACTTGTCTAGCTGTTCTTTATTGTATTGTGTTTCTGGGAGTGGGGTTGAAATCTTGGGCTAAGCACAGTTTAGTTTTGTCTATGCACAGGAACAACACACAAAACAACAAAATACTACTTTTGTTCACACAGAGGATATGTTGTACTCCTTATTGTGATTTGTTCTCATGGGTAAGTGACATAGAACAAGCAAGTGCTACACAATAACCAGTTTTACATCATTTCTTAGGAAACAAAAGGAACAAATGTCGCAGATGCAGCTAACAGGACACTATTATGTGTAACCCATACAACACAGAATGTATTTTAGCAAGCTGAGAATACCTGGCCTGTTGTGTCAATCATCCCCTTTCCTATTTCCGCATCACACACACTGAGGCCTTTCCCTCATGAGCTTAAGCCATGATCCTAATCTAACGGTCGTGATCCACTCAGCAAGAACAAACGAGCGGATTGAGGCTTTGAGGATGTCATGTCACCTTGGAAATTCTCCATCAACAGCAGGGAATACTACTCAATCTGCAGCTCTCTCGCTAACATACTGATGACACAGTGCAAGGTCCGCCTCATAGTTAACTACAACATCCCTACCTCCGATCTATGTTAGTTTGTCCATAGGACCACAGTTGTCGAATATTTTCCAAAGATATTTTCTCTTATTCAGGGATTATTATTCTCTTATAGGAAAGCAGTCAAATGAAATGTTTATCAGCATTCAATGTGGACTTTTAGAAAACAGAATTGACAATATTGGTGGGATAATTGGGTCTTATTTAATGACATTATGAAGCTAAAACCCACCCATGGGTCAAAGGTTCGATACATTGTCTGTCTGATGAATGAGTGACTGTCTGATGAATAATACCCACAATTCAAACACAATAAGAGTCATAACTATTAGAGAAGCCTGCCCACTGAGAGCCTGGCTTTTCCACAGTAGAAGAACATAAATCAAATGCACAGTCCTTCAACATAAAACAAATCAGCTGAATCTAAAGTGAAGGGACCTTCAAGATATGGCAGTTAATGCCGTAGTAGGCCGCCTACGGCCATGACGCCATGCCCACTGTACCGTCAGTCAAAGGACTCAGAAGGCGTGGCTGACCGATGCGGGAGGTTTCCAGGGTCGTCAGAGCCCGTGAAGTGTCACGGTGCTCAAATTTGCATACGTGATCTGATTGGATGACGGATCCGTCGCTGCCGAAAAAGTTGAAAATTTTTCAACTTTTTGACGGAGCCTTCAGCGCACGGATCCACAATGCATTGCGCGTCCGTCCCCAATCAAAGTCTATAGAGTGGCGAAGTCACGCCTCTTCCGGTAGAGCTCATGGGACCTATGAGATCGAAAAATATGAATGGGTGTCAATGGAGAGAATAATTTTTTTTTTTTCTGATAACAGTCTTTATATGCACTGGATTACACATATGTTGTTTGTGGATTTAAATGATAACTTTTCATGCAAAGAAAACTACAAATTTTCGTGAAGAAGTTTGATAATTTTAGGTTTTATGTGAGGCCGCTTTGTGAACTACAGCTCTTCGCTGATCTCGAAGCATATGATATACGTCACCACACCCGCACTGGAACTCCGGCACAGAGATGGCACATATAGATGGCACATAACTAAAACTTTCCCCATGCCCCGACTTACAGTGGTTTTCACCTCTTTCTATGCTTTTATCCTCGCCTTGAAAAAAAGTGGTGAAGTGGAGCAGAGAGATCGCCATCTCTGTGCCGAGTTCCTCCAAGTGCAGGTGTGGTGACGTATATCATATACGTCGAGAGCAGCGAAGAGCTGTAGTTCACAAAGCGGCCTCACATAAAACCTAAAATTATCAAACTTCTTCACGAAAAGTTTTACTTTTCTTTGCATGAAAAATTATCATTTAAATCCACAAACAACATATGTGTAATCCAGGGCATATAAAGACTGGGATCAGAAAAAAGAAAAATTCTCTCCATTGACGCCCATTCATATTTTTCGATCTCATAGGCCTCATGAGCTCTACCGGAAGGGGCGTCACGGCGTGACGCGTGACTTCGCCACTCTATGGGGATCAGTCAACGGACGGAGGCAGTGAGCACGATGCAATCTGTTAATGGCTTCTCATTTGGAAGGATAATCATTACCGGTCGGTTATGCGAATTTTGACAATGAGTGAGATATGTAGGGGATAATGTATAGAACGCCGGTCATTATCGGGAAAATAAGCTCCGAAAGGCCGAACAGGACACCGACGCGCAGCGGAGGTGTCTCGCTTCGCCCTGAAGGGGCTTATTTTCGATAATCACCGGCAACGTTCTATATATTATCCCACTTATTACACGGCTACTTGCCCAAACGAAAAAATAACTTCACATGATGTGTCTTTTTACAATTTATTTGTTACCACTTACCAGCATTCGTTGTGTTGATCATCAGAGAAAGTCCCCCAAAGACGTCGACGTCGCTTAGCAACCGAAGTCTCTGGGGTTGACCGGACTACTTGCGCAGTGCTACCAAATACGTCATAGTGGCAAAAAGTCCTTTGTTTTCCTTGACAGCGGTCAATTATACTTAGCAACGGTAAATTATAATAATAATAATTCACCGCCGGAAGTTGTGAAGAGCCCATGCATTTAATGTAGTTGTAACCTTTAATTATGTTTTCCTTTTCCTATTTTGTAATACAGATTAAAATATTTATCTTCGGAAAATGAACGATGAGTGCAGTGAGCGTTTGGGTTTTTTTTGCATAATGAAAGGAATTAGGTTTCAACAACCCCCTGGCGGGTATATTATGTACATCTACAGGGATAGGGAAAGTCTTTGCCTATGATTATACAACTGTTTTAATTCCGATCAATTAGTTCATTTCCAATATTCTACCAGAATGTTCAAGAGGCATTTCAACATACAATTTGTATATTTTATTTGAATCTGTAATCATCGGTATTGAATTGGACACAAAGGCTTAGACTGGGTCCCTGGGGGCAATAGGACACTTATCTGGCTATGCTAGGTGAGGTCCTGGAAGATCCTTGCGACCTTCCAGAATAGTCGTCTTGGCCGCTGCTGCTACAAATATGGCGCGAATGACAGAGCATTGTACTGTGTCTCCAAATAACGGCGATATTATAATCAAAACAATACCACCCGTTCTGTGATTGGGACAGGAAAGGAAGACCCCACGTGGATTGAATCGTGTTTAATTTAGCCTACGTCACAGCACTTTGGGTGGAAGAGGAAGCAGGTCACTTCGGCCCGTTGACCAGAGCCACATGCCGCTCATCTCAGCTACATTCACAAATATTGGGTATTAATTTTCCCGTATTCCTTACAATTATCTTAACTTTTATAGTTGTATACTAAACCACCATAATTATCTTTATGGTGTTGCCGTTCTGATAGTTAGCATGTATAGTCAATTGTACACTTTACTTATCGTGTTAAACGGTATAATGTGGTGAATTGAATCAACGTGTATAGAAGTATTAATCTGAAGTTATTTTTCAGAACATGTGGTCTTCCATTCCGACACCCTTCCATGTGGTTGTCAACCCCTATCTCTATGATCACACCACTCATGGGTTTGCAGTCGCAGTGCCCTGTCAGATGATCCCATATAACAATCCTGTATTTATCGATTCATTGGCCGTGCCCGGTTCAAGTAAGTCTGCAACAAACGTATGCATTGAATATAATGGCCGTTGAAAACAAAAAAAAATTGATAAACACGGACCTCGGTTAATTTACTTGAGTATTGAGTGCCTGAGTGATCCTTTTTTATTTTCAATTTTTAGTGTGTGTGTGTGTGTGTGTGTGTGTGTGTGCAGATTCATCATTCATATTTATATATCCATGTGTGTGTGTATGGCTCTACAACCTGAATAAACTGGATTAAATATTTGTTTGGGTGCATAGATACTCGTGCTTCCCGAGAAAACGTGCTTTCCGGGACCCAGAGGTTGAGCAACTTGGACAGGCATGCTCCACATTCGCATACATAAGTAGTGACTGACTTACAATGGCACCTACATTATCGTTTTGTTTTCAGACCCAAAGGGCCCATGTTTATAAAAAGAGTGCCATTGAAGAACAGTTGTGCTAGTGATCCATCCAGAGCACGTCTATGCGCTGGTAACACACGACGAGCAAGCTCATACTCTTACCCTTTTTATTAATTATTCCAATTTAAAAGACACAGAACAATATATTGGTGCACAGAGTGAACACAATGGGGTTTTGTTTTGACCTTGCAGTTGACCATAGAGAGGTGGAGTGTCTTCCGAACACTGTCAGAGAGAGTTTGGACCTCCTGGATCACAGTGAAGACGTGTGGGCTATGCAGCAAGTGCCACAAAATTCAAAGGTCTCCTACTTTGAGTGTTTCTGTGATATTATTATTATTATTACTCTCATAATTGAAGGGGGTATTGTACAGTCTCCCATTGTAAATTTTAAGTGTATTATCAATGAAAATAAATGACAAAAATGGAACCACTGCACTAACTGAAATTGTTGCAGAAGTTTTCGGTAACCAAAACAAGCAAACAGGCTTGACTATAGCTGTGTTGTGTTGATGGTGTAGGCCGAAGGCTGGCAGGAGGAAAGCGGTAACGCTGCACTGTATGAGGACTCCTCAGCCCAGGCCAGTTCCTCTTTGAATGCAGGGCTTGAACAGCACTTTTACTGGGGGGCACCTTGGCAAGCCCCCCAGTCTCCACCCAGCCAGGCACAGCGCTGGGGTCCCTCTGCTTGTACTGTGACTGGTTGCTCATAGTGAGTATTGATGGTCTGTCGTGGAAGTCAGCATAGTCAAAAGTGTTGTGAGCCGTACTTTGAACCCTGCTTGTGATGATTTAAATAGCGTATATTCGACTTTATATTTCTACATAACTAACTGAATGTCATCATGGGATTGCCCTGCATTCTGCCAATGGTAAACTATTCTCTACAGTGATTCTCCCTACAGCCTCGATGGCAGTCAGCCGTCTACCACTAAGCTCAACCCCTTCGCCGCTATCTACGCTATGGTGCCCAAGCAGGACAGCCCCGCCCTGGCCATGGCGACTGAGACGGCCCGGTGCGAGAGGTCGTCCCCTGGTGCGAGAGGTCCTCCATGCCCGTCGTCCACGCCCAAGGTCGTCCACCCCCTTCGCGGGTCGTCCCCTCTCTTCCCCAGGCAGGCGGGTCGTCGGGGGGACCCCATTCAGGGCAGCGTCGCGTCCTGCAAAGCGGACGTCCCCGAAATGGACCAGGAGGAGAGCTCCGACTTCCACAGCTTCCTGGAGGACGACGAGAACATTGTCTCGGATGAGAGAAGCAGCAGGCCCAGGGCAGGCGCAGGCCGAGAACGCTCCGCGGGGGCCGGCGGAGAGGCCCCGCACACTGTCGAAAGGGGCACTTCCCCTTCCCCCCGCGTAGTCACGTCCGATGTATCAGTCGGTACGGAGACACGGTGTGTGTCGGTAGAGGCCCAAACGAAGGTGCCCGCAATGGCAGACCAGAATCATCTCACCATGTTGCAGATGTCCGACCTGGACTACTTGGCTGAGGTATACTAATGGGATGAGGAAGGAAGGGGCGATAGGGTGACATGTGCGTCAACATGCCGCATGATTTTTTTTTTGTGTTTTTCTGTTTGTAGGAAATTGTGAAACTCAAGTCTGCCAAGAAGGAACTTGATGAGCTAAGACAGAAACTGAAAAGGTACTCCGTGCACTGGCATGCTCACTCCATCCGCCCCCCTGGCCTCCAGAAGGGAGTTCTTTCAGTGGCACCCTTGTGGTCGTGTGTTTCAGCTCAGAGGAGGCCGGGGACAGGGTACCGTGTGAGGGATTTTGTCGGCGGGCGCAGTGCGCTGAGCTGTGTCTGCTGGACCTGCACTACACCATGTGCCAGCAGCAAGCCTGGAGGGACTGCTTCACCTCCCCTGATGACCTCGCCATGAGAACAGCACACTCTGAGTATTGGTCAAACCATTTTTGTATGATTTTGTTTTTTGATGATTTTTCTTGTAACTTGAGTTAGTGTTTAATGAACTTCAAGGAGTATTCAGTTTCCTTCCTCACTTTGTTGAAGTAAGGAAAACACAAGTGGACTTTGATGAAGATTTACATTGAAGCTAAATCATGAGAAGATTCCAGGGCAAAGTCTCCCGAAAGCTACCGTCAATTAAGAATGATGGTGTACCATCAGTTTGCCTTTCTCTTCCCGCAGGCCCAAGGACCCTCCGGCCAAGCTTGTTAATGTCTGCGAGAAGCTCCAGTGTGACTACAAAGAGATGAGGACCAAGATCCTGGCTGGTGTGACCCTGGAGCAGCTGGAGCCTCTGTTCGTCAGCTCGGCGAGACTAACCTCTGGCTGCCCCTACGGCCCTCCAAAGGTCTGCTTCTGCCCGACACTATAATATATTTTTCATGTATTTTAGGTTTACTCTGACATTCATGATTGACTCTGGTCTGTTTTTTGATTTACTTTAGCTCATTGGTGATGCTTTGGAGGATGTCGCGACAAGGTATGTTCTTGGTGTGTGCAAATGTGTACGATTTCCAAATGCTTGTCTGCATCATGTGTTTATCTGATTACAAGCTCTCGGCCACTGGAGGGATGGGACTTGGAAATGCATGGAGGGAAAGAATGTCCCCTGTTTCCAAAGAGCGAAGACCCGAAGGTATATTGGACCATTACATTATTATGGGAAGGCATGTACCCTGTCTGTAGCCGTTAAACGCGTTGCATTTTGAAACTTACAACTATTGAAACTTGGTATCATTAGAAGCTGGTATCTGACAGCTTATTGATGGTACAATAATATGGCCTGTATGGTTAGGTTCGACGCATTGAAATTTCCCATGTCTGTACTCATCGTGTATCCCTGAGTTCCCCTTTTTGGGACGCTTTTTTGACAAAATTCATTCCCCAGGAGGCTAAGAGACGGAATGCTCCAGTGGCTCACTCCACGGTGAAGCGCAGAAGAGCGGTGTCCCTAACGCTCAAGCACAGTGGGACAGACAACAAGCAGACGGGTGATTATTGTGTGTATTAATGTATTGATCTGTCTGCAGCAGACGGGCCCACGGCCACCGCTCCATCCCATAACTGTGTATTGTATTGATCTGTCTACACAGTGGATCGTGTGACTGAGGTAGTGGTCGTGGAGTCTCAAATGGAGGGGGATTCTACTGAGTTGAGCACCGGCGAGGTGTGGTACGATGCTAAGGAGGACCCGGAACCCGCCGTCGTTATGGTGCCGACCGGACAGGGAGACACCCATTCAGGGAGTGACGAAGAGATAAAAGAAGGCAAGAACACACTGGATAGGGTCTGATGAATTCAGAAAAGTGAAACGGGCGGGGTTACGCATTGTTTCCTGTTTCCTCTACTTGCATGGGAAACATTCAGACGGGTATTTTCATTATTTCTTTCTATTATGTCTACACAGTGTTGATTCGAAACGTTTACTGACACTTGTTCACAGTTTTCCACTATTGGTCGGGTCTGTGTTCCCTGTTTATTGCCAGTTCGGCCGTACAGATTCCCGCCTCATTAACTGTGTGATCTGTCAAAACAAATAAGAGGCGAAGGAATGTGAAATGCATGTACTCGGTTATCAGTCTGAAGTCTGATTTGTGGGTTGTTACGTATCTGCTTTCAACAAGAGCACGACAGGGTCTAGGTCTGATGATGATGTTGTGAAGTAGGCCAACTTCCAATCTGTTTTTATTGGTTGTTGAAATTCTTGTTTTACCCCAGGCTTGCCTAAGAAGGTGGAGGAACAGGGGAGCTCATTGGTCATCTCTGGACTCCCCAAGGATGTGACCGAGGTGATCCACTACACCTGTGTGGATTAAACATGACATCACACTGCAGCATCTTTAAGAATATTTCCTCTTTATTATCTGAACTACAGCTCTAATTTGCGAGAAAAAAAAAAGACGTTTAAGAATAGAGCTGATAAGTCACCAGATTCGTTATGGGCATGTTGAGTGAAAAGTATCAAATCATGACGTTTTATAAAGAATGTTTTAAATGACAGCCACCAGGGGGCAGTGACAAATGATTTATCGTGCATTACACTTCACACTTGAGCAGCTAGAGGGCCCTACCAACTAATGAATGAATACTATTTTCTTTTAAGAGCGATGTGATGCAGTGGTTTGAAAAGGACCACGTTTCTGATGTCAGATTCTTCATTTTCAGCAACCATCTAAGGTGAGTCACCTCACTGACCTATCATAAATATTGGCATTGCTTGAATTCATCTTGGCAATGAAAACGCATACTGCTGAACTCTCGCGAACAGACATGATGTAACACAACGCAAGACTTTGTTTTCTGTTTTTGGCCTCATTTCAATGTAAATGTGGAACGCTTTGGTTGCGACAATCTTAAGCATCCGTGGCATCTATCTCACGGTGGTTTTATTCTCACCAGAGTTGCCATGGTGACCATAAAGGGCCCTTTGGCTGCTGAGTTTGCCGTTGGGAAGATGAATGGCGTCTGCGTGCCGGGCTCCACTTTACATGTGGGGCACATCAGACCGGTTACCGAGAGCTTGAGTCCAGCCCTGCAGATCCCCGTCGCCTCCAGCAAGGTACCAGAGGAGACAGGTGGTGCAACGAAACCCAGTGCCAACAAAACCCACTCCAGCCTCACTGTGGGAAAGGTGAGGGGATCTTAGCAGCATTGTGAGCAATGTGATTCACACCTCCATGGGCAAAGCCTATTCTCAAATACCCGTTGATGACATTATTTGTGATGAACAATATTGCATCATACATATCCAATTGTCATTTATTGTCTTTCAATGGTATTCAGAATTTGACTCGTCATCATACCCATTTGTAAACTAGATTGAATTAAAATGTATTAGTTCATATTAGTCTAGTTTTTCAGTGAGACAGAGAAACTTGTTTTATGGTCCTATACGATACTTTAAACTCCATATACTCTAATGTTATGACCCTCAGGGACAATGTTGAACCTTTCCCCATAATTATCGTGCTAATACATTTTCCAATAACTCCCAGCTCTAAGAAACGGTGAACCGAGGTACACTCTTTCCGGTGAATACAGTAAGCTTTGGGCCAGTCAGCCATCCAAACCTCCCTCCCCTCCCCTCCACAGGTGCCCGGCTCAGACAAGCATGAGGTCCTGAGCGACTCGCCCACGGCGGAGGGCACCTGCGTGCCGCAGCACCACGCCTCCATGGGCAGCTTCGACAAGCTGATGGTCGCGCTGAAGGAGCGCCACCCGGAGGCTGGGAGGCTGGCCATAGTGGGCGCTCTGCAGGAGATGAAGACGCGCCACCGGGGCAGCCTCAGCGGCCTGCCGCTCAGTAGCATTGTGGAGGTGGCGTCCAAGCAGCTCGCTGCTATGTCTTCTTCCGGCGCCACAGCAGCCAGTGGAGGGAGTAGGTGATCACCACAGCAACCTCAAGAGGTAGTTTTGGGGGGGCGTGGCAGCACCCTGAAGGGATAGTTGAGGCGTCGCGGCACCCTGCGGATCCCTCAAGTTTTTTATAAATACATTTTTGTTTATGTTTATGTATATTAAGGCCTATATATGTTCGTTTTGTTTGGAAGGTTGTTCCCTAGGTTGTTCCACTGCTCCATAGGTTGTTTATGGAGCGGTGATTTGTTTGTTTATGAAGAAGTTAATTGTTTGACCGGAAAGGTTGAGTTTATTGTTTTTTTTTGTATTAGACATTGTTTTTCTTTTGTGCCTTCCTTATGTCTTTACTTACTTATCCTTTTTTTCTAATATGCTCAATTTGTATAGGCACCAAAGCTGTGTTCATAAGTTAGTATTCTTTGAACTTATGGGTGTTTGAATACCATAGAATGTTAGTCATGTGGTTATTCATCAATAAAAAAATATATGTAAAGAAATTGTCTAACAGTTTAAGGTTTTTTCACGCCCATATTGATAATGCAGCTGTATTTCTTTAAATGTCACAGGCAAACGCCTTATTGGATTCTGGACTCAGTCATGCGCGTATTACTATAGGAATGTAAATGACACACGACGTCACACAAAGGATGTCACCAAGGGTTGGAAAAAGCGAGTTCTTAACGAATGGCAATCAGGCAATCGCGTTGAGAAAACGACAAGGGGTGGTCCACGTTTCCATATCGATAGTCCACATTTACTCATTGCACCTGTTCCAAATGTGTAAAAAACATCCGTCCAGAGGAATCAACGCTACGCCGCGGCAGCGACAGGGTTAACGGGTCATCTCTGCCCCCCTCCCCGCCAGACCCCTCGGGAATAGGCGGAGATTCCAAGAGGGACGCGTCGCGTACAGGAGAAGCCGAGAAACAAACTTGAGAGCGAAATCACGACTTCCAGACGTGGTAGATTTATTTTTTTGTTGACATTTGTATTCCTTGTTCGCCACAGCCAGAGAACTATGTGATTCGAAGACATGGAGTGACTGATTGATTGGGATCAACGGGAGTCGTCTGTGGACCAGTACTGAGATGGAACGATACCGAAGTTTCTAAAGAAAACATGCAGTGGTCATTGATCCTATATACGTGATTGAGTTGCGTGTTTTGCTCATTGAGCAGTTGCAATGATGGATGATAATGTCCAACCACAACATGAAGCGTAAAGGCGCCCCCAGCTTGACGGAATGAGCGCGGAATGGAATACAAATCTGGTCAACGTGGACGTTACTTCGGTGTTTTGCATTGACCGAGTGGACTCCATCCATTAAGACGTCCTTCGGACAATCCACGAGACGGTATTGGTTAGGCCTACTCAACCAATAGTTGTTTTGAGGTATTTTGTTTCCCCAACAAGTGACACAATGATGAACCCAGCGACATTGTTGCGGCGTGCAACTCTGTGCTGCATGGTTTTCGAGATACTTTGGCACAGCGGTCAAGGTAAAATATACAACACTGTCGTTTTCTACAATATAACTCATGCCCTGAGATATCAGCACTAATCTCTATGCCTCAGTGACTGCTGTGCTGGAATGTCACAAAGCAACAGTGCAGCCTATTGCAATGTTATCGCTATCTTATGTTTTTGTTGTTACACATTGATGCATGCGTACATGTTTTTCCTATTACATTTTATGTTTTTGTTGTATGATATAGGTAGCCTAATGTTATTTTATGACATTGTGGTAGTAGGCCACTCTATATTTAGTTAAAATTGCGATAAATGGGTCAGTCCTTTTTGAGTTTCTGTACCGAGTTTCCCCCTTCCTCAGGTCTCAACGTGTGTATGAGTGGCAGTGCGACATCATGTGAAGAATGCATCTTAATTCACCCAAGTTGCGCCTGGTGCGCACAAGAGGTACGCGCTCATTGTTGTTGTTTTGGCATCGTTTTGCACAACAGTTGCAAAATCCTACTCTTGAATGTAGCATCCCTGAGAGATTGTCTGTAACCAGAGGAAGCCAAATCGCAAAGCAAAGTCATTCCAACGCCCAGTGATTGACAGTTAGCTCTGTTTTTAATATCATTGCAGGGCTTCGGAAGAGTGAGATGTGACCTCACTCAAAGTCTACAGATCCGGGGCTGCAAGGCCCAGTTCATCGAGTTCCCCAGCAGTCAGACCTCCATCCTGAAGAGCAACCCGCTGAGCACTAAAGGGTCCGCACCCTCACAGAACGAGGTCACCCAGATCATGCCGCAGAAGATCTCTGTGAGCCTGCGGCCAGGTTTGTCAAGCACTCAAATTCACCCCAGACTAGAACCCCACAGAACCCCTGGCCTGTCCAAAGCACCATGGCCATCCACCTCATTATCTCCTTCAACAACACTCACGTCGTAAACTGCAAAGAGCGGTCCCAGAACCTTTTTCCATTTCGAAATATTGTGGCCGCCGATTTGTGCCTAGTTTACGCCTCTGCATCATCACTCTCATTCCCCCCCATCCCCCCACCCTGGGGTCCAGGTGACCAGACGTCGTTCCAGGTGCAGGTGAGGCAGGTGGAGGACTACCCGGTTGACCTCTACTACCTGATGGACCTCTCCCTCTCCATGAAGGACGACCTGGTGACCATCCACAACCTGGGCACCAAGCTCACCGAGGAGATGAGCCGACTCACCAGCAACTTCAGGCTGGGCTTCGGCACCTTCGTGGACAAGAACATTTCCCCCTTTTCCTACACAGAGCCCAAGTATCAGAACAACCCCTGCAATGGGTAAGGACGGGGGAGAGATGCGGGATTCATGGTCCTAATGTAATGCTATCCAGAGGCAAATTTATGTTGAGCAGAATGTGTGTCATGCACTATGCCTTTGTGTGCTGAGCAGAACAATATCATTGTGCTTTCAACACGTGATCTGAGACTTTGACCTCATGAAACCAACTACTGTTCTGTGGTTCAGGTATCAAAGGCATCATCACAGCACTCGGGATATTTGTAACAAACATGGACGCCTCCATCAGTCTGGTCATCATACTCACATGACTGATCATTTGATCATGATAATTTGATCATGATCATTTTATCAGGGCCGTATGATCATGACCACTTGTCCAAATATCCAATTTGAATATCAGTCTCTTCTGGCCCAAAATGATCCTGACATGTCATCGTTCCACCTATTGAGAGCTCAAAAAGGCCAGGCACAGCTCTTCAAAAATTACATCCACAGGGTTTATTTTTGAACCATTCATGAAAGATGTATCGGGAGAGAATCCCATGCATGGTTCATTATTCATCACCTCTGATAGTTGAGAGAGCCAGTGCTCCAAAATGGCCACTGCCTCTCTACATCCATGTGTGTGCATGTCTGTTGACTGAAAAGAGACCTAGAATAGATGGGGAGAGAAGGCAAGGGTATGTTTGCCCTGGAGGTTAGATTACTCTGGACTAGCTAACAGGCTGCCATCGCGCCTCACTTCCCAACTAGGCTAGTGTGTGTGTGTGTGTGTGTGTGTGTGTGTGTGTGTGTGTGTGTGTGTGTGTGTGTGTGTGTGTGTGTGTGTGTGTGTGTGTGTGTGTGTGTCAGACACTGCCATGTTGCAGGATGACATTAAGGGGACACATATATAAACTATTTTGATCCTTACTCAGGCGATGTATGGTCAAAAACAGCCGATCATGTTGGGAGAGGATATGATTGGTAATTGCGGTTGTGTTTGTGTGTAAATTAAAATAAGCTTTGTACATATTTACAGAGAAGTAATGTGTAAAAAGATATGTAGCGAATCATAACTACTGTATAATATTGGAGGCCTCAGGACACATAAGCCCTGGTCACAAGCCGCTAAAATACAAATGCATAAATGTAATGCAAAAGAAGATGACTACAAAACGCCACTGGGGAAGGCTCATGGTTGCCCTTAATGTAGCAGACTGGTTCCCCACAACCCTCTCCCTCTCCATCTCCACAGATACAAGCTGTTCCCCAACTGCGTGCCATCCTTTGGCTTCCGCCATGTCCTGTCGCTCACGGACAAGGTGGACCGCTTCAACCAGGAGGTGCAGAAGCAGATGGTGTCGCGCAACCGGGACGCTCCGGAGGGCGGCTTCGACGCCATAGTGCAGGCCGCCGTCTGCAAGGTGAGCGCGAAAAGCCTCTCCTTCTGAGGTGGGATGTTTTCGGGGGGGAAGGATTCTGCTTTACCATTTCTCGAACATGTAGGATGTAGAAGGAAACCGTTGATGGGAATCAATGAATGAGGCTTGACATGACTATGGGGAGAGACTGCTGAGTAAGCATGAATACAGCTGCAGGGGTTGGGGTGGGGAAGTGGTTGGGGAGGGGAAGTGGTTGGGGAGGTCTCTGTATAGCTACTGGAGGCATCTTCCCCCTTTTTTAACTTGTTAATTAAAGGCTGTGTGTGTGTGTGTGTGTGTGTGTGTGTGTGTGTGTGTGTGTGTGTGTGTGTGTGTGTGTGTGTGTGTGTGTGTGTGTGTGTGTGTGTGTGTGTGTGTGTGTGTGTGTGTGTGTGTGTGTTGGGGGGGGTCATGAGGAAGTGCACTGTGGAGCAGCTGGTCATGCACGAGAAAGACTTGACCAGCAAGGTCGCAATCTTGTAACAGGGGCTCCCCCGGTCAATTGTCTCCCACAGGAAGTGAAGGATAGCCTCCTCCTCCTCCCCTCCAGTAGCTTCTGCCTTGTAATTAAGTCTACTGGAACTCCTCCGTTGCCACGTTCTGCGGGGGGGGTGGCGGGTGATGATATTTATATTTTATCCAGTGTAAGGAATCATTACATCACCGGTATTTGCAGGCAATTGGGTCACTTTTCCCAGCATGAAGAAGAAATATAGAAAATGTGTGTTTCGATAAATATACGATTGCAAAAGTATTTTTATTATCACGTGATTATTTAGCTTCACTTCCCTGTGGGAACCACAGCGCCAGCAGAAACTGCACGTTTTAAGGGGTGTCTCCTTATCCCTCAAGAGGGGCTGATGGTGACCGAACCCACCAGGGCCGTGTTAGGAACACAAAGCTCCTGGTGTGGTCTATCTGTAGACCGCGAAGGCTGAATGATACGGCCACTCCTCTGGTGGCCACTTCAAAAGGGCCCTTTTATTAGCCATAGAAGAACACCTGGCCACTGTGCACTGTAGCCGGGATTTAGGGAACTACTGGAAGTGTAAATAGTGGTGTTCATACCTCTGGTGTTGCAACAACGGTTCTGTTTGATGAGCCCTATGGCATTAGTCAGCGGCCCTGTCAAATCCTCACTTGTTCTATTGTCTGCTCCTTTTGTGTGGTGTTGACCCAGGCCCGGCCTGCACTGGGTGGCTCTGGATTATTTTTTAACAAGGATAAGGCAGGTGATGTCATGTCCGTTCTATTGAATGCACTATTTTTGATTGTATTTCACAAAATTGCTGTTTATCTTAAATGGCTTCATAGTGCAAGGTTTCAGGCTCTTGCAATCATGTTCCAATATTTCTATGATCTGCATTATACAATAGTATAATAATTGAGTGCGATATTCAAAAAATCCACCATACAGAACCTCTCCCTGTTCATATGAAGCCCCAGCGTATCCACGCGTCACGATAATGGATCTCAAGGGTTACACAGGGGCGGCGTTTCTGATCCCTCTGCCCTGCTCCTCCCAAACCCCCACCAGGAGGAGATCGGCTGGAGGAAGGAGGCCTTCCACCTTCTGGTGTTCGCCACGGACGACGTGCCCCACCTGGCCCTGGACGGGAAGCTGGGAGGGCTGGTCAATCCCAACGACGGAGAGTGTCACCTGGACAAGAACAACGAGAACAGTGCTTCCACCCAGATGGTAACCGTGGCGACGATACAGCTCCACACTTAATCGGATCATCTGAGACTGGAAGAAGAGATTAGCCACCTTCTAGAAAGTGCAGTGTTGTATCCTGCTTCTTTTTGTAGTTGTTTGACAGCAGTGGCACATGTATTGTGTTACGACGCGTATCGCTTGACAAAGAGGCCCTGTTTAAACTGAGTTTAAGTGCTCTCAACTTATTTTCATGCATATTGGATATAAAAACACTACCCCAGAAAGAAATAGTGGATATAGATTAATATTATTGAGAATCATGTGATTGGTCAAAGGCTCTTAGTAAAACCTAATTGGCTTTATGTGCATCTACGGTGATGCCACTAACACACAGAGCAAATAGTCCCTTCAAACAAATCAACTGAACGGCAATAAACTGTAAATGTGGATCTCTGTATTAAAGCACTTAAATCCTGCTAACCATTTGCAGGGGCTTAAACAGACACAGATTTCTAAAGTCAGTTATTCCACAATAACTTGGGCCAATGGCTAATTTTATTTGATTAAGGACGTGCGGAAATTCTGTTAGTACGAAGTCAGGAATTTCGAATTTAATCCCTCCGTCTTTCTGTAGTGGATTGACTGAGATTCTTTCTCTTTGCCTGGATTTCCCCACCCAAATAAATTAGAATGGATTCAATTGGATAGTTGTCATTGGTCAGATCCTAGATTTCCCCCGCACATTGACTCAAATTCAGGGCCACAAAGAACACCACAAACGGCAGCAGTTAACGGCAGAAGCCTGGCTCACAGACGGGTAATGGAATGAGTGTAATATAATAAGACGCTGGTTCTCTTACTCTGCCCTTTAGCCTCTCTTCTTTTAACTTGTTCTCTTGGCAGGGAGTCCTATGTAAACATAACACTGTTATCAGTATGGTGATGACTTCCTTTCACCCACTTCCTGTCTGGCCAAAGTTTTTTTTTCTGTTATGATAGAGAAATGTTTCTATTTCCACAGGATTATCCCTCTCTCGGTCTGCTTGGAGAAAAACTGGCCGAAAATAATATCTATCTCATCTTTGCGGTGACGAGGAGGTATTACGTCATTTACAAGGTAGTTTTGTCTTTCTATCTGTTGCTCAGCTAATGCGTATCAATGATTTGATCATGAAGTAATTCCCCTTGTGTCTTTTGTTTGTGTTTTGTGGTTTTTTTTTGCCTTGTTGAAGAATTATACTGCCCTCATTCCGGGAACGACAGTTGAAATCCTCGACATGGACTCAAAGAACATCATTCAACTGATCGTCAATGCCTACAACGTAAGTAAAGAACATGGATGCTTCTTATATGAATGTGAGGATTGTAGGAAAGATGGATTGATGTGTGGTTTTAGAGGAGCTTTGTATTGTGGCTTCAACCAAGGTTCAATTCTGTGTATCCAAGGAGATATTTAACACATTAAAGGGTCATGAAATTAGATATGTAAATTGAAGGCCATCAAAAGGCATAAAAAAGTTTTAAATAAAGTTGCATAGGTCTTAATTATGTTTTTGGACGGTTTGGAGATGAAAAATAATACACCTCCAACCAATAACTGTCAAACATCGATATTTAATGTGAAATAGCTATTAATTTGCGTGCATGAGTTAAACAAATAAGAACAAATATCCATACAAATAATTTTGTTTACTTAAAAACCATTCGAGGTTGAGGATAGCAGCCATTGGGCAATACATTTTTATTAATTTGTGCTTTAATTTGAATTGAATAAACATATTAAAAAGTCTTTGAACTGGTTGAAATCTGCAGATTCCCTGTTCATTTAGCCACACTCAAACAAGAGAGGTTCATAATTGTGGAGGTAATCTTCTGTCCTCATTCCACTAACACAAATACCCCCAAAAGCCCCTAAAAAAAACACCTTCTCTTCCTTAATTAACAGATTCAATGACAGAGGAGTAATGCAAATTAATTGACCATATCTAAATCATTATTGTTGTTGAGTCAGTGTTGTCCATAGGCACAGCAGTTCTCCTTGCCCCTTTCAGCCGCAAAGAAGTACTCTTGCATCTGATGGCAACAGGAAAGGGGCAGCGTGTCCTCACTAAATAAAGCAGGTGTCAAACAAAGCCCTCACACTGAAAGTTTCAGTGGGAGGCTCTGTGCTCAGGAGAACATGTTAACCGTCTGATGTTATTCCCATCCAAGCTGCTAAACGGTATTCCCCAACCTGAGATTGGTTGCGCACACCACTCGAAATGAGAAAGGGTTTTATTCAAAACCGACTTAAGTGTCTTAAGTGTGTGAGAGTGACAACGTTTGTTTGTGTGCGTTGATGGTTTCGGGACTTTGCAGTGGTGTTCTCCACAGCAGTCTGTGCCTAAGTGTTTCATTTGACACATGTTGTACAAGCTGTCGTGTCTCTTCCCCTGTGTATATATGACCTGGATCCATGCCCACTCTGAGGTTTACAGTTGGTGTAAATTAGCAGTGGCAACCCGCCCAAGCAATTCTAAGGCTTGCCTCACTTGAGGCCTTTTGCCCATCCAGCCAGCCTGCTAGCAGACTCAAACATCTACCACTTGTATTATTAATAGCTGTGTGGTAGCACATTAACAGAGCTTAGGTTTCAAGGATCTGCAAAATGTTTGCATGCTAACTTTGATGCACAAGGGCTCGGAAAACTTCTAGTTGTCTTGAATGTTTATGGCATTAAAATTGTGTTTTGTTTGTTTTTTCATCTTTTTCCTGTCCATTAAGATTATTAACAAATAAGTGGAACATGCTCATCCCTTCCAGAACATCCGGTCCAAAGTGGAGCTGACCGTGTCGGACCAACCAGAGGACATCAGTCTGTCCTTCACCGCCACCTGCCAGGACGGACAGCCGCTACCGGGCCTCCGGAAGTGCTCTGACCTGAAGATAGGGGACACCGTGAGTACCGCCTTCCAGCCCCACATCATTTAGGCATTATTCAGAAGAGAATGGTTTCAGTTTTACACAGTTCACGTATAATGTATGTATTTAATCGCTAACATTACAATGAAGATACTTGATGCATTATACCAGAGGTGTTACACGATGTTATAATATTGAGTCAAATTGAGGGCGTTCCGCAGTAACTGGCTGTTCTTACCATACTCTGCCTGGTAATTACACAGAACTTTGAAGAACATCTAAAAAATGCTTCCGTTTGTTATTGTTATTTTGAGCAAGCTTTACACAGCTCCATGTCGCTAAACAGCGAGAGACTTAAGAGATTAGCTCTTGGCAGAGATCACAATGACTCTCTCAGCCTTCCTCTGTTTCCTGTTGAACACGGGATGGGTGCCCTCCTCTGAACCAGGGTGCCCAGGAGGGCTGTGAGGAATGTCCACATGCTGTGAACAGATTCCCTGCTAGCATTAGCCCTGTCGAGTCACTGAGTGTGAGGTTGTGACCGGGCAGCTGGTGACGAACGCCAGCTGGGTGGAGTTTCTGTTTGATCAAATAAAACAGTTGTAGGAGTGGAGGAAAGGTTGTGTTGCTTTAAATCGTTAAATGGACATCACCAGCACGTGTGGGCCAATGTTTGAGTCTTATACTGTTCTACCACCGTTGTTGAATATAGTATGGATTAATTTTGTGAAGCCAGTACACTACACGACACAGTCCAGTGTAGGTTACATAAATTGGGAAACCGACTTAACTCAATGTAAGAATACACTTGAAAGCTGCATATGGCTCTTCTTCCATTCTATTAAAAAGTACACATTTTTTACAGAAACAACAGCCCCTCGCTATGGGAAGTGAAAAGAGTGTTTCCAGTGGAGTTGGCTTGTAGTTGAAGTAGCATTACCGAAATCAAAACAATTGTTGTAGGGCTGAAGGCCATCCACTATCAGCATGAATTGCAGATTATAGGTTTACATTTTGCTATAGTAATGACATCATTGACTCTTGTAATTATATATTTTTGTGTATTATGGAACAAAGTTTAATCACATTTGACCACTGATTTAGCCTGTTACTTAAAGAGCACCTATTATGCTTTTTTGACTTTTATGACCTATAAACGTTGTTATACTGATTTATAGTCATGTTTAACCATACTTGGGTGTCAAATAATGACGTACATGCATTTAGACATATTCCCTGCTGACCGTCTGTGATGGCTGTGCAGAGCGCTAAACACTAGGGACGCCGGTCGCGATTCACTTGTTCAAATTTCAAAATTAAGACCAGAATAGTCGGAGGAGTTCAGAATTCATTCCATCTTCTTAAAGTATTCTTAGAAAAAAGAAATTCAATGACTTCTGGAATGTATTTATTTTATAAAGTTATTTCACTCCATAGATGTCACTGTACAGTCTGTAGGTCTGTTTAGTTTCCTCAATGCTTGTGGATTGCCTACACTAATGAACTCATGAATCATATTATAATGGAGGCAGAACTGAGAGTTGTGTATAGTTTGGTTAAGCTGGGTAGGAGGGAGGGGGCCATGCTTGGAAATGAAATACTAATAACTTGAGTTGTTTACCTCACAGACTGATCTCCTTTGGCTTTCAGAGCTATGAGCTAGAATAGAAGTTGGGATCTTATTCATATCTACTGAATGGCAGAAGACTAGGGTTTCTTCTCCCTCTCTGTCTCTCTCTCTTACGTGCTCTCGCCCTAGCATGGGCCCATGTCCAACATGTCAACCCCAGTGGAATGCATTGTCCCCCTCCTGTCTCATTGAACAAAAAGCCAGGTCAGGTGACACTGGATCCTTACACAGCTTAATCGCTTTGAGTTTTGTTCAGTTCAAATCACAAACACTGACCCCTGCCGCGCTCCCACCGCCAGCTCCTGCACATTATGCAGGGCGACCAATCGTATTGGCTCGTGAGCTCAGAGATCAATTGAAATGGCTAGCGAGTGGCTACTTTGTAAAGGCAAGCTCCAACCTTCTGAATTTCCCCCCTCTTCCGCTTCTTCTCTATCTCAGCTTCAATCTTTTCCACATTTGTCAGAGGGAGACTCAGTTGAGTCCTGGGACCCCTCCACTTGGGATGTGGGATGGGGGACCCGACCTAGTTGTCAGCCAGGGTATTTCTATGGTGCTCGGCCTCCATGGCCCTGCCCACTGCCGGTGCATCTCAATGAACCTCCATAAAAGCCGGGCAGAAGGGGGGGGGGGGGCTTGTGAGACCACTAGCCCTGAAAGAAACGGGAGAAATGGAAAGGGGAGAAATTCTCGCCCCGGATTTGGTAAGGTTGAGCCGGCCTCCTTCTGAGAGCAACACTCTCGGGAACAGAGCACTGAATGGGCCTCATGTATATGAATGGGCCCGGGTGGAGCCACCGCCTCGCTCATCTCCTTACAAGATGTCCTGTCCAAACAAACAGAAACATTTTAATTACATGATGGGCCGTTTTGTTTTTTCCCACACTCAAGGCGTGATGCATCCTATTTTTGTTGTTGTTGTTTTTTTTACGACCAGGAAGTCATAATCATTGAATCAACATATATTTTTGTCCTCCACGGCAATGGGGCTTGGATGATGAAGCCCCCCGCCCCCCCACACACACTTTAGTCATGGGAATCTCATAAGAGGAAACAAGAAACACATTCTGCTTTGCTGGTTTGTTATTGCTTGGGTGCGATATAACTGTAGGCTGGCCTTTTGCCAACCTACATGAGCTACTTTAACCCCACCTCCCCCCCCCCACCCCACCCTTTTGAAGACATGTTTTTTACTCTACACCTCAAACAAGAGATCTTGTTGCTTTATTTTGATCCAGGGAGGTTCAATCAAGGTGGAATCGTCAGTTGAATCCGTCAGTTCTTTGGCCCTGGGATGATCCTGGAGAATGAAATCTAGTCAAATTGGGTTGCTTTGACCCAACCTCACCCTTGGTGTCTCCTCACCAACCCCCTTGGTTTGGTCAACTTCGTAGTGGTCCTAACGAAGCCTCATGATTGGGCGAGGCGCTCTCCTCGTGACTCACGTGTTCTGTAAATCTCATCTGGTTGCTTGTTATGTTGTTAAGTTGCCCCTTACTGTCTGAGCTCGAGGACTGTTCCTCCTGCCATGATTTCCGGTCTCCCTCATCACGCTTGTTTTAATTGTCTGTCAGAATGACGCCTGTGATTGTCCAACGTGTCGTTGCACAATCACATGTAAGAACAGCCACGTATGTGAGAACAGCCACGTGCACATCACAACGCCACCATGCTTTGACATTCTGAAATGGTACCCGTGTACGGTTTCGGATCAAGCAGTTGCCCGGTCACTGGGCCTCATCTATGGGAAGGCTTCTGCCAAATCTTGCCACGTGCCATCCCCTCCCATTAGGATCATTATCGTTCATTTAAAGATTTAGCGATTATTTTAACGAAACACGAAAGCCAAAGTAAATTCCATCATTTATTTATGCAGTCAAATGACAGTCTTCCAGTCAGTAATTAGAATTACACCTCAAACAAACATCAGCTATTTATCATTAATAGGCAAAAGAAAGATAAACAAACACATTCAGCTCTGAATCACACAAAATGCATTACAATGCCGTTTATACGTCGATAACACTGCTGTGTCGCTAATGTGTCCACTATAGTTTAAGGCAACCAAACAGTTTATTGCTCCCTGGGTTTGCGCAAAGCCAACCCTGTGTGTCAACGGGAAAACCAGCTTTAGTTTCATTACTTTATTTTTCAGCCTGACTTGTTGCTACCATTCACTCCACATGCTCATTTGAGGTTACTGGTGAGCCATGCCAGTAGAACTTTATCTAATTAACATGCATTCTCCAAAGGTTTGCCACTAGCTTGACTTCCTCTCTGACCGAGCAATTAACTGTCTGTCATACATTCTGGAAACGGCAAAATACATGATTGCTGCATCACTGCTCAATCACCACCCCACCCTCCCTTACTTGCATCTAGAGTTTAGTCTCCTAGCTCTTTACTCTCGGAGGAAAGGCAGTCTTGATTCCGGGGTGTTTTACCGCCTTTCTAAAGTTGTTTGAGCTTTAATAACAGCCAATACAGTTTCTAGTTTAGTCTGGTTTAGATAGTGCTTTGAAGATTAGAAGCAGAGTGGGGTCCATTTGCTCTCAGCAGGACACAGAGACAGCCGCACTTCGAACCGCTCCTACGCTATTGTCAATAGGTGTAATAAACAGAGGTTGTTGTTTATATTAGGTGACTTAAAGACCCCCCGCCCCCCCCCCCCCCCCCCTCTCCTTTCCCCTTAACTTTGCTCGTTCACACACGCTGTAGCCAACATCAACAGATCCCACGGTGGCTGCGAAGGCCTAATATATGTGTTGGTTTGGAGTCGCAAACGTTGCCTTTCTCAAGACCTTAAACCTCTGGCGGGATTTTCAAAGCATAGAATGTCTTTTTCTCTGTTGCTACCCAGTGTGTGCCGTCCACTGCCCGGGAGCTCTAGTTAAACCTCCTTAAAGCTGTATTCACACAGCCTTCAGTACAGGAAAAAAAAGTGTTCCATAACTGTTATTGTCTTCATCCCATCGTCTTAACGCCCACGCTCAAGCCATGAATACTTTCCATGTCTTTCAACCAGATATTCCCTATTTTGAGGGGAAAAGAACAGTAGAGTTTGAGCATTGCAATCCCCCCCAGCGAGCTGGCAGACACAGTGTTGCTGTTCGGTGATTTCGGATGAACACGTAGTGGAGTGGAGCCTCAAAGGCTCACGTCGTTACGGGTCCAAACCGGCATGTCTACACGAGCTCCTTCCGCCGAACAACATGTTTTATCTTGACGAACTTGCACGGTTTATGCTAGCAAGCCACATCAAACCCTTTACTGAAATCTCTTTCCCCCCCCCTCCCCCCGGGGCTATTCTAGGACAGGACACACAGCAGGGCGGTCACGTAGAGTTCCCAACCCTCGCTCTCTTACGCACACTCCGCATTAACCCTAGGCTCAGAGTTAAATCAGAGAGAGCGCTGAAGGTGAAAGATTGAATCCATGACACCTTCCTAACGTCTGGCCCTTGGCACCTCTCTGCAGGTGTCCTTTGACGTGAACGTGGAGGCGAGGAGCTGCCCCAAAGGAGCAGCGAGCCAGAGCTTCACCATCAAACCGGTAGGCTTCAAAGACCGGCTGGAGGTGACAGTGGACTACAGCTGTGACTGCGGCTGCACCCGGGCCGCGCAGACCAACAGCAGCGTCTGCAGCTCCACCGGTGAGCGCACCCCCTCCCCCCCGCCGTCGACCGCGCTCTCTCTCCGCACGCACGCCGCATGTGTTCTACGGGCAGCATGCAGCTCAGGAGGCAGAGCGGGTTGCAAGGTTGCTAGTTCGATCCCCGGCTCCTCCTAGCTGGGTGTCGAGGTGTCCCTGAGAAAGCCACCTAACCCTAACTGCTCCCGACGAGCTGGCTGTTGCCTTGTGTGGCTGACGCCGCCATCAGTGTGTGAATGTGTGCATGAATGGCTGAATGTCAGGCAATATTGTAATGCCCTTTGGGTGGCCTCTGGTTCCAAAAAAAGGCAGTTTACCATTTACCATTATTGACCGAGTCCAACCCTTCTCCGGATCCAGGTACCTTCACCTGCGGGAAGTGCTACTGCGAACCGGGCTACCTGGGCTCCCACTGTGAGTGTCAGGAGGGCGAGTCTGGCAACAACCCCCTGGGCGCCTGCAGGGAGGCGGAGGGCAAGCGGATGTGCAGCGGGCGAGGGGAGTGCAGCTGCAACCAGTGCCTGTGCTACGAGTCGGAGTTCGGCAAGGTCTACGGCAGCTTCTGCGAGTGCGACGACTTCTCGTGCGCCCGCCACAAGGGGGTCCTCTGCGCAGGTAGGAGAGCTTTGTGCTTTGCCCCCCCCCCCCCAGGGTGCAGTCTTCTCTGGGAGCTGAGCTCTGTCTGGTTATTGAATGATGGAGTCTGCTGGAGTATGAGAGGAAGAAAGAGAGAGCTGGAAGGCTATGGTCTTTCAACTCGTGAGCTGTTTTGTTGAGTCGTTTCTTCTAAGTGGTGGGGCGGTGAAGTATAAGGTTGTCTTGGCTTTGATCGCTAAAGATGATTTTATGGGGATTATGGTATTTATGGTATGTGAAGGTAATAAAAGTTCTAGATATGCATGAAATCTGAGGAACAGTGTAGGTTATAATCATTATTGAAAATCGAATGTTCAAACATGTTCTGGGCATGTCTGCTTGCACTCGCTGAAATGATTTGAGTCTTCTGATCTATTCTGAAAGTTAGTAGTTTCATTTAATTAGTGTTTTTATTTTGTTGATATGCCCACACAGCACTTATTGCAGGCCTAGCCATGCTATAAGCAGGATCCTTCTCAAAGTTTCTTCAATTTCCTTTCGGGGTTTGGTGCCGTGGTTTTTGAGGGCTGTTTTGAGGGCTGGAGAGTATTGTTTGAGTGCTCTGTTTTCACATCGCCCTTTTCAATTTGGGAAGCTGTTTTGTAAAGTTATTTTGTTTCGGTAACTGTGAGAAAGGGATGTGTTTTGACTTGATTCAGCTCAAAGTTGCCACCTCTGATCTGGTGGGCCTTGCAATGCATCTTGTGGCGGTGACAGCGAAGGAGCTCTTGCTCTTTAAACTCTTGAGTACGGGTTGTTGATGGATGCTTGTGTTCTTGTCTTGAAAAAATGTTTTTTTAATATGCATGTGCAGTTTATTTGAAACAGCGCTTCACAGAGATCCACACTTGTCAAAACACTTCCATGCTTTCATTTCTTCGCCCCAAAGCATTCAAATACTCTCTTAATAAAAGATGCATGTGAAGAAGTGGCCTCTAGAAACCCACTTTTCCTTCTAAGCCGTCCGTGTTTCAGTTGGCCTCCCTACAGTCCGGTCCAAGTCTTTGTTTTCCACAGGCTGGTTGGCTTGGTGTATCTGCTCAGCCATACTTAACCAACAAGGCCGGTTCTCCGGCCAGAACATCGGGTCCATCACTGTGTGCTGAGGCCAGTTCTGCAGAGTATCTGTGTGTTTTTGGTGAGGGAGGGAAGGCAGGGGGGAGGGGGGAGGGGAGGGGGGGACATGGCTCATCCCCAAGCCAATAGATGTGCCTCAGAAACCACAGAGAACGCTTTGTACTAGCCGGGGGCCAGCTCCTCTCACACAATGCCTGGCTCCGTTTGTCCATGCAGAGCCGATTGGTGCTTTCGGTGCCGAAACATAAAGCGATGCTGGACCTCTCTGAACGTTCCCGTAATAGAAGGGCTGCTTGTTTCTAAGCTGGTGGTGATCCATAGACGGTCATTAAATGTTAACACTCCAGTTCCTTCTGGAAGCCTCTCTCTGTTTTTTCTGGTTACTTTCCTTTCTCAGCATGGCGTGCCCAGTAATGAGCCCCTAATGACACCAAGCGGTAGTCCTCCAACGACTGCCTCCCTTCACTTCTCCTAATCAGTTAATTATTACCACAGTGCGGCCTGTATAGTACACAGTGTCGGTCTGATCGTGTTCCTCACAGGAAGGGAAGGCCAGCCTTTCGTCACTCATCCTGGTAAACATGTAAAGTGTTAAATATCGTTGAGCAGAGCCGTGATTGGTCACGCTCCGTCGAGAGCAGCCCACTTGTACTGAGGTTGCCGTCTGGGAAGTCGGGCTCCTGTCCATGTCCGACTGGTAAAGTGCTCTAAGGCACAGCTGGTTATGCAAAGAGGGAACCTGCAGGATGCATTTTCTCACAACTCTGCAAATTTGAGCATTTTCCCTGTCTTCCTAAATTGTAATCTCATCATAAACCTCTTCTGGCCATTATCTTCGGAGACCTTTACTCTGAAGAGGGCCTGTTTAACATCAACACTCAATTTGTGAGGTCTTTGAGATAAGTAAACTGAAGCATTCTAACACTGATGGAAGAATGACCAAGGTGGCAGTAGCCCCTAAACAGAATTAAAGAAAAGACGTTGATGTCGAGTCCTGCATCAGTGGGTCTTAAGCCTCAGCATTAGCATGAGCCAAGGCAAATGGATGCCAGCTTACAGAGAGACAGCTGGCCTGCAGTGTGCCAAAGCCCCTCTCCTATACCAATACACAGTGGTCCGAGTTGACCTGGTCTCTGCTTAATTGCAGATGAAAACTGAATTAAAGATGATTGGCGCTTTAAAACCACAGTTTATATTCCTTAGTGAAATTTTTGCCATTTCTCTGTTGATATTTCAAAGGAATGCTTATTCAAAGAGAGTCTCTGGCGTGCACAACGGATGCCGCGGACTTGCAGAACTCTAACCAAGCAGAACTTGCTTAGAGTTCTGCTTGGTTGTTACTTCCGGGGCCCTAGTTTATTGTGTTGCAGCGCTGTCGTCGTCTTTAACCTTTAAGGGCCACGGTATTTGATGTGTTTAGCAGCAACTCATCTTGCAGGTTTTCCAATATCGCGTGGAATAGAGTTGAAGGGGAGGACACAGCAGGAGGCCGGACACGTTGGACACAGTGGAGTATGCAGGACGCACGCCATACCCAGCTGTGGTTCCTATCTGTCCCGGCGCGCAGTGTGTGTGGGTGTGGGTGTGGGTGGGTGGGTGGTGGGGCATGCATGCATGATGTGCATATGTGGTGTGTGGTGACGACATGAGGTTTCTTTTTTAAATGATCTAGACTGTTTTGTTGTACACTAGTTACAACAGGGCTTGTCTTGATCACAACGACTCGAGTGCTAAAAGAAACATATTGATAAGCTGGAACTTGATAGTTTTTTCTTTGTTTTTTTCTTGCTGTAATCCTGCAGGAAAAGTGAATTTCACAGCCGGAAAGCTTTTCATAAATGAATTACAGCATCAGTGAAATGAAATTAGTTCTTATCTTTCTTCATCGTTGATTCAGCCCCCCAACACAAAACGATAAGATGGGTCTCAAAATGAGCCCAACTTCTTACTTGCTTGTTTCTTGACATTTTGTGATGACATTTTTTTTGACTCTCCTCCATGTCCCGATACTTCATCCTCTCTCACATGGTTCCTCATTCTCCCAGCAGCACCCTTGATGTTGCGGTCTATACACAAGCGATGGAAAGTTCCACAATTGAAACTGCCTCACCCATGGAAATGTACTGAATCACTGCTGCTTCACAACACTCTTAGTAGTCTCTTTGTGTTTATGTCTGTATCCCTGTGACCGGAAAGCGAACTGAATGTCTAATGGAAAAACAAATGTTAAACACACAAAAAGAAAAATGAATATGAGGACATACAGCTATGCAGTATCTGGCACAGTCGCACGTGGCTGTGGTGGTCTGCGTCAACGCTTCGTTTGAAGCAGACATGTTTAGTCCTAAGAGAGCATTTCCCAGTGGAGGCATGCATGCAGAGCTCCAGTTCCCCTTTGCCACACCATGACAATTATCTCCCCAGCCCACTGCAGCTGGATCTACACGGTGATCTCAGACAGCTGCTCAGTGGTCGTACAGAAATACAGAAATAGAACAGCTGTATTTCTTGCACACTTTGAAGCACACTTACCCCACTCTCTGTGTCTGTCTGCCTGCCTGTCTGTCTGTCTGTATGTCATTTCAAGTGGCGTGTGTATTGATTTGTGTTTGTGCCATGCCAGGCTACATTAAAAGAATGATGACTTCCTTGACGTTGGAGTGTGTGTTGGGAGGGGAAGACAGACCTTTGACTTACAACAGTGATAATTCATACAAGTCTGTCTTTCATTGAGAGTGAAGATGGAGCCTTCCAGCCATAGACGGGTGCGATGGATTATGGTTTCAGCTGATCCCAGTAGCGCTGGCTACAACATGTCCAAACACAGCTCATTCCCTTTTCAAACCGTATGCGTAGGCTGACTTCCATCCTGCTATTTCCCTCTGACACCTCAAACCACGGCGCTAATGGCTGGAATCTGCCACGAAATGCCGCACGATTGTAGAGATTTGAGGGCCAACACTCTTAATAAATTAAGGTTAAGCCTTTAAGTCGGGCGGCTGTAAGTCAGTTGGATCCAACTTTTGGAATTGGGAGCTTTTGCTTTACTACTTCTACGTTGCAGTGTGTTTGATTGGTTGGCTGTGGTTTGTATTGGTCTTTATTGTGGTTTTAGAAGAACGTGAAGCAATTAGTGTGTATGTTCAGGGCTGATTCCTGGCAGGCTGGTCCCGTTGTCGACCTCGGAGGCCTTTTCATTCCACACTAATTACAAAGGAGAAGACGCTACAGCGCAGTCTATGAAACATGTTAAAGGTGATTTATTGAAATTGTGACCATTTTGTTGGTTATTTATTATTTAAACATCTTGATATTTCTTTGAACATCTTAAACTATACATATTGAATGAGGGCCTGACATGATAATCAGCTGTGAGGCAGAATGTCAAACAGAACCTCATTCCTCATTCTCTTGATATAATCAGAAAGGTATATGATCTCTTTCATTTCATAATGTCAGCCATGTGGACGTTACACCACCTATTGGGCTGCATTCATACAGTATACATACAGAACATTCACAAAGTCTTATATCCAGTATTTTCCTGAAGAGCTACCGACTGTGTCCGGACTCAAACCGCAACTCCATAGGCCTCTGCTCCATCAATAGCACTCTGATATAGCACTCTGAAAACTTTCAGTTCCCTCTTCCGCCCCCCTCCCCCCCTGCCCCATCCCCGGCCCCCCTGGAGGTAAACAGCCCTCTGTGGAGGCTAGACATGACTGAACTTGACCGTCCCCCCCCCTGTTCCTTCAGATCAGGTAGTCTCGCCCCACCTCAAACCCTACCAACACCCTAAGCCCAGTTTTAAGGTAGTAATACTTCCAGTAAAGTAGAAAAAAAACAACTTCAAGGTGTTTCCTGGTAGTCGAACTAAGATTAAGCATTACTCACTTACCTCTTTTTTCCCTTTATACTCTCTCTCCTCTATCCTCTCTCTATCGTATACACTCAGCCCTTTCTCATCTGGCCGTGCTTAATAATTGCCAGTGTGCAGTCGACGACAGCATCATGCTAAGCTACACAAAAGTGCAAGAGGTCAGGAGTATTTAGCAGAATGCAACGCAGAAAGGGGATTCTGGCGGCCAGCTCTGGCAGCCCATTGTGTTTAAAGAAGGGATCGCACCAGGTCACATTTCAGCCGCGAGGCGCTTAGCTGCTACACGCTGCTAACGTGATTGGGCTTACAGGGGCTGTGCCTCTTCCTCAATGTCACACCAGTGATGTAAGGTCATTGACCCCAGGCCAGTGGTCTAATCTATGGCTCTGTATAAAGCCTGACTCTCGGTGTGCTGCCCCGTGCATACAGGAAAAATAGATACAAATGTGTATAAACTGTGCATAAATCGTTCACAGTATCAGTGCTTGACACAGAGCTGTGTGTTGCTGAAATGTTTTTTTAATCGCACTCATTGTATTGTCTGTTCACTCAGGCACGCTTATGGTCGGCTCAAGCTTCTGGGTGGTTCCCCCCACTCCCATCCATTCCATTCCCAAAACAGAACCATGGACCAAAGTCCCTTGTTGAATCCATTTGTGAATCTTTTTCTCCTTTATTTCCCCAGCTGTTCAAAAGCAGCTCGCTCGCTTGCTTGCTTGTTGTTGCCTGCATGGTGTGTGGACTCTAGGCTTCTGAAGCAGGAGGAGATGGTAACACAACAAACAAGAGCAGAGCTCCTGGGCCGGGTTGTGTGCTGAGGAGTGGGATCCAGATGGAGATGTAGTTCTCCTGCTGTTTATTTACCGGCCGAGATGGATAGTAACGCTTTAATGTTTGAAGTGTTCATGGCTGTGAAGGGCTTACCTTTTAGTGAGACTGCATTCAGCATACAGTTGTTCCATGTGCCCCAACACTGAGTGCGTTTCTGTTTGTTTGGGTGAGTTTGCATCTGTGTTTTGGGAAGACAATGCTCCTTTTGTTGTTTGATACAGTGATACAACTGTGCTTGGAAAATCTCATTTCATCTTCACTTTTAAATTATGCCTTGTTTTTCTGCATTTCTTACACTTTTTTTTTTAACGTGCAATTGCTGTTCAGAGTGTGCGTATATCTGTTTATAAGCAGCTGTTTGAAACACTGAGGTGTTGAGAATGGAAAAACGCTTGGATAATTACCCAAGCTGTTAGTGTAAATAATGACCTGTTTCTCAATCCACATGCATGGTTTCATGAGGGCTTTCCTTTCAGTAGGTAATTTCCAAAACCAAAAGAAAGAGTTTGAAGAATATGGAATAGAGGCTCATATCAACTGAGTGGGCCCTTGAAATTATCTCTGAGATTCTTGTGATGAATGCGATGCTTTAGCTGAACAAATAAACAGCAGTGAGAGATGGCCTTCTGTGCCATCAGAATTGGTTAGCCTTTTTATTTTGGCCCTTATCATGAACCATCAACAAAAATACCCCTAGCTCTACCAACAACACCACTTCCACCATTTCACATCACAAGTCTACCCCCTTCCCCCAGCACAGACAAAAGACCTGACTATATGCGGTCTCAGCAAAACAAACCAAATATCTGACAAACCCTTTAAACAAATATCAGCTGTGTGTTGACCGAGGTACTCCCCAGGAATTGTTTGTGACACTACATGGGTCTTTTTGTGTGTGTGTGTGTGTGTGTGTGTGTGTGTGTGTGTGTGTGTGTGTGTGTGTGTGTGTGTGTGTGTGTGTGTGTGTGTGTGTGTGTGTGTGTGTGTGTGTGTGTGTGTGTGTGTGTGGTTTTAATTTTCATGGAGTTATGACGGGGAGAGCACGGCTGGTGAAACACATGTCTATTAGGAAGCAGACTGACGACACCAGAGTAAACATTGGTTTCACGGCTTCTAATGGTCGTTGTCTGTCGACGATGTTGGCTTTGTTGCTATGTTTAAGCCCCCCCAGAAATACGGCATCACAGCTCTTAATAACGATAATTTGTGTAAATCCACCACCACCGCCACAAGGTCCACGCACCACATGGTTTGCAGTGAGGTCTTCAGACTAGGTATTTTAAAAGGTGAAGGTATAAGCAGTACAAAGACACGACACCTTCACCTTAACCTTGCCCTCCGTCCTGGTATCTGGGGCTGGGTCACTGTTGACTGTGTGTTTTGGCTCTGATGACAGGCGTGCACACTGGGGAGCTTGTCTCGGCCTGCATATCTTCAACCACCCGCATATTTGGGAGGTTTTGCTGAGCGGGAGAACCACGGGGATGGAGGTTGTCGTGTTTGTATTATGTGTCTGGTCAATGCTGACACCATTAAAATGCAGAGCGTATCGATTGACATGTCTCGCAGGGATGCTCGGTGAACAGCGTTATATCAGACTTCAACTCGATTTGTGTTATTGGTATTTGTGTCTGTGTATGCCTGTGTGTGGCCGTGTTACAGAAAATACAATCCTCTATTGTTATTTTGCACAGCAGTGCAGACAAAAAAGCCACTGAAAACGATCCTTCAACCCACCGAGGCTTTCTCATGCAAGCCATTCACAGACTCAGACTCCCTCTCTGCCCAACCCTTGTTCTATTTTCTATCCATTTTTCGCGAGGAGACACACACATGTCGTGGTGGTGTGGCTGTGGGTGTGGACAGCGTCACGGCCTACGATGTTGACTGCCATCCTTGTTCCAGCCGGTTCTGCCTGGATGTCAGTTGACGGTTCAGTTCCCGGCCCTGGCTGGTGGGGTTTCCTGTGGGGTTTGGGGAGACCCTGGGCTCTGATGACGGATAGGCAAGGGTTTGTTTCAGCAGATGCTGGCTGCTTTGCATCACCTCCTTTTAACGTTCAAGACGTTCATGTTTATCTGGTACAAAATGGGCCTTTAGAATCTATTTGCATACGCTTTGTCTGTCATGAATTGATTTAATTTTTTATTTTTTATTTCACCATTATAATCTCCCTCCAGGCAGCTGATGGCATTGCAACAAAGGAAGACGGGGTTGGGCCCTTGGGATGCGAAGAGAGAGTGGCCCCCGACAAGCCTGTTGTCTTATCTATAGGACAGAATGTCTCTGTGCTGCACGCCTTTTTGCATTGACATGGTTCTCAGTGATGACTAGCCACTACTGCTGGTGTAAACACCCTAGATTAACATAAGCAAAGCTGAAGTCCAAAACATCAGTTAGTCTAAACAAAAGAAAAGACGAGTCTCATCGACTGTAGCCCAAAGTCCAAGAGGAACCAAAGAAACTTATGACATTGACGTTTTTAGTGAAGTATCGTTTATTGGTTTTCTCGTGGTAATTTCTTTTTTCATGTGTCAGCTATTTTTCTCCTGTCAGTCATGGGATCCAGTAGAATGCCTTGTCTGCAGTTTGATCTGCCGCTAAAATGGGCATGGACTTCTAACTCCCTGTGTGTACAGGAACCCCCTGCTCTATCTCTGACAGTACCCAGAGCACAGTCTCTGCTGCAGTTGTCTTAGTGTTTTTTCTCCTCGCCGTCATCAAAGTATCACTCCTCCTTCCATCGCCGTTGGCACGAAGGGCTTACTTTTTTAGGTTAACCAATGATTGCGGGACTCCATCCTCCCGCGTCTGTGCATTGTCTGCGTGTGCGATTAAAAGATTGCCCTTGAAACAACTCTTTGAGCAGGGCAAGCTTTCCCTTACACTAAACACTACACTAAAATAGAGAAGTCCTCTTTTCTTAGCTCCGTCTTCAATAACGGTTAGAAAGATGTCCCCTTGGAGCCAGCCCTCTGTAGCCGTGACCCAACACAAGGGCCTGTAATCAGATCGAACAAAGCGCTGTGGAAATACCACGTGTGGTTGTTGCGATACAGCTCTTTTGTTAAAGCTGTCATTGGAATGAAGTATTTCACAATCCTTCATAGTAGAAGGGAGGGGCTTTGCGCCATAATAACATATCATGTAATGCATGCAATCCCCTAAAACTGAAATAGATGCACAAAAGACACAGTTGGTAGTCCTGTTGTTAACCTTCAAATTTGAAAATAGCAGCGATCCCACAAAGCCAAAGAACGGCTTGGTTTGCAAGACCTCATGATTGGGTAGACAGAGTATTAATGCAGATTACAGTTAAATGCTCCATCCAATAGAAAAGAGAAGGATCTTTAAGGAACGTATTTTTATCGCCAAGTCAGAGAGGCCACAGCTCATTTTCCCGCTAAAATAAAAAATATTTTGTAATTTCAGTACAAAGTCAGAGAGGATGTCACTTTATTACCATGAATAACCTCTATGGAGTGTTTTCTAACGCAACTCAACTTTTTAGTACGTCGTTGTGTGGAGCATTATAATTAGCACCGCACCGCTTGATGCTTCTAAATTGTTTACACTGGACCTTTAAGTGTCACAGAAACATGCATGCACAGTTTGCACACAGAAACATCCGCTTGAGAAAGGGGCTCTGAGCTCCACGACCACTAGGGGAGGAGGTCTTGCTTTGATTTTCTCTGACCCTGTCTCCGTCCCTCTCTTTCTCTCTGTCTCTATCTCTGTCTCAGCCTTCCCTCCCCAACTCTCTGTCCACACTGGGAGGCACTGGGGAGTCAATGTTCCTCCTAGTACTGTGAAGTGCGGTCTGCTTTTAAATAAGCCTTCGTGCAGCAACCACCAGTGCATCCAGCCCACTATTTATAATGAGGGTCAGTGGGTTCATCATGTCCAGTCCATGGGCTTTGGCTTCTGCAAGGGGTCGTTTGGTTCCCAACAGCTACAAGAATGCTGACAATGTGGTGATAACACGCACGATAAAAAGTAGATCTTGTTTTTTGATTGATTTTTGTTTGTTTCTTTGTGCCGGGTAGTCATTCTAACTAAAACAGCCTTCGATCCTCAAAACCCTTCATACAGTTTTAAATCAAGTTTGGAGTTGTTTGTACTACTTGACTTTAATACTTTTAACACAGAAGCAGCAAAGCAGCTATGCCCCAGATTGTTTATTACGCGAACACTGAATGTGCAATATAATTTATGGCTTAGATGACAAATCAAACTCATGAAATGTTACATGAGTCACCTCTGCTCCCAGGAACGGGGACAGTGTTGCGGACCTTTGACTAATGGAGCAGGCTGATGGGAAAGAGCTCTCACAATCCGTGTTTTTGTTGGCTTGTTATTGATCAGTCAGGCGCTGTGCTCTGGACGTGATTCATGCCATGGACGGGGCATCCTTCCAATAAACGGGTTTGTTGTTCTGCAGGTTCCAGACGTGGTAACGACCAGCGTAACGGCTATGTGATTGTGTTTTTTAGGCATCAGGCCATGTGAGATTGTGATTATCTGCATTTTGTTTTAAAGCCGTAGCACATAAAATGTGATGCCCATGACGAGAGAGCAACAGTTGATCCATTTTATGGACAATTAAAGCAATGTGTCTGATAAAATGAATCGGGTTGATGATGTTTTTAACAAATATAGTTACCTAGATCCATAAACATGATTGTTGACAGCCCTAACATAACGCTAATGTTCCAAAACCTCTCCAAACAGTTGCTACTGTTATTCACCTCATAGGTCATTATAGAAGTGTTTGAATTGTCAGTTTTCCTTTCCACCTTGTGCCTCTGTGTGTTGAAGTGCTGCATTGGTGACCGGCGATGGTTAAATACCGGATCCCAGTTAGACCCGCCTCCACACATGCAATTGGATGATTTCCATTTTGCAGGAAGCCGATTCGGCGTTTTGGGTCTGAACCATGTCACTTTGGTCTCCTCTCTATTGTGCGTTTGTCTTTAGTTTTTTTGACCGCTGTATCCTGTCCTGCCCCACAGCATGGGTGTGCGACATCAATTGACCCGGCGACCTCCACGCACCGAGAAGTGGAGAAAGGGATGGAGAGGGTTCAAGAGTTCACGACCGGATGCGTGTCACATTAAGGCAGAAATAACACATTCCTAATTTCCTTTTCCACTACCACGGCTTAGTTAGTCATTACACTGCCCACTTAAAGTGACCATCAGGTGATGTCGGGGACACCACAATGATAGGCGGAAAAGCAAGAGGGAAATTGCGTAACTTAACAAAGTTAGGATGATTCATAAACCTGATTCTCGCACTCATCTGTTTTTAAGGGTGTAGCTCTTACTCCATAAAGCCTGCGTGCTTAGCTCAAACTCTGTCCTTTCTCTTTCTGGTCGTGGACGTTAAAGGAACAGATGATGATCAAGACAATAATAATAATAATGGGCCAGGCTCATAGGATCACAAATGCTAAACGAAGTGTCGCGTTTGTTCTGCTAACATTAAGTGACCGGACAGACCGGTCTGTAGAGTTTGTTGACATACAGTTCTAATTGATCTGGCCTCGTCCATATCCATCATAATATGTCACGTTTAAATGATTAACTCATTAACAATTCATCATGTAAAATAATGCTTGCATTATAGCTAACAAGTGGAAAGGTCAACTAAGAGATGTATTGATCACTATATGATGGCATTAAACTGTAGGAGAGCTAAACATAACAGGTGACAGAGGACTAATACACTTGTTGACATTTTGGACTTGCAGCTTCAACGTCAACAAGAAAAACGCATTATTGTGAAATTATGTCACTGTTGTGTAACTTTTGTGCCCACCTGCACAATAATCTCACCATCAGCAGGAAGGAATATTGAAGGCACACCTTGAAGCATCTTGTTTGACAACTAGACGTTTGACACTTGACACCACCTAAACCCTGCCTCGATTTTCAAAAAGAGAAAAACCGCCTCTAGCTCTTCCTCATTGACTCCCTTGGAGCCCTGCCATCCTGGTAACGACATGCTCCCATGACCTTAGTGCTGGGACTCATCCAGACAGCCCAGTTGGTCATGCAACCGCCTAGCACTGGACCCATTTTGGGAGCGGTGCTTTAAGCCACGTAGTGAGGAAAAAACTCTTCATCTTTAAATAAAAGCATTTCCATTTTATTGTGCTCTACTATTAAATCTTAATTGTCTACAGCCGCCAATAGATTTTAAGTTGGATAACGGCATCTACTAAATGGCTCAATGTACCCTTTTAAGTAGGCAAGATCTTTACATGTATATAAAAAAGGCCTTTATGTGTTAAAGCTCTGTCTGTATAATCTCCAGATAGTGTATTGTGTAATAGGTCTGGGTTATGGTAACCTCCCAGCTGTGTCTGCAAGTGGTTTTTCTCCTTCAGTGTCTGTGTGACTTTAAGCGGTACAGCGATCTGTTTCCCATTATCCCCAAGTACACTGGCTGCTGGTCAAGTCTAGAGCTGGCTTTAAAGTTATTTTTGCCGTCATTGCAGTTGCCATCAGTAAATATCTCTTCCATCTCTCCTAAATAATCTCATTTATATAATTTGTCATGTTGTGTATTGTATGTAGAGATGTGTGCTTTTAATGTGTAATGTAATAAGCCCCATGTAATTAATAGAAGCTAACATCCAGGTCTTGAGCTAACACCTGAAATATGTTGCAGTATTTGTCTTGATTGTCCAGCCAAACCCAAGTTTAATGATGGCCTGTGGAATTTATTTTAATAGAAACTAAACCGTGCGGCAGCCCAGAGCCACTTGGTGAATTGGTAGTTTTCATTCCTATAAAGTTTAAGTATCCCTTCCTTGTGTCTTTTAACCCTCAACCTGACCCAGTCACCTTTCGCCATAAGCAGGCATATATTTATTGCTTAATTTGCTTGCCCAAAAGCCTACATAAACAAACATCTCTCAAACGATTGGCCTTGACAAAATACGCCCTTGTCCCTTCAGTTAGCTTCCACGTTGGTCCCAGTTCTCAATGCTGGAGAGCGACTGAATGAGGGCCTTCTTTGTATGGGTCACGGACCAAGGGGGGCGAAGCAGGCCTCCTTATTAACAACACGGCCACCAAGTTACCGTGGCATGGATTCATGTCGGTGGTTTTTCCGCTGTATGAACCGTGGTCACGCAGGACAGGGTGGGACGAATCAGTGTTTTGACTGGTAGGTCACCGTGCTGTCTGAAGAGCTCACACCCTTTTAGCCGTCTCATTGGACTGGAGCCAGGAGGAGGGAAAATGTGGAAGGGGTTGGGAAAACACCATTACCTCCAGGGGCTGTGATTTCGCTGTAGAGGTGTGCTTTGAATGACCATGGCGGTTGCTATGGAGACACTCAACACGGTTGCATTGGCTGTACACTACCCCCAGTTTGAGTGAGGCACCCTTAGGAGGTTACGTCAGGAAAAGGAAACCATAAAGTGTGTGTGTGTGTGTGTGTGTGTGTGTGTGTGTGTGTGTGTGTGTGTGTGTGTGTGTGTGTGTGTGTGTGTGTGTGTGTGTGTGTGTGTGTGTGTGTGTGTGTGTGTGTGTGTGCGCGCGCGCGCGCGCGTTTACACTTTGAATTTTATCCTGATACTTACTACCATACCATACTACCATTTTGGTTATGTCTTGCATCCTACATTTATCTAACAAATCACCGTTCTTTAAACAATACTTCTACACACCTTTTGGATGAACTGGGTTCCGGGTCTTGGCTTAGCACTAAACATAAAATTGCCTGCTGTGCAACGTCTGAAGTGTAATTACTGCTAACGATCCCCGACCATGACCGGCCGCCTCCTGTCCCCCCGCCCCAGGCCACGGAGAGTGCCACTGCGGGGAATGCAAGTGCCACGCCGGCTACATCGGCGACAACTGCAACTGTTCCACGGAGACCACCTCATGCCTTGCCGACGACGGCCAGTTGTGCAGCGGCAGGGGCCACTGCGTGTGTGGCCACTGCCACTGCTCCGAGCCCGGGGCCTTCGGAGACACCTGTGAGAAGTGCCCCACCTGCCCTGACGCCTGCGGCACCAAGAGGTAGGGGCTCTCTGGCTTAAGGGGATGTTACTCGCAGGTTGGGTTAAATGATCAGATATATGTGGTGTTGAATACACAGCGTTGGGAGGCGTTGTGGTTGCTAATGACGTTGTGAGGAAACGGGCGTATAACGTTTAGGAACCGCTGAATTAGAGATTGGTATATTTTTGTCTTTGTTGAGACCGTTGGGCTTCTGTTCACTTTGGTTCGAGCTCCTCCGAGAAGGATCTAAGGATCTATATGAGGGGTTGAACAGGTTAATTCTGTGTCAAATGTGGTGGAATGCAAGGCATTTTGGGTAAATAAGTCAACACTTGCTCCAGGGCTTGACTCAGAGTCTGGGGGGGTCTGTTGGTTGATCCGTTCCTTGACGCCTCGTTTCCACATACGTATGTTTTTCGTATCCGTGCTTCCGTAAATGTACGGAAGGAGTCGCTAGTGTTTTACGTACGGACATGAATTTATTTACAGACAAAAGATGGGGGAGCGTATGATAATGGCCGTTTTTAGGAGACCGGTACTTTGGAACATGAGGATCGACATATACAGAGATAAAAACAAAACCAACCAGGCTTGGAAAGAGATCGGTGGGGATTTTGGCCTGCCAGGTACTTACATGTTTTGTACTTTCATACGGTATCTCCGTAAAACAACGGCGAAAGTTAAATTTTTTTAACGTATTTTACGGACATACCAGACAGAAATTTTACGGAGGGGAGGAGTCTCGGAGGAAAAACTGACATTACGGAGAATCACATAGGAATGAATAGACTTTCGGTCGGAGACGGTTGGATCGCATACGAGAATGTACGTATGTGGAAACGAGGCGTGAGTTATGGCAAAGCCTAAAATCGGACTATATGTTTTAAATATATATATATATTTTTTTTTTAATCGAATTAATGTAGAAAATGTCAACACAGACTCTCGAAAGGTAATTCTGGCTACATGGCGGTAACTGAAATGACAGCATGGCAGTTTCCTGGCCCCTGCACTATTGCCGTACAAATACTAAACAGTAATTGAGAGAAAAATAATGGCCAAAAGTTGACCTAAACCAATTAATAGTCAAACAATGGTCTTGAGAAGATCCTTCCCATCAGATAAACCCATTGTACAGCCTTTTCATTAGTATAGACTCTGTTGCGATCAGGCTATGTTCCATTTGGTACAAATAGGGACGTCATAATGCTGTTGTAGGCCAAGACACTTAGTAATTGTAGTTGTCAGTATGATGCTAACAAGCAGTGATTGCCTAATAACGAAAGACGTTTGATAGAATTCTGGTATTCATTAGAAGTCTACCGAAAAACATTTGAATTTCCAACTATTACTGGCAATTGATCATGGTGCATAAAGTGTTTTGTTTTTTGATGCTAAACACTTATCTAATATCTGTTAGATCAAGACAGCCTACTTCCTGAATGAATAAACAGTGTTGCTTTGGATTAGAAGCAAAGTACATGAGAGGAGATGGTAATTCCTTTGCCACTGCTGACCCAAATAACAAAGGTTATTAACCTGCGAAAGTTGAGGTCTTGATCTGGTCTTTTTCAGAAGACTTTAAAGATTGAATATCTGCATAAGGTTGAGGATACCAGAATCAGTTTAGTGAACCCATAGATGTATCTAGATCCATTTAATTTTTGACCTACCTTAAGAAGTAACCTTCGTCCCTTCTGTCTGTCTGTCTGACTGTAAAGAAAGATTTTCTGTGCATCACTGATGTCTTCCTCTACGAACAGAGTAGTGGTGGCGGTTCCGCAGGTCTGATGCGCTCTGTGTCCCTGCAGGGAGTGCATTGAGTGCCGACTGTTCAACTCTGGCCCCCTCGCTGACAACCAGACCTGTCAACGCCTGTGCAAGGATGAAATCATCACCGTGGAAGCACTGGGTGAGTTCAAACTGGCCTCCACTTGCACTTGCGCACACGCACACACGCCACAAAAACACGGTTAGCCTCATCCGTAACATCAGACAGAGATCCGCCAGGGACACTTCAAGCCTCTACAGTACACACTACTTCAGTAACTTTTTATTTGGTTCTGCAAGGTGATTCCATGCGTTGCACATTCAGGAATGCATTTAAGGCCTCTCTCCTTTGTGCTCTCTTGTTCCTTCACAAACTCTATTCTCGTTATAATAACAATGGTCTATGGTGTGCTAACCAATTATCTTTTGCTAAAGGGCACAAGATTCATGGCACATGATTACCAGTCCTCTCGTGTCAACCCGTCGGCTCTTGGTTCCCTTTGAACCTGCGCCGGCACCGGATCATGTTTAGGATGAGCTGTTCTTGTTTTTGTCAAGCGAACCCGATTGCGGGTGAATGCACTATTATTAGATATGATGGGAGGTTGTCGACTCTGTGCTGAGCAGGCAGGCCCTCCTTGGTGTTTATGTTATTATCTGGCGCGTGGCAGTCTGGACACCTCCAATGAGGCCTGCAAGTGCAGCTACAGCCAAACCGTGCACTTGGTCACTTGAAGCCACTCCATTAAATTATGGCATTTGACACCGTCACCCCCTCCGCTCTCCATAGGTGGTATGCCCCGCCCACTACATGCATGCAGCGCTGGCAAGTTGTTAGTCAAGTCCTAGCCTTATCTTATTTGATCTGAAAACTATATAGACAGTTTATTTATCAGTTATTGAACAATGAATTCTATGTATATGTAGAACATCTTTTAATATGTAGGCCTCTATACATTTTTGTATGAGACATGTGATATAGTTCTGATATATTTGTTGGATAAAAGGATCAAATAGGATAATAACACTAGGATAGCATTTGTGTTATTAGTGTATCTCATACAAATGGTGCTTTGCTAGCAGTCCTCCCAAGAATCTCTGAAAGCTTCCCGAACTTCCCTCCCAATCCAAAGGGAGAAATCAGCATCATGTCTGGGAATGTGTTCAGCAGGCCATACGGGCTCAGGCCCTGTAGGAGACAGCAATGGCTGCCATGACCTTGAAGATAGGCCACGAACCACGAGAAGGACAAAGGCGGAATCGAAGAGCGTTTCCATATTGGCTCTGACCCAATTCTGAGCTCATGGCATAACATTCCCTGCTAGGCCTACTGTGATGCTGTCCCCTAATGGACTCCACATGTGCATACCAGAAGATTTTTGGCTTGAAAAAGAGCTGCAGGAATTGAGGATTGGACTGAGGGGGGGTGGGGGGGGGGGGGGCTGTCGTGTTTGGACTGCGTTCGCTGACCTCATAGTCCCTGTGGGCTCTGAATGTTTTGGTTGAGGTAGCCTGGTTGAAAACAAGGGCATCCAGAATCTGGGGCCCAGGCTTCTTTTGTCCACTGATTTCTTAGTCATCGTGTAATTGTTGTTTGTTCCTCCCTCCCCGCACCAGACACGGACGACTCGGCTGGCGTGCTGTGCCTGTACAAGTCGGAGAACGACTGCGTTATGAAGTTCATGTACTCGGAGCACGCTAACGGAAAATCCATCCTCACCGCCCTGAAAGAGCCAGGTCAGTGCAACCCGAAGTCACCACTAATAAAATATGAAGATAAACTCTGGCTGTTCCAGTTGGCTGCCACAGAGAGTTCTCAGATGTGCGTTGTAATGTAACGTAACAAGTATAGTTAGGGCCCAAGGCACCACATATTAAGGGCCTTCTCAGCTGATCCCAGACCATTTTCGTATTCTAACGAGAAGTGCGTTTTATTAACTCTTTGACTCTGTCACCTCTCCGCCCTCCTGCCTCTTCAGAGTGTGGTGGAGGTCCAGATGCCCTCATGGTGCTGCTGGCGGTGGTGGGCAGCATCCTGATGGTGGGAATCATATTGCTAGCCGCCTGGAAACTGGCCATCACAGTTCACGACCGCAGGGCGTTTGCACAGTTCCAGAACGCTCGCTGCCGGGCGCGATACGAGGTGGTAAGAACCCGACTTTTACCACCTTCTAATGTTTATATTTAAGGCGCTACCGGCGTTGTCATCGTTTTGGCTAACTCATTCAGAGTATTAGAAGTTGGCTCCTCCCCCCTCCGTCCCCACGTCACCATAAACGCGTGACTCATGTCTCTTTTACCTAGTGCCTTTTTTTTCTTCTTTATTTTCTTCAGCAGTCTATCTCTTGGGTGTTTGGTAGTTTAAACGATACTAGTGTTAATAGGAGTGCGGGAAATTGTAGTTTCACCTTTTCTGCCACTTTCAGTCAACACTAAAATTCTGCTGCCTGCCTGTGTGCACGCAGAAAGGAACACGTCTTTGTGGAGGTGACTCCCCTGATTGGATGAAAGTGGGACACGGACACGAGAAATGAGTTTCCTGTTTACTGCAGAAGGACAGGACTGGGGGCCCATGTAGCTGACCAAACACTGTGGATCAGTGTGGGCTGTCGGAATATAGAGCTGTTCAACACTTATGTTTAGAACTAAATACTGAGCCTTTTAAAGTTGTTTCTCATTCAGATTATTTTTTGTTTTTATAAGTCACACTCTCTAGCCAAAATGTAAGAGGTAATTTAATAAATTGTGCAGACTGAATACAATTTACTGTTATTTTTCGGAAGAGGAGATCAATTGAGCGTATGCCCCATTCTCGAGTTTAGTGAAAGGTGTGTGACTAAGAATATAATATGTGGTAAATTGTTTGGAACCTACACATTCAAATCGTCACATATCACATGCATGTTGAACCATCAAATTTCAACCGATCTACCAAGTTGCCATCTTCTGTTGATCTGCTCTTCAACATTAAGTTTCCAGTGCCAAAGAACCAGTTCCTTCATACACGCGATTTAAAATGGAGGTAAATTCAAAAAAGAGGTAATACATGGACAGCACCATCTAGTGGTCAAACTATTGGAAGGAAAACTACAACCTACAAAAAGCAAATCACAATAATTAAATATTTTAAATTGAACCTTGCAAAGCAGTGGTTCTTAAACAATTTTGGACTACCCCGTATATTCTTTCAGACAAGCGCCCCTTTAACTGGCACAAATCATTTGTGGAGTGTGAACATAAATAAGGCTTTTCACATCGATCCTTGTGACCTGAACCAAAGTCGTAACACCTTCTCTTAAAAAAGACATGGCACTGCTGCAACTGGTGGCTCATTTCTCGCTGGGAAAAAGCAACAAGCCAGAGGGGTGGGAACTTGTCAGAGACCGACCGCAAAAGATTTGACGTTCCTCTTTATAGCTGTCAATTTAATGTCTGATTATTAATTTTTTTGTTTTGTCTTGTTTTGTACAAGTTTCTCAGGAAGCGATGCAATCTCACTCATTCCACCAATCCTGTCCCAACAGGCTTCCAACCCTGTTTACAAGCAGCCAGGGGCCAGCGACGCCGTGAGGGAGGACTTCAGCATGTACGATAAGCCTTTCAACGGAGGCTACCACTGATCTGATCCCCCCCGTCCCCGTTCCCGTCCCCGTCCCCGTCCCCATCCCCGTCCAAGTCCCCAGCCTCCGCGGGGCGGCTGCTGGCGGCGGGACCCATCCCATCAGCCCGTCCCCGGAGGACAGGGTAGGGTCTTGTGGGGTCGGTGGACCAACGCTCACCCCACCCACCGGCCCCGTGACTACGCTAGGGAACGGACATGACGTGCGTGTGTCGGAGGCGACGTGTGACCTTAAATAAATGGAGAAAGAAGAAAAAAAGGCTCTTTGAAGAGTTAACATCTGGCAGACCGCAGTGACTTAACTGATTGGTCCTGCGGCATTGCAACTTTGTAGCAGGTTATGACACCCGGAATGCTGATTGGGTTGTGGTATTGGTATTGGTATTGGTACTGATCTGGTATTGGGTTGTGTCCAAAAACAAGCTTGTTGGTTTGTAGATAATGGACACAAACACACAAAAGACTTCATAAAGATATACGGCACATGACACTGACCTTTATAATCTTTTTGTATATATCTTTTCAATTTGAAAAATGCCTTTTCTCACTCCCAGCTATGCTTTCTACAATACGGTACCCTCAGTAAGGGAACTTTATATAGCTTCGGAGGATCTTCAGCTCAACAAGATTATTGTGACCGTGGTGTTACTAACAAATCATTAGCAATAGACATTTGGGTATTTGGGGTCTGAGGTGGGGTCTGAAATCTCGACCCCCTACTTTGTATGCCGTGTTCCCTCCTCATTGAACTCCATTCTCGTTATCTGCAATGTAAGACACTAACCTCAAGCGAACTGCAACCCATCACAAATGGATGTACTGATGCATTTATACAGCCCAGAATCAGGCCATTGCCTTGCGATGTATTTTCAGAATGCAGGGGTTTTCTGTATTCTGTACTGATTCATCGACCAAGTGGCTTTGAAACAATGATTCTTATCGTCCAACCAAAATAATCTAAGGGCCGAGGATGATTTCATTGCAAGCTGTGGATATTGACACGCCCTTCCACCAAGCCAGCTTCGATAAAGGCCAGAGAGACTTAGAGAGAGAGAAGAAAGAAAATTAACGCACTCCAGAGTTGACTCGCATAACTGCACTGGAAAAGCTTGGAAGTGGGTGACAAGAAGCTAGAAGTGAAAGGGGGGGGCAGCTTTTTGGTACTTTTGTGGCAGTCCTCACGTTTCTGTTGCTGGGTGTGTGGGCAGACAGACGTGTGGGCGGGGGGGGCGGGCGCTTTGGCCCAGAAAAATATGAGCTCATCCAAATGAGAACCGCCCGGGGTATATCCTCTACTAGAATGGTACGAAATTTGTCTGCACAGCCTTTCAGAACAAGTTAATGCAACAGACCAGGAATGGGAAAAAACAATAAATTGATTTACATCAAGGCAAGTGTCTTTTTTGGTTTACATGTGTAATACAAGCCGTTTCAAAATCTGCCCAGACCTGTGCCTTGGTGACTTCACAGGTGGGAGTGTCCACCAAGATATCTGATGGCTAGATAAGTCTCCTAGTCTAGGCAGTGGACTACATCTAGGTGGAACCTAAGGCAAAGGAAAGGGTTGTAATTGCTAATCACACTCACACCTGGTGGTACACCAGGGGCCTTTTACAGTTTTTCCTCAATCGTTCAAACACGTTTTCTGAAACTATAGCTCAATTTCTCAAAACTCTGAACACAAACCTGAGAAGAGTTAATCATTTACTCAAAGCAGATTTTTTTTCCACCAAAGAGTAAACACAGCTATCAAATTAATTTATCTTAGAGAGCATCAATTAAACACTGGTGTGATAAATTCAAAACACTTCCATCAAAATACTATTTACATATGTTTTGGCTCCATGAGGTCATGTAACATATTCCAATGTATAAAATTGTTTATAAATAACTTTCTTTTTGAAAGTTGCAATTAGGTGGTACATTTAGTATATAGGCTGTTGTCATATTGTAATACAATACTGCGAATATATCATATAAATATTGCATTGACACAATCGCATCAGAATAGGATACAATGCATGTTTGTCTATCTAATGAGCCCCAATGGGCTAAACTCACAATCCAAGCTTCCCAGTTATATTGTACACCTATTATTGATGCTGCAACATTGTTCTGACAATACACCAATGTTACCTATTTTGGCAAATTACAGTACAATAATTGCACTGATAAGAAAAATGAAAAACTCTACAGTAAGAAAATGTTTAGACTGTCTTTCAGGGATGTAATGATGGAATCAGTGCACAAGTACGAAAAGGTAACAAAGCAAATATTTATTTGTTACTGTAATACAGTAAAATGTTCAGATGAATTGACTGCATAAAAAGCTTTTCGTAGGCCAAATAAAAATATAACTGAGGTGAAACAGATCTACATGTAAATCAGTCTGTATCCCACCCCTGAGGGAGACGCATACGGTTACGCTAAGTGTGTGGAATTCGATTGGGTACACGGAATGCCAGGCGGCTAGGTGGTGCTGTGATACATAACACCGCTGTGTCTGAGCGCATGCGTAGAATCTTCCTTCTTCTCTTATCTGCGCCACGAAAACCAAAACATAATTACAGATCCTTCTCCGTTCAGTAATACTATCTGTAAATATCCGGTACATTTCGTGGAAAGATTCCTGTAAATTTATTAGAGCTGCCAGAGCAGCTTGACGGTCCGACGCATGGAAATAATCTAACATGTTTGTTTATTATTTTGCGTCTTGGCAGTGTAGACGGAAACGCTACGGCAGAGCGTATTCAAGTTCTATTTCATGTAGGCTACGCCGTCTAGGCTTCGCCTTATGGGCTTGTCCTATGCACCAATCAGCGTGGGCACCGCCCACATTTCCCACGGTATCGTGTCTATATAACGCGGTGTATACCGTCGCTCATCCTCCCTTTTCTTTCAGCACTTGTGCTTATCAGCGGAAAATTGAGAATACATTAAGATGACTTAGACAAAACGGATCTCCCAAGCCGGTGGCAGCGGCTCGGGCGAGGCCTTGGACAAACGGCCCTTTTCAGGGCCACCTGAGAGCGCTCCTGGAGCTAGGTCCTTTTCAGGGCCCCTATGCGCCTCCTGTCCCGCCTCCCTGGCACCGGGTTACGGGCACTTGGCGTGCTTTCGGTGCCTCTGCGCCGACCACGCCGCGGCTGCTATGGCGGCCCCCGTCTCCTGTGTCGCCTGCCGGGAGCTGCCTGAAGAGGGGATCCTCTCCAGGCATCTCTTCTTTTCCCCTTCGGTGGACCTCGCTGAGGCCATCGACCTGTTCAGGGCCGGGGCCCCTGACCTGGACGACGACGGCAGCATCAACGACGTCGATGACGTCGCCTCCCTGGACGATGCCTTCGGTGACTCGGCGTCCGGTTTTTCCCGCTCCCGGGTTACAACCGCCACCGTCGTCCAACGTGAGAAACCGCGCCGGATGGCCGATCTCTTCGGGGAGATCATGGGTGCGGCGGCGGCCATCAAGGGGATTCCCATGCCGGCCCCGCCTCTCGTCCCCGTATCTGATGATCTGCAGGGCGAGTGCTTTCGCACCCCATCTTCTTCCCGGCGGGCTACCCAGTGCCCCCTGTTCCCCTGTTCCCTTCGTCCCTGAAGGCCCCGGTGAAAATCCTTCACAGATTTCACCAACGTGGAGGGTTGGGCCGATACTCAGGCGAGGGGGATCCCTCGCCTGGAGCCTCCTCTGGCAGCGCTTCTCTGTCCGGGCGCCAGATGGCGCCCGAACGAAAAGCAGCTGCCCCCCGACCGCCTTCAGAGACAGATTGTCTACCAGATTGTCTACCAGATTGTCTACCATTGTGGTTGGACAACACGTTGAGATGGGGCCATCCCATACAGTTCAAGCATCGTCCCCCACCCTTTATGGGGTTGGTGGAGACCACGCTACGGGACCCGGCTGCGAGCACGGCTCTGGCAGCAGAGGTGGCCCGTCTCTTGGTGAAGGGGGCCATCACTGTCGTTCCCCCCCACGAGTCTCACCTAGGGTTTTATTCCCGCTACTTCCTGGTTTCCAAGAAGTCAGGGGAAAAGAGAGCTATTCTGGATCTTCGCGTGTTCGAACAGATTCGTTGCCGCGAGGAAATTCAGAATGCTCACTGTCTTAGCAGACAGTCTACTTGGGGCTTTGCCTAGACTCAGCCACCATGACTGCGATGCTTTCGCTTCCTCGGCGAGACACCATCCTGTCGGCGCTCTGCCGTTTTCGCGTTCGCAGAAACGTGACCGCACTGTCCACCATGCGCCTGTTAGGGCTGATGGCAGCTGCCCACCCCCTGGTCCCCATGGGTCTGCTTTTAATGCGCAGACTCCAGCGGGGGTTTGCTCGCCAACGGTTGGACCCCAAGCGACACAAGCTCAGGGTGCTCCTTGTTCCCCGTTCGGTGTCGCCAGACCTGGAATATTGGGAAAACCCCCCTGCAGCACACATAAATGTGTTGGAGCTCGACGCTGTGAGGAAAGTGCTGTTGCATTTCTTTCACCTGGTGCGCGGCCGCCACGTTCTGATCAGGACAGACAGCGTGTCGGCGGCGGCGTACATCAACAGACAGGGGGGAGTCCGCTCCCCTGCTCTCCACCGAAAGGCGGTCAAGCTCTGGCTTTGGGCTCATCAGTATCTCCTCAGTCTGAGAGCCCTGCATATCGCGGGCGCCCAGAACTTTGGGGCGGACCTCATGTCTCGCGGCGGTCCCCGCCGAGACGAGTGGTGGTTACATCCCGACATTGTCAGACTGATCTGGCAGAGGTTCGGGACGGCGCAGGTTCTCCCTCAGCCCTTGGGATCTTCCATTGGGGGTAGATGCGTTGGTACACACACCTTAGCTGCGGGCTCTCTTGTATGCATTTCCCCCGCTCCAGCTGATCCTTCCTCTTCTGGAACGGGTCAGACAGGAGAGATTGTCCCTGATAATAGTAGCCCCGGAGAACCGCTCAGCTCTGTGGTTTCCAGAGCTGGCTGCGCTCTCGCGGTCGGCGCCGTGGCCGGTACCGTTCAGGCCGGATGCGCTTTCACAGGCCCACGGGACGGTGCACCACCCGCCCGATGTCTCGGGACGGCTGTTGGTTTGGCTCCTGAGGGGTTGATCCTGCAGGGCAAAGGTTTGCCTGAGACGGTTATCAAACTATTCAGAGTGCTCGTGCGCCTTCTACTTCTTCCCTCTATGCGGCGAAGTGGTGCGCCTTCTCTAATTGTGTGACAGTTCCTGTCACACCATCTCAATGCGAGGTGGGAAGCGTGCTTTTGTTTCTGCAAAACTTATTGGAGAAAGGTTTGGCCTTTTCCACTATCAAGGTCTATGCGGCAGCCGTTTTACGGCTGGCCATGCAGGCTGTGATGGTGGACCGATCAGCCATCTTCAGCCATCCACTGGTCAAGAGATTCTTGCATGGGGCTAGACGGGTTAGGCCTGTTTCATGCGTGCTTACACCACGCTGGTATCTCCCCACCGTGTTGCGCGGATTGTCCAGGGATCCTTTCGAGCCTCTTTCTCAGGCCCCTTTGGATGCCTTTATGTCCTTTAAAGACGGCACTCTCGTTGGCCTTGGTTTCTGCCAAGCGGGCCGGTGAGCTAACTGCTCTGTCTGTCAGCCCGAATTGCTTGTTGCTAAACGAGGACAGCTCCTTCGCGTTGCTCAGACCTAATCCTGCGTTCCTCCCGAAGAACATTAATAGTTATTTTCGGTTGAGGGATATTGTGCTTAAGGCTTTTCACCCCCCACCTCATTCTAGTGAGGCGGAGGCGGAGTTGCATCTCCTGTGCCCGGTGCGGGCATTGGCTATGTACGTGAATCGCTCGGCCGCGTTCCGCTCCACACAACAGTTGTTTGTGTGTTATAGCGACTCTAGCAGGGGCCGTGCTCTCTCTAAGCAGCGGTTTTCTCGCTGGATATGTGAGGGTGTTTGCTTAGCATACTCTCGGCAGGGCTTGGCGCCACCGTTGGGCGTTAAAGCTCACTCCACACGGAGCGTGGCCGCTTCAACGGCTCTAGTCAAGGGCCGTGGAAGACATCTGCGGGGCTGCGTCTTGGTCTTCCCCCGGCCCCTTTGTCAGTTTTTACATGTTATACATGTCCAGGGGTTCACTCGGCAACTCTGTGCAATGGAGTCCGGGACCCCTTTTACAGCTTAAGAATATAGACATGTTCTTTAAAGCGGCGTGGTTGGATTTCCTCTCGCCGGCTGGCGAGTTGTACTTGACTACCAGTCTTACTCTCCCAGTGTTTTTCAAATGAAAAACAGGCAGAGACATTCTACGAGCGGATAAAGGGAAACTTTCCAGCCAACACTGTTGGAGAACGAGATTTAGGCCCCGTCCACACGAAGCCGAAACAGGCGAAACCGTTACGGTTTCGATCTATCCGGTTTCGCAGTATCTCCGTAAAGACGAAGCCAAGCGAAACCGGGTAGATCTGTAGAAACGCTGTAGTACACATTCCAGGCCCATAAGGGGCGCTGCTTCTGCGACAGAAATCCGTGTTGTTGTGATTTCTGAGACTCCGCGGGCTTAACAGTCATTGGCTAGAGGGTCGAGGGGTGGGGCGATGACGTCATGTTTTACAGTTTCAGTCGGTTTCAGGCGTCCACACGAATCCAAAACGAGACCGGGTAGATTTGAAACCACCTCCGAGGGTGCTTTCAGAAGTTTGCGGTTGCGGTCAGCGGATTCGCCGGCTTCGTGTGGACGGAAGGCCGAACCGTACAAGACCTTTGCGGTTTCGCCATGAAATCGGCTTCGTGTGGACGGGGCCTGAATGTTGCCACATCTGAAAGGTTTGAGTTAACACTAAATAGCTTGAGTGATCAGATATAACATGCTGACTGTGAATAACTGATAGAACGCCTGGATCGCATTTAGCGTTAGTATGACTGCGATACTTGAAGGCGAGTTTTGTGTTAAATGGGGTGAAGAGGGTAAACGTAGAGATTAAAAAAAAAAAAAAGTTTTATTATAGGTGCACTTGCAATGTATGTGTTCAGTGTTGGGAGCAAATCCCTTCTTGTTTCGGATAAAGTTTGTAGATACTGCATTACTAGGAGTGGAACTGTAGAGTAGACCTGCGGCTCGCTTCCACGGAAGGACGAGCACAGGCTTTGAAGAACTTCGGCAGACTGTTCTAATGCTGCTGGGTTTATTTCTTTATTTGTTTTCGTCATTTTTTCTTTTATGGGGGGGGGGATTTGGGAGGGAGAGTACTGGTCACCTTTGAATACAAATGTTGGTATCTGTTGTGTGTGCAGCGGGTTTAATATGCTGTCTTTATTTATTTATCATATCTTTTCAGTTATGTACATATTAGTATACCTACATGATTGGAATAGATGGTCAAGGTGGGAAGGATAAGCTACAGGTCAAATTAATTTCATGGAATGTGAGAGGTTTAAATGGTCCTGTTAAGAGGGCAAAGGTTTTTCAACATCTCAAACTACATAGGGCTGACATTGTCTTCCTTCAGGAGACCCATCTCAAGATAAGTGATCATACAAGGCTTAGGCGCCCGTGGGTAGGACAAGTATTTCATTCATCATTTGACTCGAAAGCCAGAGGGGCTGCCATTTTAATTTCTAAAAAAATTCAGTTTATATCAGAGGGTATAGTGCCTGATCGCAATGGGCGCTTCATCATTGTTACGGGCAGACTATTCCATTTACCCGTTACACTAGTCTGCGTGTATGCTCCTAACTTTGATGACTCTGAATTCATGGCTACGCTTTTATCCGCTATTCCGAATATGGATACACATCGTTTAATTTTTGGAGGGGACCTAAACTGTGTAATGGACACTCGCTGGATCGCTCAAGCCCCAGAGTGACCAAACTGTCGAAAATGGCATTAACGCTACAGTCGTTCATGGAGGATTATGGAAGTGGTGACCCCTGGAGACTCCTACATGATGACACCAGAGCCTACTCATTCTACTCGCATGTACATCATTCCTACTCAAGGATAGATTATTTTTGTATCGATAAAGAATTATTACCATCTATTCATTCCATTGAATATCCGGCAATAGTCATATCAGACCACTCCCCTGTGTTAATAGATTTCAGATTTGATTCTCCATCAGTGGGGACCCCGCAATGGAGGCTCAATACGTCGCTACTGTCCAATGATGTGTTCTGTTCTACTATAACGCAGGCTATTGAAGACTTTTTGTGTTTTAATAACTCAGAAGAAGTTAACTCCTCATTGCTTTGGGAAACCCTAAAGGCCACCATCAGAGGACAAATCATCTCATACTCTTCTTACTCTAATAAGCAAAGCAGAAAGACACAAACAGACATAACCGGTAAAATATCTGAGGTTGATAAGCAATATGCAATAAAGCCTACTCCAGAGCTGCATCAGCAAAGGGTTAATCTCCAAACAGAGTTTGATCTCACCTCTACAGGGAATTCAGAAAGAAATATAATGAGATCTAAAGGGATGTTGTATGAATATGGCGACAAAGCAAGCCGACTGCTGGCCCTCCAGCTCAAACACCAAGCGACATCATGACACATCACTCAAATTATTGGTCAGCCGGTTGGTCTTACAACGTGTCCCGTGCAGATCAATGCAGCCTTTAAAGCATACTATTCTAAACTTTATACTTCTGAACCCCCTCCTATAGACTCAAACATGGACGAATATTTGGATAACATAGACATACCAACTGTTGATATTGTAACGCAGTTGTCACTAGATCGACCAATAACCTTAAGGGAAATATGTGAAAGTATTAAGGAAATGAACAATGGGAAAACACCGGGGCCTGATGGGCTGCCGCCCGAATTTTATAAAAAATTCTCCACTCTCTTAGCCCCTCTATTACTAGATATGTATAATCATTCCCTGTCTACAGGAACAATGCCAAAAACCTTGACTGAGGCTTCTATTTCAGTTATCCTTAAAAAGGACAAGAATCCTGCAGAGTGCAGTTCCTATCGGCCTATATCACTCCTAAATGTTGATGTTAAAATACTAGCAAAAACATTTGCGAGAAGATTGGAAACATCTCTCCCCTCAATAATCTCTGAGGATCAAACTGGCTTTATCAGAGGACGTCAGCTGTCATCAAATATAAGACGTCTATTAAACATTGTCTCTGCCCCGTCCAGTGAGGGGAAGCCCGAAATGGTGCTCTCATTGGATGCGGAGAAGGCCTTTGACAGGGTGGAATGGGGGTACTTGTTTAAGGTGCTGGAAAAATTTGGGTTTGGGAGGACGTTCATAACATGGATACGCCTGCTTTATTCATCGCCCCTTGCCCGTGTTAACACAAATAGGCAGTACTCAACGTACTTTCCCCTGTCCCGCGGAACCCGCCAAGGGTGTCCACTGTCACCTCTGCTGTTCGCCCTTGCTATCGAACCGTTAGCCATTCTGCTGAGAACGACAGCATATCTGCGCGGTATCAGACGGGGGAATATTGAACATCGTGTTTCCCTGTATGCGGACGATTTACTAATATATATAACAGATCCCGCCACTTGTGCTAATAAAATAATACAGATGCTAGAGGAATTCGGTAAATTTTCAGGCTACAAAGTCAATCTCCAAAAAACTGTGTTTCCCACTAAACTTTTAAGCCACAACACTGACACAGGGACAAATACCTGTGTCACAAATACCCTTCACTATTGCAACGGAAAATTTTCAATATCTAGGGATTAACATTACTAATTCATTCCAAGGGTTGCATAAGAATAACATTGGCAAACTATTGACTAAGATAAAAGCCGACCTACAGAGATGGTCCACGTTGCCGTTGTCATTAGCGGGTGGAGTACAAACTATAAAAATGAATGTCTTACCCAGGTTTTTGTTCCTTTTCCAGTGTCTGCCTCTCTTCCTGACAAAGTCTTTTTTCAGGGAGCTTGACCAAATCATCCTCCCATTCTTGTGGGCAGGCAAGACTGCCAGGATTAATAGAAGTGCTCTGCAAGCAGCAAGACAAGAGGGTGGCCTGGGCCTGCCTAATTTCATGTTTTACTACTGGGCAGCAAATATACAAAAAATACTCAGCTGGTGGTATGAGAGTGAGTTAGATGCAGAATGGAATCCCTCTCCTGCCGCACCTCCTCACTTGTGGCTCTGACGTGCTCCCCTTTGCCATTCTCAGCCACAAATTTTACTTCAAACCCTGTAATCCTGTCAACCTTGAAAATATGGACACAGTTCCGCAAACACTTCAAACTAAATAATTTCGTCCTCCTTGGTCCACTTTGCTATAATCATACTTTCTTACCTTCCAAACTTGATTCTGCATTTACACTTTGGAAGAGGAAAGGTATCGCATCATTCCGAGATCTGTTTGTAGATGGAACATTTGTTGACTTTAAGAGTCTGTCAGATAAGCATGGATTGACCCAAAGCAGCTTCTTCCGCTATCTTCAGCTACGCAGTTTTGTTAAAGACCATTGCAGCACGTTCCCATTTCTGCCTGCGGACTTACCAACAGTTCTTGATAGGCCTGAAAGCCTGAAGGGGAGGTTATCCAAGTTGTACACGTGTATCCTTCAATCAAACCCCTCTCCGCTCGTCAAAATTAGACAGGAATGGGAAAATGAGTTAGGGATCCAATTTGAAGACTCCTGGTGGGTCAGGGCAAAGTTACAAGTGAACTATTCCTCATCCTGCGCCCGTCTTAACTTAATACAGTACAAAGTACTACACAGAATACATTTCAGTAAGGTCAAATTAGCAAAGTTTTTCCCTGGCACCAGCGATGCCTGTAATAGATGTGCCTTTGTCCCGTCTGACCTAGCCCATACATTCTGGCTGTGTTCTAAGCTAACGGGATTCTGGAAGAACTTTTTCAAGATTATATCTAAGGTTCTAGATATAGATATCACTCCCTGTCCACTCATTGCTATCTTCGGTGTCCCTCTTAACTACTCTGAGTTTAGCAAACGGAAGCTAAATGTTTTAGCATTTGCCTCTCTGATTGCCCGCAGATGTATCCTTCTACACTGGAAGTCACCAAAACCCCCGTCAGATAAATCCTGGGAGACTGATTTAACGTCATTCCTTAAGCTAGAAAAGATCAAATTTTCGCTTAGAGGGTCGAGTGGGAAATTCTACACTACATGGCAGCCTCTCCTCTCATATTTTGATAATGTGGCCATGACCCCTACCTCTTAGATAGACTACTGTTTATGTATATATATATATTTGTATATTTATTATTATTATTATTTTTTCTGCTGTACTGTTGCAACAGTGTCAATGCACAGGTGCAATTTATTGGATACATTGATGGAGAAAGGTGAACCAGCTTGGGGTGGGATATAGGGTGGGTTTTCTGTTTTGTTTTCATTTATTATTAGTACTATTGTTAATACTGTCTTGTTTTTCATTTTATTTTTATTTTTTCCTCAATGTGTGTTTGTTTAAAAAAAAACAAAAAACATTGATGGTCACACATGTAACTTACTTAAACTTACATGTGTGAGATACATGTGTGAATCCCTTAAACTTCAGGATTCCTTGGATGTGCTTCCTTGAAAAATCAAGCCGGGACATCTGAATTAAAATTCCATTTATTGACTTAAATTTAAAACGTACACTGTGGTGCCTCCTCATGCCGGAAGGGATAACCGACATGATGGAGACATCACACTCTTAAAATTTTAAGATGTTAAAAGCAATAAAACACTGAGTAAACAAGGTAATACAGGCAACAATAAAATCCACCACCTTATTGTTTAAACAAACTGGACAATGGTCTTCTTGGTAGAGGGTATCAGCAACTGGTATTTGACCCCAACTTACCAAAAAGATGGTGCAATATCCTCCTAGCCTGCTATATAATTGCCACGAAATAGGCAATATATAGACAGACAACGGAGGGGATCACTGTCTTAGCCAAAAGGCCGAGAAGCGAAAATATATTATTTATTTTTTACGACTACAAATGTACTGTTACACATTTGTGACTTTAGAGTACACATGCAAAATAAATATATACGACTTCAAATTTACTGTGACTTTAGTGTACGCATTCAAATTCTGCAGTTACAGGTGCTAAAGACTTTTGCTACAATAATACCTTCATATTTTACCGCGCCATTCTAGGGCCAGTTAGTGGCCTTCTTGGCTTTCCATAGAATCCACTCACGGTTGGCCGGCATCAAATAAAGATTTTGGGGAGAAAAAAAGATCGTCCTGGCGGCCTTAAACTGACTCAACAGCGCCACCTGCTGGTGTGTAGTGTGATACACAAATAGATTTTGTTTACAAAGTAATTCTCAGCAGAGAACAATTCCAGGGATCTTCAACCTTGCAGACAGGTAGAAAATAAACAATTAATTGAACACCGGCTTATAATAAACAAATGAGGTTTGAATTTACAGCTAAGTATAGGATTTGATTTCAAAATGCGTTATAATTCTCTGGACATTGACATTTGTCAAATCCAAGTTATAATAGTGTAAAACGAATTTTGGGCTTAAATATGACCGCATAGCTACATACAATCCTTGAGAAACACATACAAAATATATGTTACAATACATACACTATAAAAAAGCTCAATTTTTAATTGACAGCGTTAGGGGGTGCACCGTTCCTGGAGGTACTGCAATACCAGGTCGATGCGTGGAGTGGACGGAGCAAGCCCCTTTTCCATCTCCCAGTTCCAAAAATCAATTTAATATATGGTCCCCGGGTAGGGGACGTATCAGATATTAAACTGATAAGAACAGATTTTTTTTTTTTTTTTTTGAAAATATTTATTGACACCAGTTCTTTCATTTAACTTTCATATCACAATTTACAGGTCAGTGTTTTAAAAGCATACACAATTTAAAAGACATTTTAATTAAACAACAAGTTTAAACCATCTTCATTGTGAGTAAAAAAAAGGTTAATAAATATAATTAAATACATGGATACATTGTTGTTTTATAAAATCATTGTGATGCTTAAAAAACATGATTAAAAAACAGCTGTGCAGGGACGGGAGGAAGCCCAATTAAAAAGTAAAAAAACCCATCCTGCTCTCTCTTCAACAGCATTGGTCTCTCGGAACCTGTGGCTCAGAGGATCTCCTCCCCTCTCTGCTCCTTCCCACCTGCCTCTCCCGGAGAGCCAGGCCGCCGCTGCCTCGACCTTTCCGCGTGTGGCTCCGACTCCCTCATCCGAATGGGCACAGAGGCGATTCTTCTTTGTGGCCGTGTCCTAGGCCTGCCGCCTGCAGCACCGGCCACTTGGACCGTTGCTGCAGCCATTCGGATCACAGCCACGGGGGGGATCTGCATGTGCTTTCTTACCAGCAGGTTTCTGGAGGCCCATATGGCGTCTTTTATGGCGGCTAGGGTGAGCCATTGCTTTGGAAAGTCTTGTGGTAGCTGACTCTCTTGGCTCACCCCATACAGCACCATTTGGGCTGTCAGGGCCTCCCCTGCTGGTAAGTACGGGAATTGCAGGGAGCCGGCCGTTGCCCACTGGTCTCCAGCAGCGCTGCACTCCCAGAACAGGTGCCTCACCGACTCAGGTGCGCCACAACCTGGCCGTGGGCAGGTTGGGGATGCAGCCATCCCCCGGGAGTGCATGACGGCTCTGACTGGGAGGATCTCGTGAGCTGCCATCCATGACAGGTCCCGGAGTCTGTTGGAGAGGGCAGGATGGTTCACATTGTGCCAGACCGTTGTGGCCTCGCCGTATGCTAGCCCGCGCACCGGACTCACTGGTTCCCGCTCCTGCACTTCCGTGATTATAAAACGATGGTTTGTTAAAACATTCAGTTCCTCGTTTTCAAGGTTAAATTTTTTTAAAAACTTCTTAATAAAAGCGTAAAATTGTGACAAGTTAAATGATACTGGTGTTCTAAGATCTGATATATAAAACGGGAATCTTTTCAGATAGGACCCCATCCAGAATCGTGCCATTGCTGTTGTTTTGTTTTCTCTGGATGGGCCCATTGCAAGTTTAATGTGAAGAGCAGTATATCTGCTTCCTAAAAACAGGTGGAGGTCCGGGACTCCTTTACCCCCTTTTTCTTTTGTTTTCGTCATTTCTGTTCTCTTCAGTCTCTCCCACTTGGACCCCCACAGGAAATAAAAAACTGCTCGCTCCAGTTCTAAACGCACTCGGTGTGGTGGAATAAAAACAGAGCTTATCAATAAAAGCAAAGGTAAAATCACTGCTTTGATGATTAAAACCTTTCCTTCTATTGTCAGTCCTCTAAGTCCCCAGTATCCCAGTCTCTGCCTTACTTTCCCTATCACGTCCGGCAAATTTTCGGTCCCCTCCCCCTCCCTGTTGAATTTGACCCCGAGTATCTTTATGTCGGTCTGTTTCACAGTCAGGGGGAGTCCGGTCATCTCAGTCGCCGTCCATGGTCCATAAAAAAGGGCTTGGGTCTTCCCTCTGTTGAGTTTGGACCCAGAGGCCAGTCCGTAGCGGTCGGTCAAGTCCAGTGCTCTGTTTACTGATAAAAGGTCAGTGCATAAAATGTTAACATCGTCCATATATAAAACACATTTGCTAAAAAGTCCCCCACTGCCCGGTATGGCCACCCCTTTAATCCCTTGGTCCCTTCTCAAGACCTGGGCCAGTGGTTCTATGCATGCCACATAGAGGAGGGCAGATAACGGACAACCCTGACGGACCCCGCAGTGCAAATCTACTGCTTTTGTGAGTTGCCCGTTAACAAGAAATTTGCTGGTGATGTCCCTATACAGCAATCCCACCCACTCTATATACCTCTCTGGGAAACCCATTTTTTGCAGTACCTGGAATAGGTACTGGTGCGAGACCCGATCAAATGCTTTTTCAAAATCTAAATTTAGGACTACTAGTCTGATGTTTCTGTCTCTCGCATAACAGATGGTGTCTCTAATCAGTACGAGGCTGTCGGTGATCTTCCTCCCCGATATGCCACAGGTTTGATCCGGGTGGATTACCTCCCCTAAAACCACGGACATTCTGTTTGCTAAAAGTTTGCTAAAAAGTTTACAGTCAACGTTTAAAAGGGTTATTGGTCGCCAGTTCTTCAGGTCAGTCTTGTCCTCCTTTTTGTAAAGTAGTTTTACTATCCCTGATCTAAAACTGTCTGGTAGTCGGTCTAGTCTTTGGAAGTCGGTAAAAACCGTCAGTAGGTCAGGTGCTAAAATGTCCCAGAAGGTCAGATAAAATTCAAGTGGAAGCCCATCTTCCCCCGGCGACTTTCCCCCCTTAAAACTCGACAAACATTTGTGAAGTTCCAAAAGGTTAAAATCACGGGTTAAAAATGCACTTTCACCTATCTTTAAATCTATGTTGCTTATGATGTTGTTTTTTGCTTCATTTTCTGTTTGTTTTTCGCTGTACAGATCTCTATAAAAACCTTCTATTTCCTCCATTATTTCTTTGTCACTATTGGTTTGTTCCCCATTTGTTTTTTTGAGTTTAAAAATACCCTCCCCACTGTTAATGATTTTCTTAAAAAAGTATCTAGTGCATTTTTCTCCTTCTTCCATGTGTCGTTCTTTGCTTCTGACTATAATTCCTTTGCTTGTGATTTCCGATAAAATCAACATTTGGTTTTTAACTAATCTAATTTCTTGGTTAAAATCAAAACCTTGTTGTGTTAATTTAAAATACCGTTGTAGTCTTTTCTGCAGCCCCACCATGCATCTATTTTCCTTGTTTTTTTTGTTTTTCCCTGCCTTTTTAAAAAAAGTCTGTGTCTTTCCCTTCACCATTTCCCACCAAAGTGCATGTGTTTCGTACAGGTCTTGGAGGGTCTGCCATTGACTGAATTGCTCCCTGTACTGGCTGGCTAAATCCTTATCTTCTAGCAGGGAGCAATTCAGTTTCCACAGACCACTACCTTTAGTCACACCTGAAGAGAGTGAAAGGGTGCAGGATAGCATAGCGTGATCTGAGAAGAAAACAGGGGTTAATCTAGCATCGGTTGGCGGGCAGTCTCTGGTAAAAATATAGTCGATGCGAGAGGCTCTGGAACCGTCACTACTGAACCAGGTGAAGCCCTCCTCTCTTGGATGCAAGGTTTTAAAACAGTCTTTTAGTTTAAAATCCCTGCATAATCCCTGCAATAAAACCGACGTCTTGTCCACTTTAAAATCATCCCCTGCCCCTCTCCTATCACTTCTATTTAAAATACAATTAAAATCTCCCCCTAAAACTAATGGCGTTCGGCCTAGCATGTGGGGCTGCAAGTTTTCTAAAAGGTCATGTCTGTCATTTTTGTTGTTAAAACCATAGATGTTTAAGAGATTAAAATCCCTTCCCATAAAAGTCAAGTGTGCTAAAAGTGCCCTTCCGTCTCTCACCACAGTGCTGCCCTTCACCAGAATTGAGGGGTTCTTGATTAAAATGGCCACGCCGTCATTTCTGTTCTCATTTGAACCGCTCCATAGAGATTTGTGTGGCCATTTCTCCTCCCATATCCTGTAGTTTTTTAAAAAGGGCAATGCACATTCTTGTAATAAAAACACATCTGACTTAAAATTATTTAGAAAGGATAAAATCGTCTGAGTTCTAACTCTTGATTTCACACTTCTCACATTGAGTGTAGAAAAGGTGAGGATCATGAGTATGGTATTTAAAAGACAGCTATGCATTAAAAGACTAAAAACGGTCTGGGGTAATTTCGTCCCCTTCATTCCCCTCCCAGACTCGAGCATGGTTTAAAACAGAGTCCTTTGGGGTTGACTGTAGTGCCATATTTAAAAAGGAGAGAGTGTTGGGGGGGTGGTTCGGGAAGACTCTGGACTCCTCGACAGATGGACTGTTTGAGGAGCCAGTTCTTCCCCTTTTCTCTAAGGCTCCGTTGGTTTCCAAGGACATCTCCGACACTGCTCTCTTACCTGGCTGGGCTCCTGGGAGGGATGCTTCACTGGACTCCACTTCAGACTCTTCCGACCGGCCGACTGTTTCGAGGCTCCCGGTTTCCTCAGAGTCTGAAGTGGAGTCCATCTCAGCTCCACCGGCTGCCTGGGCCCCACCGCCCTCTTTCACCTCACCACTAGGTGGGGCAACCTCAGGCCCCTCCCCCTCTCCCCCAATCAGAGTAATTTTTTCCACCCTGGCGTCTTCAATTGTTTGTGCTCCCCCGTCTGCCAATTTCCTTGCATTTTGTTTTACTTTGTTAGCAAAAGATTTCGGGCAATCTCTGAAGAGATGGTTTGAGTCTCCACAGAGGTTGCACTTCCTGCCATTGGTACATTCTTCAAAAGAGTGTCCAATTTCTCTACATTTGCCGCAAACAACCTTGGTACACGCTTCCGCCAGGTGCCCTTGCTCGCCACACTTGCGGCAGAGCTTGGGCTGTCCCTGGTAGTGAATGTAGCCCCTGTTCTCTCCAAGAGCCATCATGGATGGGAGATGTTTCAGGCCCTGGAAGCCATGTGGGTCCCGCCATTGTTGTATGGGGACCCTCCATGAACAGTTCCAGATGCCATCCTCATCTCTCACCTTGGTGGCCTGGGCCCTCACAGTGCAGTATCTTGCCAGCCATATACAAATATCATCAGCATTTACAGTTTCATTGAACATCCTGACGATTACGGTTTTAATGGAATCATCATTTAGTCTCTCCACTTCAAATGCTGAGAACTGGTCTTTTACCGTGTCGTAGCGTGTCCAAAATTCTTTGAGGGTTGTTGCGGCTGCGAAGCTAACATCGAATCCTTTGTTAAAGGGCAGAGCAAGAATACAATTCAAATCGTTTGCTGTAAACTTCAGGATTCCTTGGATGTGCTTCCTTGAAAAATCAAGCCGGGACATCTGAATTAAAATTCCATTCATTGATTTAAATTTAAAACGGACACTGTGGTGCCTCCTCATGCCGGAGGGGTTAACCGACATGATGGAGACACCACACTCTTAAATATTTACGAGGTTAAAAGCAATAAAACAGTGAGCAAACAAAGTAATACAGGCAACAATAAAATAATAAAATCCACTTACCTTATCGTTTAAACGAACTGGACAATGGTCTTCTTGGTAAAGGGTATCAGCAACTGGTAATTGACCCCAACTTACCAAAAAGATGGTGCAATATCCTCCTAACCTGCTATATAATTGCCACAAAATAGGCAATATATAAACAGACAACAGAGGGGATCACTGTCTTAGCCAAAAGGCCGAGAAGCGAAAATATATTATTTATTTTTTACGACTACAAATGTACTGTTACACATTTGTGACTTTAGAGTACACATGCAAAATAAATATATACGACTTCAAATTTACTGTGACTTTAGTGTACGCATTCAAATTCTGCAGTTACAGGTGCTAAAGACTTTTGCTACAATAATACCTTCATATTTTACCGCGCCATTCTAGGGCCAGTTAGTGGCCTTCTTGGCTTTCCATAGAATCCACTCACGGTTGGCCAGCATCAAATAAAGATTTTGGGGAGAAAAAAAGATCGTCCTGGCGGCCTTAAACTGACTCAACAGCGCCACCTGCTGGTGTGTAGTGTGATACACAAATAGATTTTGTTTACAAAGTAATTCTCAGCAGAGAACAATTCCAGGGATCTTCAACCTTGCAGACAGGTAGAAAATAAACAATTAATTGAACACCGGCTTATAATAAACAAATGAGGTTTGAATTTACAGCTAAGTATAGGATTTGATTTCAAAATGCGTTATAATTCTCTGGACATTGACATTTGTCAAATCCAAGTTATAATAGTGTAAAACGAATTTTGGGCTTAAATATGACCGCATAGCTACATACAATCCTTGAGAAACACATACAAAATATATGTTACAATACATACACTATAAAAAAGCTCAATTTTTAATTGACAGCGTTAGGGGGTGCACCGTTCCTGGAGGTACTGCAATACCAGGTCGATGCGTGGAGTGGACGGAGCAAGCCCCTTTTCCATCTCCCAGTTCCAAAAATCAATTTAATATATGGTCCCCGGGTAGGGGACGTATCAGATATTAAACTGATAAGAACAGATACTACACTTGATCTTAGCCAAAAGGCCGAGAAGCGATGCTGAGTACTGTTAGTGCTACGGAACACTTCTCCAGGTATGTCACTCTCACGGACGGTTTACAAATTAAATAACAGAACAAACTAATAAAATATACACCACTGATTGTCAACCACATATAGCCTGTTACCTTCCTTATATTTAGCCCGGAAATAACTATTTTATATCGACACTTGATTAAATTCATTGCACACGTGGCAGTTACCGATGACGTAGGCTGACATGCGCCAACCAGAATGCTAGAGCAGTAAAATGAGTTTGTTGTGATGAAATAACATTATATACTCCTGACTGACGTACATCTCAACAGCAGACACATTTTTACGATTCAATTGTGTTCGTTTGGTACAGGTGATGAACCAAAGTAACCTTTATCAATGAAAGATAATTGCACACGTTAGGAAGCTACCACTCCTCCTCCATCTAGTGGACAGTTTAGGTCATCAACTTCAACAAAGCCGAGCTGTGTGTGAACCCTATATTCATTGTGTGAACTGCAAACACTGGCGAAAACGAAATCAATGCGTTTCTACAGTTGCCTTGATACCATTTTTATACCGTTTTTTATCAATCTCAAAACATGGCAACTAGTACGGTCTCGCCTGACACGTTGTTTCCAAGTCACAGAGAAATAGGTCAACGTGTCTCCTTGGTGGACATTTACACCGATTTTCCTAATATGTTTGCAAGAGTAATATACCTACAATTGATTGGTCTGCGGCGCAAGTGACAAGCTAGGATGTGATCTCTTCAGTCATTGTATGATTGCATTTTTACGTAGAAAAAATATATACAATGTGATGTGACACACCAACATGTGTAGACCAATTTTCTTTGCAAATCCCCCATGCAGACAGATGCAACCTACTTTGCATTTTACTGACTGCCGCTTGTTAGAGTGGCGAAGTCACGCCCTTTCCGGTAGAGCCCATGGGACCTATGAGATCGAATAATATGAATGGGTTTCAATGAAGAGAAAATAATTATCTTCTGGTCCCAATCTTTATATGGCCCAGATTACACATATGTTGTTCGTGGATTTAAATGATAATTTTTCCTGTCAAGAGTATGACCGTTTATCGTGCAATTGTTGAGTTAAAGGCTGTAGGGCAAACACATTATTCCCATATGGTCTAGCGGTTAGGATTCCTGGTTTTCACCCAGGCGGCCCGGGTTCGACTCCCGGTATGGGAACGTCTCTTTTAGGGCATTCGTGGCATACTGGTTCCAAATCCCGAGTCTCCACGGTGCCCTTGAACAAGTCAACTGAAACGCCCACCTGCTCCCCGGGCGCTGCACCGCGGCATCCCACTGCTCCGTGATTGTGTGCCCCATGTGTGTGGACCTCTGTGTGTGTATGTGTTCACCGGCTGCCCAGATGGGTCGAAAGCAGAGAAGAATTCCCCCCTTAAAAGGGATAAATAAAGGATTACTTAACCTAACAATGAGAAAGACTACACGTCTCGTAGGCTATGTGATGTCATGCTCCCTGCGACTGGCGTGGACAAGACCGACAATCCCCCATCGGCATAACTGAAACTCTCCACATGCCCCGACTTATAATGGTTTGCACCTCTTTCAATGCTTTTATAATTCCCTTGGAAAAAAGCGGTGAAGTGGACCAGAGAGATCGCCATATCTGTACCGGAGTTCCAAGTGCGGGTGGTGACGTATATAATTCCCGTCGACAACAGCGAAGAGATGTAGTTCACAAAGTGGCCTCATTTTCCGTGCATGAAAAATTATCATTTAAATCCACAAATAACATATGTGTAATCCAGGGCATATAAAGACTGGGACCAGAAATAATTACTTTCTCTCAATTGAAACCCATTCATATTTTTCGATGTCAAGTCAATCCGTGCGCAAATGCCTTCCGATCCACGCGCAGCTTTCAGTGTTCCGTTCCGTACTTGTAGAATTGTTTTGTGTAGGCTACTATAAGGATTTTTTTTTGTGCTTTGTGTAAAACATACTGTAGCCTATTTGTTTCTGAAGCAAAATGCATTAGTTTGTGAATGATGTTTTGTATTTGCAAGCGACACTGAGCGTGTGTGTGAATCATTGTGCGTGAGTAAAACACGTTTTGTGTGCGTGTGTGCGTTTCGAACAGACCCCATGATACTGCGCGGAATTTTCCTCAAATGAGGGCTGGCTTAAACGTTTAAGCCCGCCCACATTTAGCTCCTCCTCAATCTGCGAGCTGCAGTCAGGGGCACTTGAAAATTAGTGGCTAAAGTCACGTGACAAACAAATGTCCTGTGATTCACACTACACAACAACAGGTGGAGCTGTTCCTGCCAAACCGCACGGATTCCGTACGGTTTCCGTGCGGTTTAGCACTTTTACTATGCACTACAATATATATTTTTTTTATACCACTGTAAACACAAAATAGGGTCTACGAGTACGCAAATCTGTGTTACAGGTGCACAAATCCTTTTGCTACAATTATTGCAGCGCAGTTGGTACAAAACACCTTCGCACACCTTTGTTTCATAATCTGAGAACATGCCCGAAAAGATGTGCATTCGTAAACCCAAATTTGAACTAATGCATCAGAAGTTGCACATCTGTGAAAAATGTCCTCACAAATAAAATGATAAAGAACGCTATGTTAATTCAGCATTTTAATGAGTGAACACAAATCCATTTTACAACTGCTCGAATCTGCTCCTGCAAGTCTCAGCTGTGGGGTTTTTTTCAGGTTGTTTTGCACCCGGTCTAGGTGGTAAATGTGTAGCAAAAGTATTTGTATCCGTAGATGCCAGAGCGTCCGTGGGCGGGACAAAATAGTCCCTCTGCGGCGCGGGATACGTTTCTTTCTGGAGAAGTGGAGAGGGCGTCCTACTGAACAGAGGTGGGTATCCTACATTATGTTAAATGAAATGACTTAGTTCAAGTGAATTCCCCCCAAAGTATTTCATTAACATGCCGCAAATGTCCTTCAATGTATTTTAATGGTCGCCATAACATAAGTTCAGAAATGTTAATGCAAAACTTTGGGGGGAATTCACTTTAACTAAGTCATTTCATTTAACATAATGTAGGATACCCACCTCCGTTCAGTAGGACGCCCTCTTCACTTCTCCATAAAGAAACGTATCCCGCGCTGAGTATGCTGTGATCTTTATAGCTCCATGGCTGGCACGCAGTGGGTCCCAGTGTAATTTGAGAAATGCATCCCTGCCGGCAATTTTCATTGGATTAGGAAATTATGGGCGGGACTATTTTGTCCCGCTCACGGACGATCTGGCATCTACGGATACGAATACTTTTGCTACACATTTACCACCTAGACGTGGTGCAAAACAACCTGCAAAAAAACCCACAGCTGAGACTTGCAAGAGCAGATTCGAGCAGTTGTAAAATGGATTTGTGCTCGCTCATTAAACTGCTGAATTAAAATAGCGTTCTTTATCATTTTATTTGTGAGGAAATTTTTCACAGATGTGCAACTTCTGATGCATTAGTTCAAATTTGGGTTTACGAATGCACATCTTTTCGGGCATGTTCTCAGATTATGAAACACGGGTGTGCGAATGTGTTTTGCACCAACTGCGCTGCAATAATTGTAGCAAAAGGATTTGTGCACCTGTAACACAGATTTGCGTACTCGTAGACCCTATTTTGTGTTTACAATGGTATAAAAAATATATTATTTATTTTTTACGACTACAAATGTACTGTTACACATTTGTGACTTTAGAGTACACATGCAAAATAAATATATACGACTTCAAATTGACTGTGACTTTAGTGTACGCATCCAAATTCTGCAGTTACGGGTGCTAAAGACTTTTGCTACAATAATACCTTCATATTTTACCGCGCCATTCTAGGGCCAGTTAGTGGCCTTCTTGGCTTTCCATAGAATCCACTCACGGTTGGCCGGCATCAAATAAAGATTTTGGGGAGAAAAAAAGATCGTCCTGGCGGCCTTAAACTGACTCAACAGCGCCACCTGCTGGTGTGTAGTGTGATACACAAATAGATTTTGTTTACAAAGTAATTCTCAGCAGAGAACAATTCCAGGGATCTTCAACCTTGCAGACAGGTAGTAAATAAACAATTAATTGAACACCGGCGTATAATAAACAAATGAGGTTTGAATTTACAGCTAATTTGGATAAGTATACGATTTGATTTCAAAATGCGTTATAATTCTCTGGACATTGACATTTGTCAAATCCAAGTTATAATAGTGTAAAACGAATTTTGGGCTTAAATATGACCGCATAGCTACATAGAATACTTGAGAAACACATACAGAATATATGTTACATACACTAAAAAATCTCAAATTTTAATTGACAGCATTAGGGGGTGCACCGTTCCTGGAGGTACTGCAATACCAGGTCGATGCGTGGAGTGGACGGAGCAAGCCCCTTTTCCATCTCCCAGTTCCAAAAATCAATTTAATATATGGTCCCCGGGTAGGGGACGTATCAGATATTAAACTGATAAGAACAGATACTACACTTGATCTTAGCCAAAAGGCCGAGAAGCGATGCTGAATACTGTCAGTGCTACGGACCACTTCTCCAGGTATGTCACTCTCACAGACGGTTTACAAATTAAATAACACAACAAACTAATAAATTATACACCACTCATTGTCAACCACATATAGCCCTGTTACACTACTTATATTTAGCCCAAAAGACACTAATAGACTCATGATTCAATCCATGACCTACTTGGCAGTAACTGATGACGTAGGCTGACATGCGCCAACCAGAACGCTAGAGAAGTAAAATGCATTTGTTGTGATGAAATAACACTATTTACTCCTGACTGACGTCAATCCCAACTAAGATTACGTGTGCGATTGTACCCGGTTACTTTGGTAAAGGTTTGATGAACCAAAATAACCTTTATCAGCGCAAGATAAATGTAAACGTTAGGGAGCTACCACTCTTACTCCATCTAGTGGACAGTCTAGGTCACGAACTTCAACAAAAAAACCTGTGTGTGACACCCTGGCCAAAAATATATCTCAAGATAGGGCAATAAATACTGCCTCGCCTGAAAAATTGTTTCCAAGTCACCAAAATGTATCTTTGAAGGAAATAGATTCGGGCGATCCTTAAGTTATATGTGTTAAACGTGTTAGACCCACAATTTATTGGGCTATAGCGCAAGTGACCAGCTAGCTTGTGAGCTCTTCAGTCTGCTATATGCTCGCAATTTTACGTTGGAAATATGTACGATGTGACAGCAAGATGTGACCTACTTTTTTTTATTATTATTCCCCCATGGAGGCATTAAGAGTATTACTTCTTAACATCCTTAAATACTTTGCATGTTGAAGAGGACTTGTCCAGTGTTGAGCAGTTGGATAGACAAGGGGTGGAAGGGAGAAGTAAGGTCCGTTTCTAACTATAAAAATCGGTTCCCCGAAGTCACCAATCAAATTAGTACTACTTACGTGAGAGATTTCATGTAAAATCAGTCATAAAAGGCGAACCGTACGGTGGGTGGGTTCTCGAGAGAAGGAAAGGTAGGAATACGTAGGCTAAATGGTGAGCAACAACAAAGACAGTAGTTTGCTTTCTTCAAAACTTCTAATTTAAAAACGCATGTCCGGCGTAGGGCTCCTAGATGGCCAGAAATGGCCCTGCTCCCCGGTGCGCATAGGTTAGCATTTGATGTTACTTTCACAATAGTAGCCAATGTAAGGTATGTTTGTAATGGCCTGTTGTGTTCAGTAATAATAGCCTTCCAAAATAAGTTAACCATGCATTCATTGGTTTGTAATAACTTTGAGGAAGAGACATCAATTGGACACAGACAGACCACTACAACATGAATGAATATTCTTTTGGTAACTATTAAATTATGCATATTTACAAACAAATTAGAATATATTAAAATATAACAGTTTACAGCCAGTGTACTTTTCTATGGATCCTTTAGTAAGATGTGTATAAGAGGAATGATTCCTCTATATATATATTGCACATTGTTTTCAGAAACACACTTTCGGTGGTAAGTTAAAACAAACCTCTCATTTTTTTTATTTTTGTACACTTCATATAAAACAAAGGGTAGCTGACAAACAGCATTCTCACTGCATCAGGAATCGCAATCCTGCATCAGCAATCTTACTGCAATAGGAACTTGTGTAGAGAAAACAAAGCAAAACATCAGACACACGCTCACACAAACACACCCACGACCACTCAAGACGGTGATTGTCGCGACCGGTGAAGCCCATCCTCTAGATGTGACGGACCATTCGGTTCTCAGTCCAACAGGGGCGGAGGGCCGGTGATCTTGTGTTGCGTGGTCCCTGTGGAGGCAGACTTAAGACCCCCCCCCTGCTGAGGGGAGGCAGGCTGAATTACACACTTCATCTCTCTCGCTTTCTGAATTTATATTGTGTGGAGGATTGGGGTCTGGGAATAAAGTCGTCCCATTTTCTTTCACCGATGGAGATCTGTGCACGACACAATATACAAAAGAAATAAAATAATAAACTAATTATTCTCTGCACACACACACACACACACACACACACACACACACACACACACACACATCAAAGCCTCGTAGATGTGCAGAGCGGTCCCGCGATGAGGGATGACCACCTCTTGCCCTTGACCCTTTGCAACTGAAAGTAACCTCTCGCGTAACTGAAAAAGCATCCCATTCAGAAAAAGACATCAGCATTCGGCCCAGGTGGACATTCTACAAAATAAGAACAGAGACACACAAGGCACTGGACAGGTGCAACACACTGGCACATAGCTGGTAGACCAAAGGTAAGACAGGGGAGGGAAAAGTGATGGGGGGGGGGGGTCCTGTGCTATATATTGACCAAGTAAGTGCTGGCAGTGTTTGTACCATTGGTGTATTCGTCAATAAATATTCAGCTGAACAATTGTTTTGGGGAATTGCTAAAATGGACCCAAAATAGCTTTTGTTTAAGAAGGAATTCTCAGCTAAAATTGTACATAAGAAAATGGAACAATGGCTGATGATGGCCACCTAAGATATACTGAAGCAGTGGGACGAGGAGGAAGTTCAGTGTGGGACAATCAACAATGCAGAATCAGATCGAGGTCCCAAGAGCTTTCTATATATATATATATATATATATATATATATATATATATATATATATATATATATATATATATATATATATATATATATTTAAAAAAAAAAAAAAAGTGTACAGAATAGGCTGTGCACATTAAGATAAACATCCCCCCGTTAACACTGCAAAAAATGACCCCGCAAACCCTTGTGTTTATCAATACATGGCATACCCTGGTTTCTGTTACAGAGCCAACAGCCCACATGTCCCAGTATGGACACTTGCTTTTAAAAAAGGACATAAAAACAACATAAGGACCAAAATCCTCACATCTGGGCCTAAAGCCGCCCAAAAACCTCTAAATATCATTTGTGCTTGTTTTGGGATAACATTTCCATTGACAGGTTTTCAAACTCTACGTACCTCTTTGTCAACTGCAAGGAGCCTCAAGCATTAATTAAATAATTCTGCATACAAGTCAAAGTTTTAAATCATCAACCTAACACCCGCCACACAGACACACACTTACAGACACACACACACACACACACACACACACACACAAAGGTGGAAGTTACACGTCTTTTTCGGTTTGCAGCTTGTTACAAAATGGCTTCTTTTTACTTTGCTTAATTTCTCTACGGACAGACGGGTGTCTGAGGCAGGTCTCGTGAGGACTGAAGTACCACGGTCAGTTTGGATTTCAGGCACCGTGGGAGAGAAGAACAAGAACAAGAGCAACCACACGAGCATGCAACACCACCTGCTCCACCCCCACCCCCACCTCAACCCATCACAGGAGGGGCTTCAAATCAAAATGAGCTCTGACGTAATCAAAAGGTTGTGATGTGAGCGTCCCGCGTCCGGCCGTAGACCATCCCCTCAGGGGCTTTAGCGCACCGACCCTGATGGATGTCAGCCGGTGGAGAACACGCATGGAGGCTGTTGTCTCTTACTCATCGGCTCCACTGAAAATGCTGCGTCGCGTCCCCGCCAGTGCCGCGTCAACTTGCCGTGAGTTATCTAATTTCCTTACACACGACATCATTCTTCGGTGAAACGGGGGAGTTTGCGCGAGCCTTTCGCCGTCGGGCGTTGAACCTAGTTATCTTTTCGTTTGGACGCAGCCAAACTACGGAGGACTTTGGGAGGGCCTTCCATTCATTATCACGCCAGCGTTTCCCATCCAAATGACGAGTCGACGGCGCGCTTGCCGGACGTGGCACCGACGGCTCCAGGGGGAGCCGCGACGGGCTGACCGCGTCCCTGTAGGGTGCGTGTGGAGCGCGGTCCTTCGAGTGCTGAACCGTTACGGGGGACGTGCAGCGCCTGGGACGGCCCTCGCTGTGCGGGGACTTGCATGTGGTACGCAGAGAGGAAACGCTGGCGGTGCGGCTGTGTCTAGAGTTAGGTGAACACTTTGAGGTAGGAGGGCCGAGAGTGCAGGCTGGTGTGCTCCGGGACACACAAGACGGGGGACGAGACGGGGAGGCGGTCGGGTGGCAGGGCGGGGTAAAGGGAGGGAGCGAAGCGGTCTTTTTGGGACAGGGGGTGTCAAAAGGTCTCGGAGTCTTCCGAGTCGTTCTCGGTGGTCCCCTCACTGGATGGCCCCGAGGGGTTCCTGGGGCTGCGGGGGGCCCGGGGGCCCGCGGTGACGGCGGCCCCAGAGGGGCCCCCCGCAGGGGCCTTGCCCGCGTGCTGGGGGGGCAGCTGCCTCAGGAGAGAGCCTGGGGAAGGAGCTCCGGAGCTGCAAGGGGAGCAGAAAGGCATCATGGTAGCCAGAATGAGAGCCAGACAGTCGGCAACCTCCCTGCTGGGAGCGCAAGCCAGAGCGGGGGTCAGACCTGGGGAGAGAGGCACAGACAGAGAGAGAGAGAGCGACAGACAGAAAGAGGGACAGACAGCAAAGGGGAGGGAGACAGACAGCAAAAGAGGGAGACAGACAGGGGTGGGGGGGAGAAAGATGCAGAAAGAATATAAGGAGGGGGGAGGGGGACAAACAGGGGATGAAGCAGCATTCTATTAATATGAAGCAGGCAAGCGCCATACAGAGGAGCATAAAACGACTGCAGATGCTAATGCTTACAACGCTGCTAATGCTATAGATGCATTCAAACAAAAAGACAAAAAGAAAAGCAGATGATAGGCTATACAGAATATGCAACTAGCACTGGAGCGCAGGTAAAACAGGCAACAAGACAGGGCCCGTGGCGCACACAGAACATCACAGCAGCTTTACGTTGCTCCACTCGCTTTCCACAATAAAAGTTCTTTCATCGTAATAGTCCGTCACCACAGAGTGACGACCGACCTTCACCGCGCGGCAGAATCTACCGACCGGGGTCACGTGACCTACCGTTCTCGTCCACCGTCTGGACGCTGGCGCCCCGTGTCAGCAGCTCCTGCACCGCCTGCTTCAGCCCGCTGCGGGCAGCCAGGTGCAGGGGTCTGTCAGAGAGACCACATGGAGGTTCACACACACACACACACACACACGTTAGGAGGAGCTCAACCTGATTGAACCTCAACACACACACACACACACACACACACACACACACACACACACACACACACACACACACACACACACACACACACACACACACGAGGAGGAGCTCCACTTGATGCTCAGCCTCCTCTCGTTGGCCTCCACCCCGACCAGATGTTCCCCTCTGGCTGTTAGTCATTCATCCACAGTGACTTCAGTGACTTCAGTGAATGTCGCTAAAGGCTACGATATGCTAATTGTTTCGGTTTGAGATGTGCCCTGAAACCCATTCTGTCATGTAGCTGGCTTCACGGCTGCAGGGACGTAGGTTAGGCTGACTCAGACAGCAGCACTGGTTGAGGGTGGGCAGGGTGTAGGGTGAGGGAGGAGAGTGGGATTGGAGGAGGGTTTTTTTTTATTAGACTGGAGATAGTTTGAAATTGCAAATCTTGCACATTGTGTGTTTACGAAGCGGGTACTGGTTCAGTATCTCACCAGAGTTCAAGGCAAACAGGATTACTTTAGGGCCTATTTGCTACTATTTAGGGCATATTTGCAATGTATTAACATATATTGACTCAGACTTGCAGTGACACAACCTGTTGGGACACCCAAGTGAATGACTGTAAATCCAAAGGCTCATTCTCAAATTGTGTTAAAAATATAGCCACATCCTTTTACTCTGCACAATAAAACATCTAAGACACTCACGTTTGCAGCGCTGCATTCGTGGCGTTGATGAGAGCTGCGTCGGCCAGTTTCTCCAGGATTAACAAGACACAGTCCTGCTTTCCCTGTACAGAGAGAGGGGCAGGTTCATGAAACAGTAACGGTAGCACATTGAATATTCCATTTTCCAATTGAAAAGAAAAAAAAGGTAGTTCAATTCCCTGAGGAACTATGACACTGGTGACCCATTTCAGATGGATAAAGGAATAAGCTATGAGCAACTGGCAAAAAAGTACCAGAGGGTGTTAGGGAAATCCTTTACCTAACCCTTACCCTTTCTTACGGCGATACAGCCTATTTTGTTATTTTCACTTAGCGTCGCTATGGGTAAAATCCATAGGACTGTGAGAATACAACCAGCAGGGGGAGCCGTTTCACCTCACTGTTGGAATTAATACAGGCTTGAGTGGATCCCCGCAGAGTGGAAACTTACGTTACTGCAGGCCAGGTGAAGGGCCGTGTTGCTGTCTTTATCCGTCAGACTCAGGTTGGCCTCAGTGCTGGTCAACAGCACCTCTGGAGATGAGCAAAATAAGTTAATCAGAGCCATGACAAGAATAAACTATACATACATGGCCACATCATCAAAAAGACAAACAAAGACACATTGGCTCTGGCGAGGTAATCGGCAGAGCAAACAATGCATCATTCCAGTCTTTACCAAGCACGCCGACTCTGCCCTTCTCCGCCGCCATCATCAGGGCCGTGCGGCCCGATTGGTCGACGGCATCGACTGGTGCATCATGGGAGAGGAGCAGCTGGACACAGTCCACGTGACCCGAGAAGGCCGCTGCATGGAGGGGGGTTCTGCCGGAGGGAGAGAGAGGGAGAAGGTAGAGGAAGGATGAGATAAATAGCAGCGCATCACCAGTACACTTCCTGGATCCTGTGTGGTGCTAGCGTACCTGTCCTTGGCGTCTTTACAGCTGGTGATGTCCGACCCCATGGCCTCCAGCAGCAGGGAGGCGCAGGGCTCGTGGTCGTTCACCCTGAGCACACAAAGTAACAATGATTCGGTGTGATCCGCCCCTGCTGCCGACTCGCAGCCTTCTGCTGGTTACCTCTGCTGAGCGCTGATAGGTCAGACTGTCGGACCGGTCCGATGGACCAGTCACGTCGGTCAGGGAGCCATACTGCTAATACGCTATTCAAACAGCAGCATGTGCGGCGTTAACATCTTTGAGATGTAAGGTAGAGGGACCACGTACACAGCGCAATGCAGAGGGGTGAAGGGGTTCCCGTCGATGCAGCGGCACCCTTTCTGCTCCAGCAGGACCTCCACGCAGCCCTCATGACCTGCACGGGGGACAGAGGAACCCGCGTTTTAAGGACAAAACAACATGGATGTCACAAGGGCAAATTAGAAGATGCTCACCGCTAGTCTATCATGCCCCTCTGAAGTGAAAGTGATAGACAATCGGATCTAAAAGTGTAGATAATATATCACAATACCGTGTCAAGAAAATGTCAAAAAGGATATCGTTAGACTCATGGCACAATATCCTTTGTCGTATTTTGGCCAAATTGGGATATCTTAACTAACTCGCTGCTGATTCACTGTGCCTCATTGGCTCTATCCTAAGCCAGAGCCAATATAGAATTTAAAAAAGCCATCATCTCTATCTGCCTCAGTCATCTATTTGACTTAGGTTACTGCTAAATACGCCGCTATTTGGACTGCTAAATACACCATGAACCTCAAAATACGACTAAGGCAATTGCTGAGCTCTGAGGCGAACGATATTAATGTACGTCTCAGAGTCAGTTAATAAAGCCTCCATGGCCTTGAGACGGCGGAGTGCTACAGGGGGGGGGGGGGGCCGTACCGTAGTAGCAGGCCCAGTGCAGGGGCGTGTAGCCCGACCGGTCCTGCAGCGGGGGCAGGGAGGGGGGGTCCGAGCACGCGATGCCCAGCAGCTCGCTCAGCCAGGAGGCGTGGCCCCGGGCCGCCGCCAGGTGGATGGCTGTGCGGCCGCGCGCGTCGCCTAGCAACACGGAGGCCTCCTGCTCCAGCAGACACTGGATGCACTCCTCCTGACCGCACAGCAGCTGAGGGGGGGGGGCAAGGGAGGGTAAAAGGAGAAGAGTTGGAATGGGAGCGGTGTGACAGGCCGCCACAAGCACTGCACCATAAGGCTCCGTTCTAATGATGGACTGCTCATGTTGCCGTTATCTTCTTATTGAGGGGTTTTGATTGACTGCTGACTAGACAGGCTTCACAGGAAGTGGCCCGACATACTGGGGGATTGACTTGAAGGAAATGGGATCAGGTTGATCGACTTTTTCCGACGCAACACATGCGCACACAAGTGTTTACCCCGAGGTGCAGGGCCGTGAGGCCATGGTTGTCGGCCATGTTGGCGTTGGCCTCTCTCTCCAGCAGCAGAGACACCGCGTCCACGTGACCCCCGGCCACGGCCAGCATCAGAGGACTCCTGGAGAGAGAGAGAGAGAGAGAGAGAGAGAGAGAGAGAGAGAGAGAGAGAGAGAGAGAGAGAGAGAGAGAGAGAGAGAGAGAGAGAGAGAGAGAGAGAGAGAGAGAGAGAGAGAGAGAGAGAGAGAGAGATTAGGAGTTGGCGGCTGAGGAGGGTTGAGCAGCATGAGGAGGAGGAGGAGGAGACAGTGTGGCAGGAGGAGGAAGACTCACTGGCCCTGGGAGTCAGCGGCGTCCACCAGGTCCGCACTGTCGGGGTCGTCCAGCAGGAGGCGCACGCACGTGGTGTGACCATTCATCACTACCAGAGAAAAAGAAACCCCGGAGGAAAGCTTGTGTGAGCAATATAGGAGTCGTGGGAGGATCATTAGAATGAAAACTTTGTAGAGGAAAAAAACAAACACAGAACGAAAGCAACAACGATTGGAAACCGGCGTACGAGAGAGCCTTACACTCGTCAATGTAAATATAAATCACAACAAGTGAGCCCTACCGGCCAGGTGGACGGCCGAACGGCCGTACTGGGTGTCCACGGCGTGCGGCGACGCCCCCTGGCTGAGCAGCGTGTGGACGCAGTCCGTGTGTCCCCGGAGCGAGGCCAGCGCCAGGGGCGTCCGGCCGGCCTCGTCGCCCTGGTCCACCTCCCGCGCCCCCTGCAGCAGGACCTCCAGCGCCTGGGCATGGCCGTGGTAGGCCTGGAAACAGGGGGGGGGGGACGATACACTTATAACCCCACCGGAGTAGACACTCACATACATAAATGAGCTATGGAGCATGACAGCTGAGAGCAGAAACGACAGAAAGACACAGGGAGGCACAGTCCTGTTTAAAACACTGATTAGCTCCTGTACTTCCTAGCAATCAGGATTTAACAGTTTCATCGGGATTATTGTCCCCAGCACCGGCATCAACATAATGGTCCGAAACAGAAATACATGGAGAATAGTGCTGCTAGGAAAGGGTTAAGTGTGATTGCATCGCTTCTGTCGGAAGGTTCAGAGCACAGCATGGATAGAGAGAGAGGAAGCATCATGGGCTGATGAAACAGGAGAAAGGAGGAAGCGGTGTGCGTGCGATAAAGAGGTACGTTAGGACCGGTTCCTATCACTGGCGGGATGACTTGAAATAGAGGAATTAAAGAAAGCGCGGATCGGCATGCTTATCTTGCTGGACTCAAACGATAAATTAGAAAAAACTCAAGGCTCCTGAGGTTGGTCACAGGCAGTTTTATTTTTAGTAGTTTGTTGCATATGACACACACATGCACGCACACACCCAGATGCACAGGCACGCATGCGAAGACACACACACAGATAAAACACAAACAAAACGTGTGTGTGTGTGTGTGTGTGTGTGTGTGTGTGTGTGTGTGTGTGTGTGTGTGTGTGTGTGTGTGTGTGTGTGTGTGTGTGTGTGTGTGTGTGTGTGTGTGTGACTCACAGCAAGGTGCAGAGGGCTCCTGGCACTGGGGGAATCTGGCTCTTCTTGGTGGCTCTCGCCCCTATCCAGCAACTTCAAAATAGGAGTACCAAAAAAAAAGAAACACAAACTTGAAAGCTTCACCACATATGTGACTAAATCCTCAATAAACATTTTAGATTGAATTCATATGGCAGGCCGAAGAATGTGTTAAGACCTAATCATCTGTTATGAATGTGCTATATTTTGGTTGTTTAACCATTTATATTATAAATGTTAAGTATTTCATTCTGTTTCCCTCAAAACCCATGGAAACGGACAACAACACCCTGCAATGTCATTTCCATGTGTTGAATAAATTGCCTGGAGATATCCCATAATGAATACATTTCCTGCCACATGGCCCTCAGTAGGCGCATAGAACATCATCACGTGGTGTTTGCTGTGTGTCAGTGCAACAAGGTGTGTGTGTTTGTGTATGCTCTCTTTGTGTATGCTCTGTCTGTGTGTTTGTGTGTGTGTGTGTGTGTATGCTCTGTCTCTCTGTGTGTGTGTGTGTGTGTGTGTGTGTGTGTGTGTGTGTGTGTGTGTGTGTGTGTGTGTGTGTGTGTGTGTGTGTGTGTGTGTGTGTGTGTGTGTGCGTGTGTGTGTGTGTGAGTAAATGTTTCCTTTAATTTTTTCAACAGTCTGAGCAAACACACAAACTACCTGAGAATGACGTGCAGCCCTGTGAGCAACATCTGACGTGGTGACAGAAAGAACAGCGAATGACGTTCATTGACTGTCTAACTAAACAAACCTGACCGCATCATAATATCGCCTGGACAGTGTTGGGCACATGGCTTTATCGATAGTTAATTCGTCATCTGTCCCTCACTGAATAGACTTCAGTTGGATGGTGAGGCTACGTTACAAAATAGTATCAAATAAACAGTTATTAGGTTATTTGATCTCCAGTTCAACCCACCTTACCTCTGAGAGGAAGAACAAATGGGGAAAAGGTCAGCGTATTTTTTTGGACGCTGCGGATATTTGCTGCGCAAGGAGACACTTGGTTTAGTGTGCGATTGCACATGCACACAGTTTAGAGGAAACAATGTGCGTGTTTTGTGTGGGTTTTGTGAGTGTGTTTGTGTGTGTGAAAACTGCGTGTGTGTATGCTTGGGTGCGTTTGTGTGCGTGTGTGTGGGCTTGTTTTGTTTGTGTGTTATCTGCGTGTGTGACTATGTGTTTGCACGCTTGCCTGTGCATGTGTGTGCATGTGTGTGTCATGTGTGTGACTGACCAGCTCCAGACAGTGTCTGTGTCCGTATGCAGCGGCATAGTGCACAGCGCTGTAGCCCTGCTTGTCTTTGAGGCTGGCTGTCGCTCCACTCTGCAACAGGAACTCTAAACATCTGCACACAACACCCCACAACACATGTGAGCACAACAAACAGTAGGCCGCACCACACAAAGACACACCAATATTAATACCACAAAGAGCAGGCAGCCCACACACACACACACACACACACTGAAAAACCTGCACAATACTCGCCACAAGAGTAAATAAAAACATAAAAGGTAGTTGTCTATTTAAGAAAGACCTTGTTTGGTTGCCAACATTTCTCCTACTGCCTACACTGCTCTGGACATACGCACATGACCCGAACAGCAAAAATGTATGAGCTTTTGCTGTTCTAGCTCACGCACATGCTACTCTCTATAGCTATCTCCATAGCAACCGTCCCCCAGACATGTTCTGTACTGAACCTTGTTACCCCAAAATTGTATTGAACGACTCCACACAGGTTAAGAGTGCGTGTTCTCCGACCATACTGTGGGGGGCAGTGTGGCGCGGGCACTGCACAGCCAGAACTAAAACCCCAGCCCGACTCTGAATTATAGAGCATCACGCAGGCTGGGGCAGCCATGGGAAATCAGCTCAACAGACAATGGACAGCAGAGTCTAATGAAGTGAGTCACGATGGTGGTATCTTAAAGGACACGAGACTCACTGCGCCGCCTCCTTCTCCCTCTCCGCCTGGACGCCATCGCTCTCCGGCTCCAGGTTCTGCCGTCGTCTGGAGAGGAGCGGGAGAAGCAGAGGGATGGAAGGTGAGACGGACAGAGGGAGGGAGGTTAGACAAGAGGCCAGGCAATGAAGCACATAAGTCAAATAGCGAGGACATACATATTCTAACTGGATGTCAGGTCTCTGAAGTCAGGGTAAATAGGTAGGCTTTTTTATTTATACCCCAGTTACCCTGCTAAGTCACGTGTCAAGTCAGAACATGTGGCCGAACAGTTTGATTTTATGTTTGACACAAAAAAATAGATAAAAGTCCCTCACTCTTTCCAGTGCAGTCTGAATGCTCCTTATTAGGTTTGTTTGTTGCCCATTTCTGGTGCAGTAACAGGACCAACTTGCGGATTTTCCACCAGCTTTGTATCATTACAATGTGGTTAGAATGGGCACTGTTTTAGAATTTTTACGTCAAATGAACGGGGGGGATCCGGCTGCAGACTGTGGAGATATGTAAACATCTTTAATTTGCGTATACTACCGACATTTTTGTGATATAAATTTGGTTGACAATCTGCAATGTATTCCTCTAAGCACGGTCAAAGCTGTGTGTGTGTGCGAGTGCTTCTCCCGCTCACCTCCTGTCCAGGTCGGACGCCGCGGCGTAGTGCAAGGCCGAGCGCCCCCATTGGTCGGTGGCGTTGATGCAGATCCCGCACGCCACCAGGGTCTCCAGGCACTGGTAGTGCCGGCTGGCTGCCGCGTAGTGGAGGGACGTTCTGGGAGAGGGAGAGGGGGGGAGAGAGAGAGAGAGGGGGAGGGGGGGGGGGGGAGGGAGAGGGAGAGGGAGAGGGAGAGAGAGAGAGATGGGATAGGGGGAGAGAGAGATATGGGATAGGGAGGGCAGAGCAGAATTCAGATTTCAAGCATATTTGCATACATGCTCAATGTCACGCGTAAGCACGACACACACACACACACACACACACACACACACACACACACACACACACACACACACACACACACACACACACACACACACACACACACACACACACACACACACACACACACACACACGCCATCTGGTATAGTCTAATACACTTTATTTTCATAGAAGATGCATACATATGCTTCTTATGCATAAACATTATTTTTTTGCATGCAGACCTCCAATAGCATGTTTGCATTCCAATAAAGTGACACCAGACTGTTATTTTCAATACCAACAACTTTGTTGAGATACAGTAACCTTTTTGGTTACTGTATCTCAATGAAGAATAAAATATAACAATTTAAAACAGACAATTAAGAAGAAAAACATTGGAGCCCAAAAAACCCAAAGTCAAGTAGTCAGATATGATGGTCTATGCATCGTAACCATCGTATTTTCTGTGTTTCGTGACACAATTAAAATAAAATGATTGAGGAAGCCATTTCTTCTGTTTAATGACGGTAACCAGTAAAAGACATACATCTATGGGGATTCAAACCCATGACAGAAGGAGCACCGACCTGCCACACTTGTCCCTGCGGTTGTGGTCCCCCCCGCTGCTCAGCACCAGCTTCACACACTCCACATTACTGCACGGGGGAACACGCACAGAGAGAAGGTCAGAGAGGACTCACACACAGCTGACATGATTCACACATCCTACCCAGAGAGGTAGTCAAACAGGAGCAGCTCCCTCCCAGCCTGACATTGATGCACTCTTTGTAATTCATTCTTTAACAGGATGCTAATACACTAGCATGGGAGTCTGTGTGTGTGTGTGTGTGTGTGTGTGTGTGTGTGTGTGTGTGTGTGTGTGTGTGTGTGTGTGTGTGTGTGTGTGTGTGTGTGTGTGTGTGTGTGTGTGTGTGTGTGTGTGTGTGTGTGTGTGTGTGTGTGTACACACCCTCCCGCGGCGGCGGCGTGCAGGCAGGTCCTCCCGAGGCTGTCGGGGGTGTCTATCTCGAAGCCTGCAGACAAGAATGAGGCGATCAACATCACCCTGGCCCTGACCTCCGACCTGCAGAGGGCAGCACTACGAAACCCCTCCCCCCATCGACCCACCCCAAAAGAACATACACACTACCGACACGAAAATAAAACAGAGGAAGAAGAAAAGCAGGGTTGACACTATACAGTCACAGAGAATAAAGAGACACGCACACACACAGCTGGTGAGTGAGTGAAAGAGAGTGAAAGAGACGAAAAGGGGGAGAGTGAGAAGGGGGAGAGAGGAGGAAAGAGAGAAGGGGGAGAGAGGGAAGGGGGGGGAAAGAAAAAGAGATAGAGGGGGTGAGAGAAAGAAGGGGGGGATGGAGAGGGAGAGAGAAGGGATTAGAGAGCGATTAATGAGCGAGGGGGCGAGCAGGCGAGAGAGCGAGAGAGAGAGAGAGCAAGAGAGAGAGGATGGTAGAAAGACAAGTGATAGCATGGTTGGGGGGGGTTAACACAACATGACCATGTTAGGGGAGAGCTTGCACAGGAGAGCAGTGTGTACTACCCATCAGGGGAGCTCAGAGTCCCAGACAGAGAGAGAGAGCACAAGCCCTGAGCAACGGGTATTGACACACGATAACCCGACAACAAGATACAGAGAACCAGTGGCTGAGGGACAGGTAGATACCGCGTTGACGGAGTTGAGCGGGAGGCGGTGAGAGGCGTACAGACGGCTGCAACGTTCAAAGCACTAGGAAACTTCGTCACGTCGTTGTTTATTTCAGCAAGGGGAGAGGTCTGCACATCGTCCTGTGGATCAATACATGTGACCGGCTCCCATTCCTGACCGCTCTAAGATCATTTATACATGTTTCACTTGGGCCACCAGTGCCACCTGTAGAATAATTGAAGGAGATCCTCGCACTCAGAAGCTTAAATAGCACTTCTATTGGTCTTGATTGAGGGAGATTTCTCTGATTCTTCCATCCATGTATATCACACTCCCGACACACCTGCACTACTAGCTTGGATGTGCGCATTTCTACAATTCAAGCCACCTCCTGTATCAAACAACAGGCAGGGATCAGTGAAACCTCTTTGGATGAAAGTGCCCCCCCAATGGCATAAACATCGGATTTCCTTGTCAAATTGGGAATTGGGATGAAGAGGACAGGATTGCGTGTGGGGAGGACACGGAGCACATAAGTGATAAGTAACCCCCCCCCCCCCCCCCCACCTCACTGGGGCTTTGTACTGCTCTGGAGGAGTGTGACTCCAATCTGGCCCGGGCTGAATGCCTGCGCTTGTGCAGGAATCAACCGCAGAGAGGAGACCAAACCACGAGGGGTCCAGTTTCCATGCTCTGCAGCGAGGAAATTACTCTCATATTTGCCAGAGAGCCCTCGTTGAAACTCAGTATCCTGTACGTCTCACACATTCGTCCTACAATAATCACACGACCATCGGTTGGACACCGACGCAAGATTCCTGACCGTTCCCATTATTATGAAACACATTATGTTACGTTTTTTGCGTTATGATTTTTTTTTGCATTTTTTTTGCTTCTCTCATGGAGAGTTAGACAGGGGGAGAGAGAGAGGGGAGGACCTACAGCAAAGAACCACGGGCAGGAATCAAACCCGGGTCGTTGCGTTGAGGACTGAGCCCTGCGTTATGCTTCTTTAACGAAGAAAAAAAGTTCAACGTTTGTGGAATACTTCCTGTCAGGGTCCACGGGGCAAGGGTTCATGGGTAATGTAGTTTCTTTGGTACCTGAGGACAGCAGCTTCCGACAGCAGTCCGAGTGGGCGTTCAGGGCCGCCATGTGGAGGGGGAACATTCCATGGACCCCCCGCCTGCACACATATCGGACGGAGAGGAAAGGACATCAATGAGAGAGCGTTGGAGGGACAGGATTTTAAAATGCGTGTTTGGAGGAGGGAAACCCATCGCCCACCGCGTGCAGTCGGCTCCGCTGGTGATCAGCGTGTTGATGAGCAGCTCATGACCGTAGCGGGCGGCGATGTGCAGAGGGGTGTTGCCGTCCTTGTCCACGCAGTCGATTTCCCCGCCTGGAGTGGAAGAAACCCCAGGGAGGTTAGAGGCCCGGAAAGACTCACAACAATTAAGAACATTGCAACCAGGACAGCCTCCAAAAAGTATCTATATATATATCTATAGATATTTTTTTTTTTTGTCATTATTAGATTGGTATTGTACTTAATGTATAATCTGAATTGTATTTTTAATAGCTTCTTTATTTTATTGAATGTCACAAGTCACCATTCTGGATGAGGGTCTGGGAGCGTGTGAAGCGCCCGTGCACGGCCGTCATGTGCAGAGGGCTCTTCCCATCCCGACTCTGTCACAGGAAACAAAAGAGGGAACGTTCCGACTTAAAGGGATGACATTGATGCGTCACACACATGGATGACGTCGACACAAAGCAGCCACAACATGACTCAAAAGGAAGAAACTCGTGGCCTAAATTTAGGAGCTCTTAACATTCCACCATGTTTCCAGCCGCCACTTCCCCTCTTGAATCAATACAAAGTCTCAAAGTGTGCAGATGCATTAGAGCATTAAAAAAGGGGCACAACAATAGTGCAGGGTATGTAAGGCCTATCAATACTGTCCATATGGAAAGCATTGTTAAGGAACACTGCTTCAAATTAGATATTTTGTATTGAAATATATTATTATACACTCTAACCATTTACATTATTTAGTCAACAGCTAGCGTTTTACCTTTACGCCGGCATGCATTGAGGTAAGCAAACATATGTAAAATGGAAAAATCCGATCCTGTAACTTATCTACAATAACTATCATTAGATTCATTAATCATTTGATGACAAACAACAAAGCGTGTCATTGATGGGTATTGAGACAGTTGAAATTGAAACAGTAGCACGCACGCACGCACGCACGCACGCACGCACGCACGCACACACAAACACAAGGACCCCTGACAGAAACTCTGAGGAAGAAGGGATCCCTATTACTTGATAATTAAGGGAAAATTTAATTTAATTTTGGAGGAGTGAGGGGTACAGGTCTGCTATAAAATGTGTCCTTCCGGTGAGGCCTTTTGAGCCTGTCACTGTGATTAAGAGCTGAACCAGTAACACTCGATCCACGAGCTCAGTACCTGGACATTGACGTCGGCCCCGTTGTTGACCAGGAACTCCAGGCAGAGGGCGCCGTGCGTGGAGGCGGCAGCGAAGTGCAGCGGCGTGAAGCCCTTGTTGTTGGACTGGCCCACGTTGGCGCCGTAGTCGATGAGCTCGCTGACGACGGCGTCCTGTCCGTTGAAGCACGCCACGTGCAGCGCCGTGTTCCCGAACGCGTTGGACTCGTCTATCTGCGGGCGACGTTCGTTTTAGACGGCAAACAAAAAATAGGCATTGTGCAAAATAAACCCAGAATGTTTTCTGAGATGCCTTTTGGCGAGATGGTTTGCATGGATATCATAGAAGTAAAACAAAAATGTTTTTCTTTTTAATTGTTTTTCTTATTTGGAAAGTTGAGGACGGATAACCGGCTGAAACAACTGTACCAAAACGAGTAACAATGTGTGTGTGTGTGTGTGTGTGTGTGTGTGTGTGTGTGTGTGTGTGTGTGTGTGTGTGTGTGTGTGTGTGTGTGTGTGTGTGTGTGTGTGTGTGTGTGTGTGTGTGTGTGTGTGTGCGCTACCTCTACGGCGAGGTTGAGCAGGTGTCGGACCACAGCGATCTGGCCGCTGGAGGCAGCTGTGTGCAGAGGGGTGTAGCCCCGCTTGTCCTTGCAGCCCACCTCGGCCCCCTGACTCACCAGCAGACACACCACGTCAAGGTGGCCTGATGAAGTCCCACACACACACGTATTTAACGTAATAACCTAACTGGAGACAGCATGACAACCAACAACCAACAGGCCCTGAAGATAATGCCACGGCATTAGGGCTGGCTGTTTCTGCAGAACGTCTGTGAACTGACGAACAGTATGCCCTGCTT